>NW_023270717.1:875355-894474 GCF_011800145.1 Mirounga leonina | reverse complement strand
GGAGGGGGTGTCCGGACTGAGGGCACAACAGGACACCGGGCTGGGGCCCAGAGAGGGCGACTGGACTAAGGGTCGCCTGCCGGGGGAGGGGGCTAACCTGAGTGGGGGACCGCACGTTGGGCAGGGGAGGGAGGCTGGATTCCCAAGGTAGAGGCCACCAGACTAGGGGAGCTGGCTCTGGAGAGGTGAATCCGAGGTGTCCAGGGAGAAGCCTAGATGGTTCCTTGGTTTCCTGGAGGATTCCTGGTTAGCACAGTGACCACGAAGGAGGGCTGGGGCCCTGGGGGAAAGGAGCTGGCAGGTGGCCCCTAGCTGCGGCAGCAGGAGAGGCCTCTCAGGAAGAGAAGGGACACACCTCCCCCCAGGGCAGAGGCTGGGTCCTTCTGAGCTGGTAAGATCTTCTCCTTATATGGGCAGGCAGGGCAGAATCCACTGCCTGGGACCCTCCAGCAAAGGCCCTACTTGGCGTGGGCCGGCCCTGACAACCCAAGTGTCCCAGTGGGAGCTGGAGCCCACCAGCCTTTTGCTGACCAGGGCTTGTGCTTAACTGCCCCCAGTCTATGGGCTGAGAAGTGAAGGCTTGGAGGGTGGGCTAGGATTGCAGCCAAGGTCCCCCTTCGAAGCTGGTGGCCCTGCCAGACACATCCTTGGGCGAAGGTGGGGCCGGCCCAGCATTGGGGCCCCAACCACATCTGCACCAGACCCAGGAGCTGCAGGTGCCTCTCTGCTCTACAGATGGCTACTGACCTGAATCCAAACTTGCCAAGGCATCCAGTAGTAGAGGACAAGCAAGCTGGGCCTGCATCCCTCTCTCCTCAACCTTGGGTGGGCCCGATGCAAAGCAACAAGCTGGAGTGTCTTACGGCAGGGAGCCAAAGTAAGAGGCTAGTGAAAAAGAAGATGAGAACCAGGAAACCCTTCTTCATGGTACAGGAGAGGGAGAAGGGTTTCTCAAATGACAGAAGTAATGCCTAGGAGGGGTGAAGAAAAAAACACACACAGTCATGTCAGAGTGACATTCTGGAATTCCAGCGATAAAGAGACGAGCTCAACAACCTTCAGAGAAGAAGGGTCTTCTTTAATCAGACTGAATCTGATTGTCACTTCACAAAGAAGCGGTTTTTAAATTCTAAGAATTCAACCAAGAATTCCATTTATAGTGAAACTCATTCATGAGACAGCAAAATAAAGGTGTCTTCACAGTCTATAAACATCCAAGTTTACCACACACAAAGTCTCCAGAAAAATGCTGAAAGATAGACTCTAGCAAAATGAAAAGTGTATCCAAGAGTAAGACATGGATGCCAGCAAAGAAAAATCAAATAACAACTTGAGAGAAAATCCCAGATGAGCCCAACACGGCATATGGCAAGGGGAGATGAGAGCAAGAAGGAAAAAGCACACTAAAGTTCTTGTACTTTTAGAGGATTTTAGAATTGGTAGAAGTTGGGGGGAAACTGAAACGAAGAAAGATTGACAGTACCAACAAAAAGCAGAAAAAGATAAATGCATGATAAATAAGGACTATAATATGAAATGACAGAAATTCAAGCATTTGTGTAATCACAAACACGACTAAATTAAATTCATCTATTAAAAGAGACTGTCAAAATGGCATATATCATTACTATTTACAAAAAAAAATCTGAAAATGTCACAGAGAAATTGAAAATAAAAGGATGGAAAGTATGTATCCTACAACTTTTGTTCCTCAAAAGACTGTAAAGAGGATGGAAAAAAAAAACTAAACTCGAAGATATTTGCAACATCTATACCTTGCAAATGATTAGTGTCCAGAATCCTTTCAAATCCATCAGAAAAAAAGACAAGCCAATAGAAGAACGGACAAAATCCATAACCAGGCACCTTGCAGAGAAGAACATGGAAGGACCAGTAACCTCACTAGTAACTTTAGAAATGCAAACTAAAATCACACCAAATGAGCACAAATGTTAAAGTGAAACCCAGGGATGACAGGAAGGTGGATCAACGGAAATATGCATACCCTGCTGGCGGGAATGTCCTGTGGTTCAATTCCCTTGGTAAATAATAAGGCATTACCCAGGAAAGTTGGACATGTGTATCTGTTATATATTGCTGCATAACAAACCACCTGCAAAACTTTGTAGCTCAAAACAACAATAATCTTCCCTTTTGCAGACGGATCTCCTATTTGGATTCAGGATTCAGCAGGCGCTGCTTGTCTAGGGTATCCCTACTGGGCCCTGGAGGGCCCACGTCCAAGATGGTGCACTCATGTGTCCAGTAGGCTGGTTCCAGCTGTGGACTGAGCGGGATGGTGTCCAAGTTCCAAGAGCAAGAGTTCCAAGAGAACCAGGTAGGAACTGTATCACTTCTCATATCGTAGCCCCAGAAGTCCCAAAGCATCACTTGTTCCCAAGCCCGTCCAGATTGGAGAGATGAGACACCGACCTCTGCCCTCTGTGGAGACGAGTGTCAAAGTCACATTTTAAGAGGAAGGGACATGTGGTATGGGAGAAGTTGTGGGCACTTAGAGAAAATGCAAGCTGCCACATGTGCGCACCGATTCCCAGCTCTAGGGTTAAGCTGATCTGTGTTCCTAGATCCAGTCCATGCCTGAACATGCACCAAAGAAACCTGCGCTTGTTCATGGGGGACGTGAATCAGTGTTCAAGACAGCATTGTTTTTAATGGCAAAAATACTACCTTCAATGTCTTTGGACAATAAAGTGAATAAGGTGCGATGTATCCATACAGCGGAATAGCACACAACCGCTTGAATGAACTGCCCCACTTGGAGCCATGTGGCCGAATCTCAGACTCAATGCCGTACGCAGTAACTCAAGACTATTAACGGAAAGTGTGATTCCGTTTACACTCAACAGAGTGAGCCAGGAAATACACATGCAAGTATGTGCACACACCCCGTATCTTCTTTCTGATATCGATTAATGAAGCTAAAGTTCGTGCTGACAGCTCCAGTTCCAATCCAACAGATTTCGTTCTGTCCTCTCTTTCTGTAGAACTCTTTTTCAACCGTGGAAAGCCTCTGTGCATCCACCTGGTAGCTCACTCAATCTCCACTCTGTGTTGAGGCTGTACCAGCCAGGAAGTTGACCCAAGACTCAACCCCCACCCCATACCCCGCCTCCATTAAGATGTACCTCTAAAAGATGTGCAGCTGAGAACTTGAGCCTGACAAAGGCAAGCAGAGGGCACCGGTGTTCTCTTCTCATGTTCTATTTTCTAGCAAAAGTCAGATGAAATCCTTTTTCTTTGTGCTTGATCTACCTCTAACCTTTGACATAGTAGATTGTGCTTCCGTAAACAAACACAACATCCTTTAAACGGTATTCTCACTTCAGAATTCACGGAAAAAATCATTTTCGGTGACTCTTTCTATAGAAATTTAGTTATTTTCATAGTTTCAATAAAAAATCAGTCCTCTTTTTTACCAAAATATAATTAGAGAAATTGTGCAACCAAGACCTTCTGTGGATGTCACATTTGAGACTGCATTCAGTGTGACCCACCCACCTTAGGAACGAGGGTGGCAGCATCTGTGTTGAATCAATGCCCACAGAGCCCTCAGACCCACCCTACTCAGGTTCCTGTCCTATGGTATACCAGATCTTAGTCCTACAAGTAGTAAGGAAAGCAAGAACTGTGCCAGACACCATGTCCTTGAGAAGATAGGAACTTACCCACCTGTCTAGGTACTGCAGGCAAATCAGAGGGAGATTAGTTTGGTTCAGTTTCCTAACCTAGGAACAGAAGAGCAAATGAGAGAAATCTCAGGCATAATAGAGGCTCAACCCCACATTCCTTATGATGACATCTCCAAACAGAGGTTGATTTTCTGGACTTGATCATTGGGTAGCACGATATGACTTAGATGGGCCAGCCCAACAAGGAGGCTCACACAGGTTAATTACCACTTCTACAGCACCTGTGTAGATGAAATCAGTTCCAAACACAGGAAGACCCAGCTTTCTGCGGTCAAGAATAACCTTTGCAGATAATTTATCATCATAAGGAGGGCTCAATAAAAATTTTCCAAAACTTAAGAATAGGTTAAAGGGGGTGCCTGGGTGGCTCAGTCGGTTAAGCTCCTGACCCTTGATTTCAGCTGAGGTCATGATCTCAGGGTCGTGAGATCGAGCCCCGTGTTGGGCTCCGTGCTCACCCCAGGAGTCTGCTGCTCCCTCTCTCTCTTTGTCCTCCCCCATGCTCTCTGTCTCTCTCCTTCTCAAATAAATAAAATCTTAAAAAAAAAAAAACAGAATGGGTAAAGGGATGGTGGTGGGTCATTTGGTGGGAGGCTAAACGTTGTCTAGCAGACCTGCCAAGGGAATTTTTTATATTCTCAAGACTGTGCACCTATTTCACTGCTATTTACTATTGATTATGATTTATACAACTCATTAAGGGTAGACTTTAACTTGTAGAAAACAGCTAGATAAAATGATCCCTGTCTGATAGCAATGCAAGTGAATTTTGTCCAGTAGTAAATGATAGAAATTATTTTTGTCTGGTAAAAAAAATATCACAATTAGAAAAGGTTGCCATTTTATGGCTCTGTAGATCATTAACCAATTTTTAATCTAAATTAGCAAGCTTGCTCAAGCAAGCTTGTCTTCAGCTACTACCAACACTTCCTTCTGTCTTCAGACTTTTTTTAAGATTTTATTTATTTGAGAGAGAGAAAGTGAGAGAGAGAGCACAAACAGGGAAGAGGGAGAAGCAGGCTCCCCCCGCTGAGCAGGGAGCCTGACATGGGGCTTGATCCCAGGACCCTGGGATTATGACCTGAGCCGAAGGCAGATGCTTAACCAAATGAGCCACCCAGGCCCCCCATCTTCAGTCTTTTGAACCAACCTTACCATCATGCTGGTTTCCTCATTAATTATTTAGTCTTAGACACATCCTCACTTTAGAGCTGTAGAACCATATTTTTATCTTTTTGAAAATAATGTCTTGTAGTCCCTACATCTAGCTGCCTCTCAGCATCCCTCTACAATGTCTAATGGGCATCTCAAACTTAACATGCCTGATACTCAACTCCTGGCCTTCATCCCCAAACTTCCCTCTGTTGCCTTCCCCATCTGTTATGTGTTGAATTGTGTCCCCCAAAAGATATGTTGACATCCTCATCCCCAGTAGCCGTGAACTGGATCTCACATGGAAATAGGATCTTTGCAGATGGTCAAGGTAAGATGAGGTCATTGGGGTGGGTCCTTATCCAACGACTGGTGTCCAAGGAAATTTGCACACGGACACACAGACCATGAGAAGGCCATGTGGACAGAAGCAGAGATTGGAAGGATGCAGCTGTAAGCCCAAGGAAGGCCGAGCCTGACCGCCGCAGGAGCTGGCACACACAGGGGATGATCCTGCCCCACAGGTTTCAGAGGGAGTGCTGGCCTCTAAGCTACGAGACAATATGTTTCTGTTATTTTAAGTCACCCCGTTTGTGGCCACTTTGTTATGGCAGCCATAGGATACTAATCCACCTTCTCAGTAAATGGTAACTTCATGTTTACTGGGTAAGCCCATCTGATCCATCTGCAAATCTTGTTGGCCCCCATCCAAAACGTGTCTAGAACCAGCCTCGTGTCACCACTTCCTCTGCTACTACCCCAGGGCCAGTCACTATTGCCTCACAACTGGATTATCTCGACTAGTCTCTGTTTCACCTGTGAACCTCTATACTTCTTTCTCGACACAGCAGCCCAAATGATAGTGCCACTCTGAATGCCAGTGCCTGTGATTCAGAGTGCCAGTGCCACTCTGATAGTGCTTAGAACCTTCCAGGGGCTCTCCCTCTCTCTCAGAATAAAAGTCAGAGTCCTCAACCTAACAACCAAAAAACAAACAACCAGATTAAAAATGGGTAAAGGACTTGAGTAGACATTTCCCCAAAAAGACATACAAATGACCAATAAGCAAATGAGAGGATGTATAACATCATTAGTCATTTGGGACATGCAAATCAAAACCACAAAGAGATACCACTTCATACCCACTAGGGTGGCTGGAATCAAAAAGTCAGATAATAAGTGTTGGGGAGGATGTTGCTGGAGGGAATGTAAAAAGGTATAGCTGCTTTGGAAGATGGACAGTTTCCCAAAATGTTAAACATGGAGTTACCATATGACCCAGAAATTCCACTCCTGGTCGTATACCCAGGGGAAATGAAAACACATGTCCATACAGAAACTTGTTCATGAAGATTCATAGCAGTATTATTCACGATAGTCAATAAGTGAAGGTAAACCAATGTCCATCGACTCAGGAATATCGAATGTGATATATCCATGAATGGAACACAAAGGGACGAGGTGCTGAAATGTACTATGTGGAGGAATCTTGAAAACATTATGCAAAGGGGAAGCTGTCAATAGGCCACACTGAATGATCCCATTTATATGAAATGTCCACAATAGGCAAATCTACAGACACAGAAACACAGAAAGCATACTAGTGGTTGCCAGGGCCTCAGGGAAGGGAGAAATGGAGACCGACGTGTGATGGGTCTGGGGTTTCTTTGGAGACGACGATGTTCTAAAACTGACTGTGGTGAGGGTTTCACAACCCTGTGCCTATACTAAAACCCACTAAATTGTACATTTTAAATGAGTGGAATGGTATGGTATGTGAATTATATCTTAAGAAAGCTGTTGTAAAAATATATTGAAGAAATAATTGCATAAGTAAAAATAAAAAGTAACACCAGAAACTTCTGGTTTAAGAGTAGATGACGTGGACTCATCTCTCCCGGCTCATCCAAGTGAATACAACTTTTAAAACCAGGATAATACAGCAATTATAGGAAAAGGGAGGGAGTCTGGCTGGGGACCTGGGATTGAGGAATAACACAGAAGCCTGGAGTCTCCCATGCCCGACCCAGCGGAAGGCAGCCCAGGCCCACTGTCTCCCCATCCTCCCCCCAGCAGCTGAGGGGAGCCCAACTATCCTCCCCTGGGGGAACTGGCAGAGATTCGGAAGTACTCTCCTTCCCACAGATCCATCCTTTCGCACAGCCACCTACCAGCTCTGGGCAGCCTAGGGAATCACCTCTGTCCCCACAGACAGCATCAGCAGAATTAAGTGGGAGCTTCAGTGGCACCAGATGAACAAATTAGACCAGAGTAGGAATTCAGGGGCTCTAAAAACTAAACTATCGCTGGAACCACAACCCACAAAAGTAGGCCAGGGTGTTGCACCAAAACAGGATGACTGCCTATTAAAATAGAAGGTTTAAATCAGATTCAGAGTCTCCTAACATAATATCCAAGCTGTTTAGATTACAATTTTAAAAATCACTTGTCATACCAATAACCAGGAAATTCATACTTGACGTAAGAAAAAATAATCCACAGATGCGAATGCTGAGGTGAATGGGATGTTGGAATTACCTGATGGGAACTGCAAAGCAGCCACCACAAAAAATGCTTCAACAAGTAATCATAAACTACCTCAAAACAAATGAGAAACTAGAAACTCTCAGAAACAAAGAAAAAACAAATGGAAGTTACGGAACTGAAAAATACACTAAAATAAGAAACTCACTCTACAGAGGCTCAACAGCATAATGAATATGACAGAAGAAAGAATCCATGAACCATAAGATAGAACAACAGAAATTACCCAGTCTGAGCAATAGAGAGAAAAGAGATTGGAGAAAAAATAATGAAGCCTCAGGAACCCATGGGACTATGTAAAAAAAAAAAAAAAGATCTAAATTTGTATCATTGGACCCCAGAAAGAGAAGAAAGGGTGTGAAGCTGAAAAAATATTTGAAGAGCTAATGGCAGAAACTTCCCAAATTTGGCAGAAGACCTACACATTCCAGAAGCTGGGCAAATGCCAAATAAGATTAACTCGAAGAAATCTGTACCACACGCAATAATTGAATTTCTGAAAACTAATGACAATGAAAAAAATCTTGAAAGCAGAGAGAAACAGCACATTGCCTGTAAGAGTAGAACAATGGGAATAACAGTGGGTTTTTCTCAAAAACCACAGAGGCCGGAGGAAGTGGCATATTTCTCAGATGCGGAGAGGAAAGAGCTGTGGATCATGATTCTGCGTCAGGTGAAAACATGCTTCGGGAATGAAAGAGAAATAAAAACATTCCCAGACAAAAACAAAAAAAACAAAAGAATTTGACCCTCGCAGGACTACCCTTAAAGAGCACCTAAAGGAAAATCTCCAAAGAGAAAAGAAGTGATAACAGATGGCTTAGAACTTCAGGAAGGAAAGAAAAACAAAGGAGTGGGCAAAATAGAGGTGAGTGTAGTGGACCATCCTTATCATGAGTTTCTTAAATTATATTGCATGGCTGAAGCAAAACTTGTGACTATCTGATGTGGCACTAAATCTATATAGGAAATAATTTAAACAATTATATATATACTTTTTTTAAGTGGGGATGGTAAAGGGAGCTAAGTGGAAGTGAGGTTTCTATGCTTCACTCCAAGTGCTAAAATGGAGTCAGTGGCCTGTGACAACTTGTGTGTGTAGTATAATACTAAGAGAGCCCCTAAGAAAGCTATAAAAACCATTATGCACAAAAACACATAAAAATATTGAAACAGAATTCTCAACAATGTTTAAGTATCCCACAGGAAGATAAGAAAAGAGAAAGAGATGAATAAGAAATAGAGGGAATAAACAGAAAACAAATAATAAAATGGCAGACTTAAGCCCTGATATATAAAAAAAATAATAGTATTAATGGTCTAAATACACTGATTAAAACATACAGATTGTCAGAATGGATTAAAAAAAATACAGCCCAGCTGGGATGCCTGGCTGGCTCAGTCAGCAGAGCATGCAACTCTCAATCTCAGGGTCATGAGTTCAAGCCCCATGTTGGTCATGGAGCCTACTTAAAAAAAAAAAAAATACAACCTGGGGCACCTGGGTGGCTTAGTTGTTTAAGTGTCTGACTTCGGCTTGGGTCATGATCTCGGGGTCCTGAGATCAAGCCCCTCATAGGGCTCCCTGCTTGGCAGGGATGTCTGCTTCTCCCTCTCCCTCTATCCACCCTCCCCCCCACACACTTATGCTCTCTCTCTCAATAAATAAATAAAATCTTTAAAAAAAAATACGATCCAACTATGTGCTGTCTACAGGAAACTCATTTCAAACATAATGATGTAAGTAGTTTAAAAATAAAAGAATGAAAAAAGATATATATTGCAAATATTAGTAAAAATGTAGTAGTGGCCATGGTATATTATTTATTATGTATTACAATATATATATAGTATGCTGTCTTATTATTTATTATACTGTATATTAAAACTGGATAAACTACATTTGAGAGCAAAGAAAATTACTGGGAACAAAAAGGAACGTTACATAAGATAAAGGGATCAATCCATCTGGAAGACACAGTGATCTTAAATGTGTATGCATCAAATAACAGAGTTTAAAAATACATAAAGCAAAACATTATAGAGTTAAAAGGAGAAATACACATCTAAAATTACAAAAAATAAAATTATAATCAGGGATTTCCACACCCCACTCCCAGCAACTGGTAGAACTAGGAGACAGAAAGTCAACAAAGATATAGAACTCTATGCCACCAGAGACCAATGGGATCTAAAAACATTTATAGAACACTCCACCAAACAACAACAGAATACACATCCTTTTCATGCACTCATGCAATATTAACCAATATAGACCACATCCTGGGTCACAAAGCAAACCTGAACAAATTTATTTATTTATTTTTTTTTTCTAAAGATTTTATTTATTTATTTGAGACAGAGAGAATGAGAGACAGAAAGCATGAGAGGGAGGAGGGTCAGAGGGAGAAGCAGACTCCCCGCCGAGCAGGGAGCCCGATGCGGGACTCGATCCTGGGACTCCAGGATCATGACCTGAGCCGAAGGCAGTCGCTTAACCAACTGAGCCACCCAGGCGCCCCAACCTGAACAAATTTAAAAGAATTTAAATCATACAGAGTATGTTCTCTAATTATAACAGAATCAAACAAGAAATCAACAGCAGAAAGACCATGGGAAAATTTCCAAATACTTGGAAACTAAACAATAAACTTCTAAATAGTCCATGTGTCAAAGAGGAAAGCTTAAGGGAATTCAAAAATATTGAACTGAGGGTTGCCTGGGTGCCTCAGTCGGTTGAGCATCCGACTCTTGATTTCAGATCAGGTCATGATCTTGGGGTCGTGGGATCTGAGCCCTGTGTCAGGCTCCATTCTCAGCGGAGAGTCTTGAGATTCTCTCTCTCCCTCTGTCCCTCCCCCCACTCTCTCTCCTTCTCTCTCTCTAAAATAAATAATTTTTAAAAATATTGAACTGAAAAAAATGAAAATACAATATATCAAAATTTCTGAGACCTAACAATAGCAGTGCTAAAGGGATACCTATAGCACTAAATCCATATCTGAGAAGAGAGGAAAATTATCAAATCAATAATCTAAGCTCCCACTTTAAGTACTTACAGAAAGGAGAGTAAAATAAGCCCAAAGCAAGAAGAAGAAAGAAAATAATATAAGTAAGAGTAGAAATCAATGAAATTGTCCCTCCCCCCTGCTCATGTGCCCTCTCTCTCTCTCTCAAGTAGATAAATAAAATCTTAAAAAAAAAAAAATGTGCCTGGGTAGCTCAGTCTGAGTATCTGCCTTCAGCTCAGGTTGTGGTCCTGGGGTCCTGGGATCAAGCCCCACATCAGGCTCCCTGCTCAGCGGAGAGTCTGCTTCTCCCTCTTCCTCTGCCCCTCCCCCCTGCTTGTGCTCTCTCTTTCTCTCTCTTTCTCTGCCAAATAAATAAAATATTTAAAAAAAGGAAATCAATGAAATTGGAAGTAGACAATCAAGGAAAGAAAAAGCTAGTTCTTTGAAAAGGTCAATAAAGTTGGCAAACCTCAGACAAGACTGACAAAGAAGGAAGAGAGAGAAGACAATCACTAACGTCAAGAATGAAGCAGGAGGCATCACTCCAGACCTACAGACATCAAAAGTGTATTAAGAGGACTGTGATGGTTAATTTTATGCGTCAACTTGACTGGGCCACGGTGCCCAGATATTTAGTCAAACATTATTCTGGTTGTTTCTGTGAGAGTGTTTTTGGATGAGAGTCACATTTAAGTCAGTGGACTTTGGGTAAAACAGATTGCCCACTATAATGTAGGTGGGCCTCATCCAATCAGCTGAAGGCCTGAATAGCACCAAAGGCAGACCTCCCCCAAGTGAGAGGGATTTCTCCAGCAGACTGCCTCTGACTTCATCTGCAACATCAGCTCTTCTTGCTTCTACCACAACTATTAGCAATCAACACAAGGACACTGAAATTAAAAACACAACCATTTACAATGGTTCAAGGGCCAATGAAATACTAAGAGTAATCTAAAAAACAGGTATAGAACTTGTATAATGAAAATGATAAAATGCTGATGAAAGAAGTCAAAGATCTAAATGAATGTAGAGATATACCATTTTCATGGTTAGAAAACTCAAAATAGTAAAAATGCCAGTTCTCTCCAAATTGATATACAAGTTTACACAATTCCTATCAAAATTCCAGCAAGATTTTTCTTAGATACAGACAAGATTATCCTAAACTGTATATGGGATGGCAAAGGAACAATTTTGAAAAGAAGAAGAAAGTGGTAGGAACTGGTCTACCCGATTTCAAGATGTTATAGCTATGGTAATCAAGTCTGTATGGTATTGGCAGAGGGAGAGAAGAACAGATCAATGGAAAAAATAGAGACCTTGGAAATAAACCCACACAAACATGTCCAACTGATTTTTGACAAACGCAGACGCATTTCAATGGAGGAAGGATAGATTTTTCAACAAATTTTACTGGAGCTATTAGACACCTGGAGGAAAGAAAGATGGGAAGTGGGAGGAGGAGATGGGGGGAGGGGGAGTTGACAGGGGGAGGGGAAGGAGGAGGATGGGGAGAAGAACTTCAACCTAAGGGTTTCACACTTTATACAAAACTTAACTTGAAATGGATCATGGACTTAAAAATATAATGCTTTTAGAGAAAAATAGGAGAAAATCTTTGGGATCTAGGGCTAGGCAAAAAGTTCTTGACATAAAGACACAATCATAAAAGAAAATATTGCTAAACTAGACCTCATGAACATCAGAAACCTCTGCTGGGAATGAGCCTGTGGAGAGGTTGGAGAGACAAGCCACAGACTGGGAGAAAGGGTTTGCAAACCACCCATCTGATGAAGGACTGAGAGATAGAATATATAGACTGTCAAAACACAAGAGTCAAAAAATAAGTCATCCACATAACATCTCGCCAACAGATGGGAAGAGATAGCCCAAGCAAGAGCATATGCAATGATGTTCAGGGTCGTTGGGCAGTAGGGAGATGCAAACTAAGCGACAAAGACGAAAGGTGGTGAGCACAGCGAATGCTGGTGAGGATGTGGAGAAACTGGACCTCTCTCACACCATCAGGGGGTATGCAAAATGGTGCGGCCGCTCTGGAAAACGGCTTGGCGGTTGCTCTGAAAATGAAACATGCAGCCAGCACATGACCTAATTGTGCTCCTGGGCAATTGTCCCAGAGAAATGAGGACTTCTGTTCACACCAAAAGCTGCACACAAATATTCAGAGCATCTCTCCTAGTAATGGACCAAATCCAGAATCAACCCAGATGTCCTCCAGCAGGTGAGAAGGGAAACATGGTGTGCCCCCCACAATGGAGCACCACTCAGCAGTGCAGAGGAACAAACTATTGACACCCAACAACTTGGGTGGATCTCCAGCGAGTTACGCTAAGCAAAATAGCTAATCCCAGCAGGTTACTCACTACGTGACTCCCTTTGTGCAAGACTAAGATGACACAATTTTAGGAATAGAGGGCAGATGAGTGGTTGCCAGGAACACACGACAGGGCAGGGGCAGGAGAGAGGTGGGCGTGGTTCTAAAAGGGGAACAGGAACAATCCTTGGTGGAACTCTTCAGCATCTTGACTATGGATCCATGAACCAGCTTGGGTGTTAAGAATGTACAGGAGGAGGGGCGCCTGGGTGGTTCAGTTGCTCAAGCGTCCAACTCTTGATCTCAGCTCAGGTCTTAATCTCACCGTCTGAGTTCAAGCCCAACGGCTCTATGCTGGTCATGGAGCCTACTTAAAAAACAAAAATTTATTTATGTTTTTATTTTTTTTTAAGATTTTATTTATTTGACAGAGAGAGACACAGTGAGAGAGGGAACACAAGCAGGGGGCGTGGGAGAGGGAGAAGCAGACTTCCCACTGAGCAGGGAGCCCAATGTGGGCTCGATCCCAGGAGGCCGGGATCATGACCTGAGCCAAAGGCAGACGCTTAACTACTGAGCCACCCAGGCGCCCCCCCAACATTTTCTTTAATGTACAGAATTTATTTATTTATTTATTTTAAGATTTTTCTTTTTAATTTATTTATTTGACAAAGAGAGACACAGCAAAAGAGGGAACACAAGCAGGGGAAGCGGGAGAGGGAGAAGCAGGCTTCCCACGGAGCAAGGAGCCCGATATGGGACTCGATCCCAGGACCCTGGGATCATGACCTGAGCCGAAGGCAGACGCTTAACGACTGAGCCACCCAGGCGCCCCTAATGTACAGAATTTAATACACACGCTAGTACAAGTAAAACTGGGGAAATTGGAACAAAATCAGTGAACTGTACCAGCGTCAATACCCTGGCTGTGATTCTCCTACTATCATATTATTTAGTTATTTTTAAAGATTTTATTTATTTATTTGAGAGCGGGGGAAGGGAGAGGGAAAGAATCTCAAGCAGACTCCATGCAGAGCCTGATGCGAGGCTCGATCCCACACACGACCCTGACATCATGACCTGAGCCAAAAACCTAGAGTGGGATGCTCAACCAACTGAGCCACCCAGGCGCCCCTCCTACTATCATTTTTAAAAAGGTTAGTTACCTTTGGGTAAAACTAACATGTACAAGGGAGCCTTCTGCATTATTTCTTGGAATCACATATGAGTCTATAATTACCTCCATAAAATTTTCAGTTGAAAAAACGGCACTGCAGAGAATGTTTTCTGAAGAAACTGAGGGACTGGCCAGGGCATCAGAGCAGGTGGACTTCTCTGAGAATGGCTCCCTGCGGGGAGCTGGACACAGCTGGGACCCTCCGCTGGGTTGTGCGCTCGCCCACACTGTGCGGCATCGAGCAGCTGTCAGAAATGAACCTGTGCAGCCATAATCAGTGGTATGGATACAGGTAAGTGGGTACTTTGTCAAGTGAAAACAGTAGGTTAGAAAAGAGTACACACAGTAAAGTCTTTTCTGTTTTTTAATCTGCAAGCTTGTATATAAAACCAGGTAAGATACATGTCTAATTTGTTTTCCAAGTTATCCTTTTGGGGTGGGATTGTAGGTAGTTCTCACCTTTTCTTTATTTTGGTGTTGGCTGGATTGTTTATGGAGAATAGCATCTCTGTTATGATTACGGTTGCTAGAAAAACTACAGTATACCCAGTTAAATTTTAAACTCAGATAAATAATTTTTTAGTATGAAGATGTCCCGTGCAATATTCGTACTTTTACTCGCTAAATCTGGCGGTCCTAGTTATGACCATAAACCCCAAAGCCATTTCCACCTTGGAAAATAAAATAGAACCCGCGGCCGCAGGCTGGCATCCTCTGTGTGGGAAGGCCAGGGCCAGCATGTTCATCCACCTGAACCCTCTGCACCATTTGGGGCCTGCTCTCACCTGGGCATCCCACCCCCATTCTCACCAACGGCGCTTCCCAGGTTTCATCAGCTCCATCCAGCAGCAGACACAGCCGCTCCCCCCCGCCCGGATCATTCAGTCACCAGCCCACTCCAACCCTAGCAGACCCTCAAGCCCCTTCCTGGTCTGGCCCTCCCTGCTCGGCTTACCATGCACACAGTCGCGGGTGCCTGCCCCAGGGCCTTGGTGTCTGATGGTTTCCGTGTGCTCCCTCCCAAGGACCCCATCCCAGCCACAAGCCCCTCGTCCCGGATGTGCTGAGGCTCCTCCTGGCAGCCACTGCTGGTAGGGTTCCCCAAAGCCGGTCCATCTCTGCTGCGGTCATCGCTGCTTGCTGGTGCCCCATCTGTAGCTCCTGTCCCCTCTGTCCCTCACCGGTTTGTGTATTTCCCTCCTCAGGCCCCTGTGGTGCCTGCCGGAGATGCCGTGGTCCTCCGCATGGACTATCACCTCAGTGCCACCCACACCGAGTGCTCTTGACACAGTCATTCCCAGCTCTCCTTCAGTCCCCTCTTCTCCACCCAGGAAGGGCCAAACCCCAACGAAGCACCCGGGGGCTGTTCCCAGCTGCTTCCTTGTCCTCACTTTCTTGCCAGCTGGGTGTCTGCGCCCTCGGGGCCTCCACCTGGACAGGCTCTGTCCACTCTGGAGCAGAGGAGCAGGCCTGGAGGTGTGGCGGCTCTGGTGGATGCTTCACACCATCCTCATGCTCCCTCACTACCGTCTTCCCACTTCTCAGGTGCAGAAAGGGAAGCCCCGAGATCTCAGCGGCAGGGCTGGGACTGGGGGCTGGCCGGTGGCCCTGGGCAAGCCGGGTCGCCTGCCCTGACATCAGCTATGGGCAGCAGGTGCCAGCGTTCCTGGTCTGCGCCAGGGACCCCCACACCTGTTTCTGGCCGGCTCACTCCACAGGCTGGCTGGCCTCATCCTGACGCCAACATCCTTTCCGGCACCAAGACAATGACCATCTGGCACAGCTCTGAGGTTCCAGGGCTGCGTGGCGGGCTTTCCTGAAGCAGTGAAGTGCAGGCCCTTATAGCTCATCTAGAGCAGAAAAGGGAGGTCACTCCAGGCCATGAGTGCCCCAGAGAAAAACTGTGAGGGTACCTCCACGTGTCTACATCAGGGGCCTGGAGTTCTCTGGCCTCTAACAGCACAAACTGACAATG
Source organism: Mirounga leonina (assembly GCF_011800145.1). Classification (NCBI taxonomy): domain Eukaryota; kingdom Metazoa; phylum Chordata; class Mammalia; order Carnivora; family Phocidae; genus Mirounga; species Mirounga leonina. The sequence continues at coordinate 878,570 of NW_023270717.1, read as the reverse complement.
CAAACGCTGCAAAAATGGCATGCCGCAAAAAATGGCACGCCGCAAGGCACTTCCTCCTGCAGGTCCTGGGGGCTGGAGCCTCCATTCTGGGCTGCACCCACCCCAAGGAGGCTTGAGGTCCTGGGAGAGCAGTGATGGGGATACCTGGATGGGGGATACCCAGGTGGGGGGATCACAGTGCGGGGCAGGGGGAGTGCCTGGGAGGGTAGGGATACTGGATACCCAGGTGGGGGGATCACAGTGCAGGGGGGTGCACGGGAGGGTGGGGATTCTGGATACCCAGGTGGGGGGATCACAGTGTGGGGCGGGGGAGTGCCTGGGAGGGTGGGGATACTGGATACCCAGGTGGGGGGATCACAGTGCGGGGCGGGGGAGTGCCTGGGAGGGTGGGGATACTGGATACCCAGGTGGGGGGATCACAGTGCAGGGGGGTGCCCGGGAGGGTGGGGATTCTGGATACCCAGGTGGGGGGATCACAGTGCGGGGTGGGGTGGGTGCCCGGGAGGGTGGGGATTCCGGAGACTTTGGATTCACCTGGTGTCAGTGCCCAACTGTACCCTGGCAGCTGCAGCCTCCTGCCAGGCTTGGCGTCCGCCTGCCACCACCCTGTCACCTTGTGATCCCTCCACAGTCTCACAGGAGGGTGGAAAGTGCTCGTCAAAGATTTGTCAAATGAATGGACACAGCTCTTAAATAGGGCCACCATGCATCGTGACTCGCTGAGATAGTCCCAGTTTATGCCAGTCTGGTTTCATGATTAGTAGCTCCATGTGCTCCTTTCAGGCATTAGGTTGTATGGCCACCCTATGTACACAACAAAATCCTTCCTGGGAGGGGTCAGAGCAGGCCACACCTGGCCAACCTGCAGGACGTGGAAGGTGCAGGAGGGAGGGTGCACCTGGGAAGGGTTGCTACCATTCTGCTAGGGGAACCTTTCATGCCCACACCTAGCCCAGTGCCCGGCAGTTGTGGGGACTCAATCAACCTATTCTGCCAAGACTTAGGGTGTGCTTGCTCTTCTCATGCTGGCTACAATACATCGATACACACACCAGAGAAGGCCCCGCTCTCCCCGAGTGTTTATTGTAGTTAGCGAGGCTGGCTCCATAATCGTCAGAGAACAATGAAGCTGGGAGACAGGGGTGAGGGGAGGGGCGCTACCTTATAGAGAATGGTCAGTATCGTGACATTTGGGCCAAGATCCGCACCGGTGAGGGGTGAGGCAGGCAGACAATTGAGGAAGAGCATTCCAGGTGGAGGGGACAGCCAGGGCCAAGGCCCTGAGGTGGGGCACGGAGGACAGGATAGCTGGAGCCAAGTCAGGGAGGGAGGGCGGTGTGGGCCCCCTCACCACGGCTGCGGGGACTCTGGCTTTGAGTGACACAGGGAGCCCCCCGAAGGTATCAGTGGACAGGTGACCACAGCAGGGACCAGGTAGGAGGCTGTTCATTCATCTAGAGCGGGAGTCCACACCTTTTTCTGCAAAGGGTTAGGTAGCAAATATTCCTCGTTGTCAGAGTCACGTGTCTGCTGCAAGGACTCCTCCACTCGGCCCGTCTGCTGGGAAAGCCGCGGTGGGCAGCGCGCAAGTGAGCGGGCGGGCTGTGTTCCAGTCAACTCCACGAGGACACTGACATTCCAATTTCATACAATTTTCACGCATCGTGAAATATTACTATTTCGATTTTTTCCCAGCCATCAAAAAGTGAGAAAATATTCTTAGCTCAGGGCAATTAAAAACAACAAACCAATAACCACAAACAGGTGGCGGGTTGGATTTGGACGGTGGCCATAGTACCATGCTGCCCCCCCCCAGCTATATGCCAGCATCCACCACTACTCTGTGCCAGGCAGAACTCTAGGAGGTGGGATCCATCAGTGAGGACAACAACAAAACCAGTCCGCTGCCACTGAGATTTGGTAACAAGCAAGCACATTATAGGGGTTTGTGAAGGCCCGAAGTCCCGTCCGCCTGGCTCAGTCACAGAAGTCACCCCCTGAGGCTGGAGCGGAGTGAGCGGGCCACGACGGTGCATTCCGGGAGGAGAGGGTCACGGACCCGTGGGGGGGTGGGGGGGAAGGGAGCCATGGCGGGCGCCGGGCGGGAGGGGGCACAGCCTGACTCAGCGCCCCAGGCCAGTCACTGAGTGAACGGCTACTTACCTAAGCATGAAGACGTGTAAAGTGAACACCTGTCCCATTGTCACACAAGATCAGCTGCAGTCTAACACAGGGGGACAAGGAGGGGTCTCTGGGCCAGATTAGTTTGCAGTTTGGTCGGTCGACACACAAGTTGGTGTCAGGAAACTGTACACTAAACGTCCAGATTTCTGCGTACACGTTAGAGGGCCCGAGTTCCGCGCGTTCAGCCCCTGCGGCCGCTGGACAACCCCCCGCCGCGCCGAACGGCGGCCGAGAAGCCCCAGCCCACCACCCCGAGGCCTCCGGGTGCGGTCACCGCACTGAGGGGCTTCTTCCCGGGCCCCCGCAGGGCTTAAGTTTTAATCCCTGTGGTGCAGCGAACGAGGCCGCGCATGGAAGCACCTTATCTTCTTAGACTTAAGGGCTTAAATGCACCCAGCACGAAGCTGCAGCAGCCCTCGGAGCCCCGGTGCGCGAAGCAAGACCCTCGCGCTGCTTCTGGGTAAGCCGGGCTCCGGGTGCTGCGCGCCGCGGGCACTCCGGCCCCACGCCCGCAGCAGGTGGGCTCCCGCCGCGTGGCCCTGGGGACCCGCGGCCGGGCGGGCTGGGCACCGGGCGAGCGCGAGCGGGACGCCGCCAACGGCCGGGCCGGGGACGCCGCAGCTACCGCGCGCGCAACCACCGCCCGCAGCCCCTCCGGCTGCCCAGCCGGCAGCCGACCCGGGCTTGGGGAGGGGGGGCGGGGCCGGCGCGCCTGCACTGCGCCTGCGCGGTCGGCCCAGCCGGGCCCGGAACCAGGCCGGCCCGCGGAGATTGCGCCTGCGCGGCCGGCCTGGCCGGGCCCGGGGAAAAGGCCGGCGTGCGGGATCTGCGCCTCAAAGGCTGCTCCGCACCAGCCCGGGGGCGGGGCCCACGCGCGGGGACTGCGCCTGCGCGGTCGGGCCGGCCCGGGCGCGCGGCCGCGCCTGCGTAGCCGGCCCGACCCAGCCCAGGGACGGAGGCCGCGCCTGCGCGTTCGGCCCGGGCTCGCCCCGTCAGCGGCGCCTGGGTCCCTGGTGCCGCCCGCCCGGCCG
>NW_023270717.1:859682-874955 GCF_011800145.1 Mirounga leonina | reverse complement strand
TCGGGGGCGCGGGCGCGGCCTCCCGTGGCCCGGACCCCGCCCCGGCCGCCCGCCTCGGCCCGCCTCGGCCGCGGGGCCCGAAGCGCCTGGGCCGGCCCGGACCCCAGGACCCCAGGACCCCAGGACCCCCGGGCCGCGCCCCCGCCCCCGGGCCCCCCGGCTGACAGCTGGCGCGCGGCGGGGCCGGGCAGGTCGCGCCCAAGGAGCGTTTTCCGGACGGCAGCGTTTTGTTGACAAAACACCTCAAGTGGTGGAAAGTTGGTGCGGCCCGCCGCCCGGGCCGGGGGGGGTCGGCTGCTGGGGGGCCGGGCCGGGGGTCAGGTGCCGGGGGCCCGGCCGGGCTGCTGGGGCTCCTCGAGCCTCCTCCAGGCACTTTGTCCGCCGCCGCTACTGCGAGGTGCTTAGAAATTGCTCTGGGGGCAGTTTCCTAGATGTATTTCGTTCTCAAGGGTATTTCCAGGAAGAGACCGCCAACGGCGTCAGTTAAATGCCTCAGGAAGCACATGCTTGTGAGCTCGTTAGTTGTCGTCTCCGTGTCGCGGTGCCGCCGCTCAGATTCCACGGATAGACGGGAACCAAGTTGCAAAGTGTAATTGCACATGCTCTTCAACCGCAGTCGGGTTCCTAGACCCAAACTCGGTCCTCGGTGCGTCTTCCTTCGCCCTTTTTCTGTGAGCCGCATCCCCCCGCCCCCTTGCCGGAGGGCGCCCTGGGCCCGCCGCGGCCCCTGTGCTTGCTCGGGTGTGGGGGTGACCCTCCGTGCACACGTGCACCGCTCTGGAAGCAAGTTACTGCCGGGCTGGGCCATCGGGAGCAGCGTCTGCTGGCTTTCTCTTTGTAAAGGAAAAAGGGAAGTTGTTTGTTTTGAAGTTAACGCTGACTAGATCAAGTGCATAGTTTTTACAAAACCCACTTCAGCGACGCCTGGGTGGCTCAGATGGTTGAGCCTCTGCCTTCAGCTCAGGTCATGGTCTCGGGGTCCTGGGATCGGGCTCCCTGCTCCTCGCTCTGCCTCTGCCTCCCCCCTGCTTGTGCTCACACTTTCACGCTCAAATAAATAAATAAAATCTTCTAAAAAAACCCACTTCAGACTTTAATGAGGCAGGTTTGTTGGCAAGGGCATCCTTTGTGACTTTTTATATAGAAATATTAATATTTGTTTTGTCTATATCATGGTGATAAAATTAGGAGACTTGAAAGGATTTAGTTGGAGTCTTTAAAAAAGTACTATGAATAAGCCAAATTTCAGTTGGTCACTAAACAAAGCTACCTTTTGAGATGAAAGCTCTCACGGGAGTTGGACTCCACTCTGAGAGCTTCCAGTGGGACGTTGGTGCAGGGACACACACCTCCCCAAACCCTTACGCAGGCCACCTCCCTGTCATGCTTTTACGTTTTCTCAGTACAAGATCTAGCACAAGGTAAGACATGTTCTGTGAATCCAGAACGTCTCAAAGGACAGAGTTAATCCCCTGTGTTGGAAAAAAGCTGGGACTCTTAGTCTACCTGACAGGTGATTATCTGACAGCCGTCCCCTCCCGCACACACTGTTTGCTCTGGTTCTTTCTGATATTTTGGACTTGAGGACTCTGCTCTCTTCTTTAATGTCACTACGTGCAAACAAGGAGGCTTGTAAGTAAGTCACACTGTGGAAAGAATGTTCTAGCACCCTGGAGAAAGATTTAAAATACATTATGAGGGCAATTGCTTGAATTCTGTGTCTGTGCCGTGAAGCTGCTGTGCGGTATCACTGAGTGGACGGAATGTGTGCATCTGCATTTCAGGCCCTGTCCAGCACAGACTTTGGAGAGTGAGCGCGCTGGGAGGTGGAGCTCCTGCAGCAGGCGGACAGTGGTCATGGTCAGTGCACGCCTTGGCTTCCCTCTGCGTTTTCAGCTTTTCTTTGCCTGGCCTCAGCTCCTTCGGTTTGTGAATTCTGGTCTGATTTCCTTCTTCCGTGGGAGGATTGCCTTGCGAGGGGAGGGAAGCAGGTGAATGATGGCGGACATGGTGCTGACATGGCGCCAGAGCCTCAGATGGCTCTCCTTTACCAGCATTCTGTTTCCTTCTGAGCTTCTCTGCACAAAACACAGAGTTTCGAGTCTGCGACTGTCGTTCTTCTAATTACTATTTGGTTTTTAAGGCACTATTTAAATCTCAGGGCTCGAGCACATAAGCTGTCGGAATCCGTTTTCTTATTTACATTCTGTGTTTTAGTGAGTTTAGCTACATAAAGAGTCACAGTGTGCCTCTGGCCCTGGCCGTCCCGTAGCCTCTGCAGTGTCGGGACTCCACAGATCTCCAGTCCACGCCCCTCCCAGGGGCTCACCCTCCTTATACCCCTGTCTTTCCTGCCCTTCTCCCTCACCCCACTTTCCAGCACCCAGATGTTTCTTCACTCTGAAATGGCTCAGATCACTTCCTTGTTAATTATTTGATAATGTGCTTTTGGTGGCTCAAATTCCGGAAGGCACTGCTAGGAGAAAAACAAAGCCTTTCCTTCTCGTGCTCCCTATTTCTGAGGCAGAGGGTCCTGGGAGACACAGAGGTGCTTGACTCTGTGAGGATTCTGGCCTCTTGCTCTCTACCTACCATGGTTCTGTCTGCAGCGGGCAGCGGTGGTTTTGGAAAAGAAGGCCTTGCCCTCAGGGAACCTGAGCAGTGATCCTGGGAATAGACTTAAACCAAAGAAAAAGGCCCAGCGAGTGCTTCCAGGAAAAGTACAGGCAGGCGTAGACAGAGGTGATGGGCAGTTTCTGCTTGAGAAGTATGTTCCAAGAAGACCTCTTTTTAGAGGGAGTCCGACCCTGAGGGGTCTGGGGCCACGGATGGAGGCCCCAAGGAAGAAGCATCAGTGCGGTGGAGAGGCTGACCCCTCTGCTTGAGCTCGAATCCCATGGGTACCTCTGGGTCTGCAGCAGCCTGTGCTCCTGATGGAGCTTCAGAAAAGAAACTTCACAGAGCCTCTCACCGCTGATGGCAGCCTGGGGCTGGGGTGGGGCGGGCTGTCCCCTGTTGGCCCACCGCGGCGCTCGCTAGGCAATGGCTGCTTGATCTGGACGGGGAGGACCTGGCCCCTTGGCTGTGAGGCCCTGCACCTGCTCTGTCCTGCTTCACCGCCCCCACAGATGTAAACCACGAGGGACTGAGTTTTCATCCAAGGCCACTGTTAACTGATCCTCACCTTACAGTCTGCTCACTTGATTGCCTCGCGAGGGAGCAGCGTCGGAAACAGTGAGCTCTTCCGGGAGAGCTCCAGTTACTCTCTCGCAGAGGCCATATTCCACATCCTGTAAGTAAAAGGACGCTTTAAAAACTCTTGGTAGCTTCCAGCCACAGCAGCAGTTTCACACCTATCCCTCGTGGGACTGCCCTGGTCCCTGTGGGAAGAGGTAAGCAGCAAGGGTGCTGGTGTTGGGTAAAGGGGACCCACAAAACGAGTGAGCAGAACCACCCAAATAGCCCTGGTCTGTGACCCAGAACATTTCAGGGACAGAACAGGGACCGGCTGACCTTAGCATGGTCTGTTTGCTTGCTTTGGAATGTGCTTTGTTTCCAAGGTAGCCTTATCACGATTTCTGACTACATCTTATGGAAAGGGCTCTGGTTCTGGGTTTCTGGAGTTTAACCCTTAGCAGCTATCCCTGGCTCTCGGTTCTGTCCCCCATCTCTGCGCAACTGGGGCTGGATTACAGTTTCTCGTTGTGTGAGCACAGTGGCTGAGGCACTTGATGCTCTAGCCACCCCAGGACGTGTTCGTCATGGTGACACGTGCTCAGAATATGCAAAAGGTACTCTCAGACCTAGGCCAGGTCTGAATTTATGACCTTGGTGGGAAGACTGTTGTCTCCCAGTGTGAACTAGGCAGGAGTGTCGCTGTGGCTCGATTCGTTGAGAGCGTGTGAACCCTGAGCTGGACACAACTGTGCTTCAGTGTTTGGAAGATTCTATTATGATGTTTCCGACTTACAGAGAGCACTTGTGAGAATGTTGCTGTGACTGCTACCTTCTGCCCATCTGGTGCTTGCCAAACTTTTCCGAAGGAAATTGCAGATATCCCAGCATGTCACCCCTAAATGTCCTTTTCTCCAAAGAAGAGGCAGAAAGGGACTCTTCTGTAGGACCTACACACCATCACTGACCACGTCTAGGACAGGGCCCAGGCCAGTCCCTGCCTCCATCCCCCCACTTGCCCCCAGTGGTCTTTGGGAGCTGATGTCTCCAAACCAGAATTGAGTCTAGGTCATTATTGGCTGTTACGTCTCTTTAGTTTCTTTTCTTTGCAGAAAAATGCCTCCATGACATTGACTTTTTGAAGAGACTAGGCCAGGGGCACCTGGGTGGCTCAGTCGTTAAGCGTCTGCCTTCGGCTCAGGTCACGAGCCCGGGGTCCTGGGATCGAGCCCCACATCGGGCTCCCTGCTCCGCGGGAAGCCTGCTTCTCCCTCTCCCACTCCTCCTGCTTGTGTTCCCTCTCTCGCTGTCTCTCTCTGTCGAATAAATCAATAAAATCTTTAAAAAAAAAAAAAAGAAGAGACTAGACCAGTTGTCTTGTGAGTGCCCCGTGTTCTGGATCTGTTTTGCACTGTGCCGTTTATCTTGTTCCTCTGCTCCCCGTGCTCCCCGTGTGCTGTGGTCTGGTGGTAAGAGGCTCACTTGGAGGCAGGCGGCACATTTTCACCAAGGCGATGCTCTGTGCTTCCTGCCGCACCTTCTGGGGGGCTGTCCTGCTGGTACTGACACCAGCTTCCCTTGTTCTTTATCTGTGTTCCCTCATCTGGGCGTCCTGAGACGAGAGGGAAAATGCTGGACCCTCCCTCTTTGTCACTACTCATCGGGGGAGCAGTGCTCCTGACATTTAGCTTCACTGTGGTAAATGCTGCCGTTCTTCCTTTTTCTTTCTTGAATATCAGTGCAGAGTAATGGGTTTTTATTTATTCATTGTACTGGGGCCTATTAAAGGCTCGTGTTTGTGTTTGGATGTTCACACGGTTGTAGCTGAGCAGCTGGGCGCCCCGCTGCGCAGGCTCCTGGTCCTCCCGCGGCATCAGCATCGTTCTGAGAGCACTGCTCTGGCCCCTTGCCCTCCCTTCCCGACCTGCAGGCCCTGACCTGCCGGCCGAGGTTGCTCCCAAGTGCTGCGGTCCCTTTCCACGCAGAAAAGTGTTGGTGTGTGCACTGTGTTTGCCTATTATTGTGGCTGTAAGCACCTATCTCATGAACAGAACTAGGAAACGCTTGTTTAAAACATGGTAAGTTCCAATGATATTTTCAATACAAGTTTGAAATTATATGGTTTTACTTAATTTCTTTGATTTTTAAAATTTATCCTTTTCTTATCCTGAAAATCTTGATTCTTAATGTCGTTGGCATAGTTATTTTATGCTCAAGTATACATAAAATAGGGTGTAAAATTACTGTATTGTGTTGCCACTACTAATGGGACTCCTTAGCAGAGTTTAAGGTGTTTTGGTGTTTGTCTGTTTTTAAGATTTTATTTTTAAGTAATCTCCACACACACCCACCGTAGGCCTCGAACTCAAGACCCTAAAATCAGGAGTTGACCCTCCACGGACTGAGCCAGCCAGGCACCCCTACAGTGCTTTTGTTTTTAAGTTCCTTTGGTTCTTAGTACATATTATGTTGAGGATTAAGTGCTGTGTTTGGAAACAAGCCTCTTGATGAATATTCTTTTGTCTGTGGTTGTGTTCCCCATTTGATATACAGTTAGGTTTTTTTGTTTCAGATTTGGAATTTTTAAATTTTATCTTTATGTTCAAAATCGTTACATGGCTCAAAAGTCAAAATCATATGAAAGATATGATCAGAGATTTCACATCTCCACTCTTTATAGGCAGGCAGCCGTTTTTATTTCTGTTTTTCCTGCAAAAATCTTGGTTTCCTCTCTCGTCTGTCATAAAAGGTAGTAGCACGAACTGTTTACACTGTGTGTGTCCCGCTTCTTTATTCACCACGTCTGTGACTGTAGCAGCCCTTCCTGATGGGTGTGGAGTGGTTTTCCAGCGCGGACTGGGGCGTGCTGTGGTGACAACTGGGGCCCGTGTTGTTTTCTGCTTGAGGCGTGCTGTCCTGGGGCTCTGGTCCTAGCGGTGGGATTGCTGGGTCCAGGGATGTGCTTGTAGGAGGTGTTTCCATGTGCCTCGCGTGCCCCACCACGCGTGTGGTCCCGTGAGTGCTTTCCACAGCCTCGCGGACAGGGAGTTTCCCAGCTCTGGGTCTTTGCCAGTCTGACCCAGTGAGATCTAGTTCTTGGAGTAGTGTTCCTTTAATATGCTTCAGTTCGGATGTGAAAAGTGGAAAAATATACTTTACTAAATCGGATATGGTTGGTAGCCAAAGTGTTTGAGATCATGAAATAGACGACTATGTTAGTAAGTCACCGAGTGTGAGTAGCTGCCGGGCGGGAGCCGGGCCGCTCTGCCCCTGCCTTCCACATCCGAGTAGTTGGAAGGTGGTTTCTTTCACTCTTTCAATAAAAAATAACAGTAGATTCTCCAAGTCAGAACATTTCCATGCATTTTACTTTTTCTAGCCTACGGAAAGGAACCTCTGATTAGCTGTCTTTTACTTTTTGGTATTTTTGTGTTTGAAATGAAAAGTAAAATAAGTTCAGAAGACTTTGGTTTTGGGTGTCTCTCCTCTCCCGTCTCTTGGCTCTCGTCATAATTTGGGATTGCTGTGCTTACTGTCAGAGTATGACGTTATTGCCTTCACCGCGGGAGTGCCCAGCATCTGGGTAGCCCTCGGGCTGTAGAGAGCTGGGGCTGCCTCCTGTCTTGGGGGACCCAGGCTGCAAGTTGTTAACGGAAGGATTCTGTGTTAACGCGTTGTCGTTGATTACCCTATTTCTGTTTGCTGGAGAATAGAGTCAGAATCATGGTGTTGGTTCCAGATGCCATCCACATAAATCCCCTCCTGAGTTTTGGGGCAGGTGGCAAAAACCAAATTATTCTTTACACATATGTAAAATTATCAAAACTGCCACAGTAACATAATCCTTTTGTGGTTTGAAAACCAAAGATAACATGCTTCTTTTTTTCCTTTAATTTGTGCTGAAATAGTAGAAAAACATTATTTTCTTCAATAGTAAACTGCTGGATCAAATGACAGTATTTTTCCGAAATTAGCAACATAGTTGCTATTTATGATTATGAAATAATATGAGCAAATTAGTCAAGAAGTAAAGAAATACATAGAATAGAAAGTGAAAGTCTTTCATGATTATTGCAGTGAAGTTTTATATACCCTTCCAGACATGTACGTGTGTGGGTGCCCTTACATCCAGGGCAGTCCGGGCCGACCTCTCACCTGCCGTGAGGGCCGCCGCGGGGGGCATTCCCTCCTGCTCAGGTGGGACAGATGCATCGTGGGGGCACTCACATGGCAGCTGCTGAGGGATGTGTAGATGATTCCCAGCTTTTAACTCTTCTATTTTTTAAAAAAGATTTTAGGGCGCCTGGGTGGCTCAGTTGGTTAAGCGACTGCCTTCGGCTCAGGTCATGATCCTGGAGTCCCGGGATCGAGTCCCGCATCGGGCTCCCTGCTCGGCGGGGAGTCTGCTTCTCCCTCTGACCCTCCTCCCTCTCATGCTCTCTGTCTCTCATTCTCTCTGTCTCAAATAAATAAATAAAATCTTTTAAAAAAATAAAAAATAAATAAAAAAGATTTTATTTATTAACTTATTTATTTATTTTACAGAGAGAGAGAGTACGTACATGAGTGGGGTGAGAGGCAGAGGAGGAGGGACAAGCAGATGCACACCCAGCATGGAGCCTGACGCGGGGCTCAATCCCATGACCCTGAGCTTATGACCTGAGCCAAAGTCCAGAGTGGGCCACCTGACCCACTGAGCCACCCAGGCGCCCCTTACCTCTTCTTGTGAAGCGTAACATACATGCAGAGAAGTGCTCATCTCAGTGAATCATCACCAGTCAAGAGATGGAAAATTGCCCCTGTGCCCCCGGCCCCCCCAACCCTGAAGTTAATAATTTTCGCGGCTCGTCCACTGTCCTTCGAATCCGGGAGCTCCCGCGGCCTGTGTTGTTTGGTGTCTGGCTCGTGCTCACCAGTGTAGTTGCTGGGTATGATGGCGGTCTCTTCATCTTCGTTGCTGTGGGATCCCCACTGCCTGGGTCTGTCCCAGCGGGCTTCTGCCGTCGGTGGCCAGCTCCCGACCGTTAGGAGTCCTGCCATGAGCGTCTTTGGACTCGTCCTCTGCTCCGTGTCACGGGCATCTTGTTGGCGTGAGACCCTGTGAGTGGTCATGGGGTGAGACCAGCTTTACCAGATGCTGGCAGGCGTGTTCTGGTGCGGTGGTCGTACTTGTCTGTCGCAGGCCATCAGCAACATCTGGCATTATCAGGTCAGAGAGTGTGTGCGTGTGTGTAGCCATTTTACAAGGCGTACATTGTTGTGGCTTTCATTTGTATTTCCTTGATTTTTAAGTTTCTTAATTTTAATGTGGCCTGATTGCCCATCTTCCCTCAATAGTTCTGTTTTGCTCTAAATCAGGGTTAGAAGGATATTTTTCTCTATTATATTCCTCATTGTTTTGCCTTTAGTGTGACCATCCGTGTAGTGTGATTTGGGGGATGACGTGAACTAGGAGGCAAGTGTTGTTTTTTCCACAGAGCGATCGAATTGTCCTGGCCCATTTATTGAAAAGATCCATCTTCCTCGCTGCTCTGCAGCATCTCCAGCATAAGAAATCAGGTGTGTGCAGACATGGTGTGTGGGTCTGGTCCAGGGCTCCCCAGCCTGTGTTGGTCTTTTGGCCCCTGGAACCAATACCACGATGCCCTCAATGTAGTTTCATAAGGTGGTTTTTGTTTGTTTGTTTGTTTAGAGATCTTATTTATTTATTTGACAGAGCACAAGCAGGGGGAGCAGGAGAAGGAGAAGCAGACTCCCCACTGAGCAGGGAGCCCGACCGGGACTCGATGCCAGGACCCTGGGATCATGACCTGAGCCGAAAGCACACACTTAACTGAGCCACCCAGGCGTCCCAGTTTTTTTGTTTGTTTTTTTAAAAAACCTTTTTAATTTTAAAGTCTAGCACAGACACAGAAACTGGATGAAGTAAATGTACAGCTTGAGGGGTTATTGTAAGGTGGACATTTTTGTGACCATCGCTTTGGTCAAGAAAGAAACTTCGGCCAGGCCCAGAATCCTCCCTTGTATCCTGTCCCTGTTCTGTGTCCGTCCCTCCCTCCTCCTGACAGAAGTAACTTCTGATCTCACCATTATGGCAGCTCCTTCTTTTCTTCATAGTTTGATGGCTGAATCGCATACCTCCAAATAGTAGTTAAGTTTCACCTATTTATTCAGAAGATGCCAGGGGCGCCTGGGTGGCTCAGTCGTTAAGCATCTGCCTTCGGCTCAGGTCATGATCCAGGGGTCCTGGGATTGAGCCCCGCATCGGGCTCCCTGCTCCGCGGAAAGCCTGCTTCTCCCTCTCCAGCTCCCCCTGCTTGTGTTCCCTCTCTCGCTATGTCTCTCTCTCTCAAATAAATAAAATCTTAAAAAAAAAAAAAAAAAGAAAGAAGAAGATGCTGTAGCTCACCCCCCAGCTCCCATGGAAGTTTTTGTGGTTGACTTGTGTTTCTCCCAGCCTAGATTTTGCTGATGGTGGTCCTCCAGTATAATTTGATCTATCCTTGGTTTCCTGTAAATCAGTACTTAGATATAGAGGTTTGATCAGATTCAGGTCTGGTTTTTTTTCTTTTTTTTAAGATTTTATTTATTTATTTGACAGAGGGAAACACAGCGAGATGGGAACACAAGCAGGGGGAGTGGGAGCGGGAGAAGCAGGCTTCCCACGGAGCAGGGAGCCCGATGGTGGGGCTCGATCCCAGGACTCTGGGATCAGGACCTGAGCCAAAGGCAGACGCTTAACAACTGAGCCACCCAGGTGCTCCAGATTCAGGTTTTTGACCTCTGGCAAAACTCCTACATGAGGAAGCACCTAATGTGTGGTGTCTCTCTCTCTCTTTTAAAAGTAGGCTCCATGCCCAGTGCGGAGCCAGTACGGGGCTTGAACTCACGATCCTGAGATCAAGACCTGAGCTGAGATCGAGAGTAGGACACTTAACTGACAGAGACACCCAGATGCCCCTGGTGTCTCTTTTTTTTTTTTTTTTTTTTTAAAGATTTACTTATTTATTTGAGAGAGCGAGAATGAGAGAGAGCACATGAGGGGGGGGAGGGTCAGAGGGAGAAGCAGGCTCCTCGCTGAGCAGGGAGCCCGATGCGGGACTCGATCCTGGGACTCCAGGATCATGACCTGAGCCGAAGGCAGTCGCTTAACCAACTGAGCCACCCAGGCGCCCGTGGTGTCTCTCTTTTTTGATGTTGGCCAAGCCAGCGATGTATAGACATACATGCATTAATTCGTAACAGGTTAAAAAATGATGATGTTCTGGCTGAGTTACTGCTTCTTTGTTTATGAGCTGGACTTGTAGTAAAAGGAACGTGTCATTATTATTTGGTTATCTAGTTCTATACTTCATATAGGACACCCAAGATAAATGCTTGATTCTTCTCTTCATCACTTTTCAAAATAATGAATCAATTTTCTATCATCCTCCAAAGGTGACCTATTGAGGATTTTATTTTGGTATTATGAACTCAGATTTAAACATATTGGATGAATTTTAATGTCTTGTTCATGGTCCTTATTTATGTTGAGGTTGTCTCATGTTTGGGTAACGGGAGCCTTTATAAGCTCCCAGACACTTTTGACACAATTCTAGCTAGTTCTCATAGGTTCCTTGCTCTCTGGTGTGCCAAGATGCTCCAGGCTTGTCATGTATTCTTCCTGCCCCAGACCTGGGATAAGCCATTCTGTTAAGAAGCCCTGGTCTTTGTTGATGGGAAATGACGTTTCAGATCCAGTCTGCATGTTAGGGACATTCGTTGCTGTTGGGTTTGTGGTTGTTTCTGGGTCTGTGCAGTGGACAGAGCTGGTCACAGACGGTAGCATGTTTATTTGACCTTTTATCTCGCATCCCCACCTCCCTTCTCCACCAGGAACCCCCGTTCTCCAGGATGGAGGAGAGGAGAATATTGGACCATCACTAAGTGCTCGTTTGCTGTACCCATCGCCGCACGTGTCACAGCCTCAGACTGACCCACAGTAGCACTGTGCACGTATCGTCACTGTTTGCATGAGACCTGCTCTCCATCTCCTGTCCTCCATAGTCCTTGCAGAGCCTAGCATATCTCTCCCAGAAACCCTTGTCAGTCTTAGCTCTGTAAGTAAATACACGCTAAGTGCTCACACCTGTCCCTCTGCCAGTGTCTCTAGACTTTTACTTGAGAACTCTTCTTTCCTAGGGTTCTCAGGAAGGACTCATGGAAAATATTACTCGAATTCTTGCATGTTGATAGTTTTTATGTGTCCTCTGTACTTGAAAGTCAGTTTGACTGTCTGTAAAATCCTCAGCTCACGTTTTTTTCCTTTGAATACCTTAAATATTATTCTCTTGTCTTCCAGCATAAAGCATTGCTATCAAATGCATGGTAATTTTACTTTCTTTCCTGTGTAAGTGACCTTGTTTTTTTGCCTGAATAGTATTCTTTTTTAGTGTTGTTAGGCGTGGATTTCTCATTCAGATGGCTCCACAAGTTTTATTTCAGGAAAGGGTTTTAAGATTTTAGTATTTTGTTCCCTGGCTTTGTCCCCTCCATTTTTGCAGGGTGGGGAGGGGCTCTGATTATGTGTGTGTTGGATCTTCTTTACCATCCTTTCAGTTCGCTTCTCTGGGGTCTTTTTTATTCCTTCATTTCTTTTTCATTAAAAAAATATTCCTTTCCTCTTCTGTTTCTCTTAAGTAAAATCAGTTGTGGAGTTTATTTGTTCTTATGGTGCTTCTAACTTAGTCTTTATTCTTGGAATGGTACTTTACTTTTATTTCTCATATTTTCTTAGGACCGATAACCTCATATCAGTATTCTAGCCGGACTTAGGTTGTCCTTTTGTATTATTTTAAAATATCTTGGGGCACCTGGGTGGCTCAGATGGTTAAGCGTCTGCCTTCAGCTCAGGTCGTGATCCTGGGGTCCCAGGATCAAGCCCCACATTGGGCTCCCAGCTCAGCAGGGAGTCTGCTTCTCCCTCAGCCTCTCTCCCCTGCTCATGCTCCTGCTCTCCGTCTCTCAAATGAATAAATAAAATCTTTAAAAAAAGTCTGTAGCTTCTTTTGAAATAAGTTGCAGTTTTCAGATGGTTTAATTTGAGGTTATGGTTTTCTGGTCTTCTTTCATTATCTTTGGAGATGCTTTCTGCTCTTCATTATTTTTTCTCTCATCTTTTTGTGAGACTTGGCCTTAATTCTTTCTGTTGCTTGTTGTATTCATTTTCTGGCTGCCGTAACAAATTATCATATCACAAACTGAGTGGCTGAAAACAGCATAAATTTGAAGGTTAAATCTGAGATGGGTCACACTGGGCTGAAATCAAGGTCTTGTTGGCAGGCTGCATTTCTTTCTGGAGGATGCCTGCATCTCTCGGCCAGTGGGCCCCTTCCTGAGTCTTCAAAACCAGCAACACCACATTGCGTGGGCCTTTTTCTTTTTTTTTAAGGTTTTATTTATATATATGGGAGAGAGAGTGCATGCACATCAGTGGGGAGGGGGCAGAGGGAAAAGCAGACCCCCCCTCAAGTGTGGAGCCCAACGTGGGGCTTGATCCCAGGACCCTGAGATCATGACCTGAGCCGAAGTTAGACGCTTAACCAACTGCGCCACCCAGGCACCCCAACCTGGCCCTTCTTCTGAAGGTGTCACTCCCTGTCTCTCTTCTGCCTCTTCCACCAGGAAGACCCTTGTGATCACACTGCATCCCCACAAATAAGCTAGGATAATCTTCCTTAATTCCACATGATTAATAATTCCTCCTTGCCATATAACCCAGCATACTCACAGATTTGAGGGTTAGGACATGGACTTCTGAGGGGCCCATTATTCTGTCTGTTGCATTTTTATATAATACTAATTTTTTTGTTTTTTTAAGGTTTTTTTAATGTAAGGAGATATGACTTAGACAACATTTTCTGGCTTCATGGTGCTTCCTTCCCTGTGGTCCTCTTGTGCTGTGGGAAACACTGGGGCCTCCTTTGTGTATCTAGTGATCTGTAGTTCTTCTTGCTGTTTTTGTCTGGCTTTGGGATAGAGGTGATGTGGTCTCTTAGACTGAGCTGGAAAGTATCCCATCCTCTTCTGTTTTCAGAGTTTGTGACGTATCAGTAGTATTTCTTCTGTAAATGCTTGAAAAAATTCACAAGTGAAGCCGTTTGGGCCTATGACTTTCTTGCAGGAAGATTTTTAAATCACTGATTCAATTTTTGTACTTGTTATAGGTCCATTCTGGTTTTCTAATTCTTCTCGAGTCACTCTTGGTAACTTACTACTTTCTAGGAACTTTTCCATTGTACCTGAGTTGTTGAAGTTGTTGGTACCAAGTTGTTCATAGTATTTTCTTATATTCCACTTTGTGAGGAATCAGTGGTAACGTTCCCACATTTTCGCAAACTTTGTCTTGTAGTCTTGGTTAATCTAGTTAAGGATTTGTTGGTTTTCTCGGTCTTTTAAAAGAATCAACTTTTGGTTTTGTTGATATTCTGTATCCTTTCTCAGTTTTTCATTTCATTCATACCATTCTAATCTTTATTATTGCCTCTTTTCCTGCCCTTTTTTGCAGTATTTTTTAAGGTGAATGCTTACATTATCTTTTTTTTTTTTTTTTACATGCATGGTATGATTTCAGGGTTTTTTTAAGTTTTTGTTTAAATTCTAGTTAATATACAGTGTGATGTTAGTTTCATGTATACAACATAGTGAGTCAGCACTCCTATATGCTTTTAGTTTTTTGGAATTTACTGAGATTTGTGGCCCTCTATATGCACGTGAAAAGAATGTATTCTACGGTTTTGGGGTGGAATGTTCTGAAGAAGTGCTTACGTTATTGATTCGAGGTTCTTCTTTTCTAATACAGGTATTGAAAGCTATAAATTTCTCTTTGAGCACTTCAGCATCTTATAAATTTTGTTGTGATGTTACTTTCATTTGGATGAAAATACTTTTTTCTTAAGATTTTATTTATTTATTTGACAGAGAGAGAGCAAGAGAGCCCAGGCAGGGGAGGGGTGGAAGAGGGAGAAGCAGGCTCCCCGTGAGCAGGGAGCCCAATGCGGGACTTGATCTCAGGACCCTGGGATCATGACCTGAGCTGAAGGCAGACGCTTAACCGACTGAGCCACCCAGGTGCCCCGCAGATGAAAATACTTTCTGATTTCCCTTGTAATTTCTTTCTGACACATGGATTATTTAGAAATGTACTTTTATTTCCAAATATTTATTGATTTCTCAAATTCCCTTCTGTTACTGTTTTATAATCTAACTGCATTGTGGGTGAAGGACATACTTGTATAGTCTCGGCCCTTTGGAACATAGTAATGCTTGTTTCCTGGCCTCACATGTGGTGTTTTGTGTGCAGGTGAGGGGAGTGTGGGTGAGATGGGTGTCTGTGTAGCTGCTCAGCAGGGCGATGGATGGTCTTCCGCAGCTCTGCCGGCTTCCCGTCCGACTGTCCTGCAGACCTGTCTACAGGTTTGCTGGTTCTTCTGCATGAGTCTGAACTCCTCTAGTGAATGTTCCCCTTGTACTTCTACATTTCAATGTCGTGACTTCTGCTTGGTTCTCTTCTATAATTTTTCTGTCTGTATTGATATTTATTCGGTGAGGCTTGTTATTCCTTATTTTATATGTTGTCTTTATACACTGTTTCCTTTAATTCAGTCAACAGATTTCTAATGCTTGATTTAAAGTCTTTGTCTAGTAAGTCCAACATCTGGGCCCTCTCAGGGACAGTTTCTTTGGACTTTTTTTTCCCCCATGTATAGGCCATACTTTCCTGCTTTTTTTGTATGTTTTGTAATACATTGGTTTTGTTGAAAACTGGACATCAGATCCTTCTCCCTCTCATGTTTATTGTTATTGCTGGAGTCTCATTTTGTTTTAGTCTGTTTCTCTCATGGCTTTCCTGAACGAATTCTAGAAAGCCTGTGTTCCTTGTAGTGTTTGGCCACTGAAGTCTCTGCTTGGGTAGCTTAGTGGTCAGTTAAGGATTGGTCAGAGATTTCCTTTAATGCCTTCCTTAAATGCCAGGTGTGTCTGCCATCTCTGCTAGGGGCTGTGTGCGCGTGCACCTCTGTCCTTGAGCACTTTGCCCTCGCCTTCACCCTCTGTCCTTGA
>NW_023270717.1:851842-859672 GCF_011800145.1 Mirounga leonina | reverse complement strand
CTTCACCCTCTGTCCTTGAGCACTTTGACCTCGCCTTCACCCTCTGTTTGCACAGCTTTCAGGGGCGGCCAGGAGGGAGCGATTGGGGTGTCCATCCAGGTCTTTCCTGGGCGCGTGCACAGTTCTGCACATGCATGTCCTTCTGCATCTCCAGGAGTTTGTCAGAGCTTTTCAAAGCTCCCCATAGACCTCTTGTTCCCCAGATCTTCCTTTTAAACCTCTGGCCAGGCTCTTTGCTGGCCTTGCCTGGTACTGCAGCTTCAGGCAGTTGTGATGTTGAAAACAAACAGCTGCAATTTTTTTTTTTTTTAAGATTTTATTTATTTGACAGAGACACAGCAAGAGAGGGAATACAAGCAGGGGGAGCGGCAGAGAGAGAGGGGGAAGCAGGCTTCCCGTGGAGCGGGGAGTCCGATGCGGGGCTCGATCCCAGGACCCTGGGACCATGACCTGAGCCGAAGGCAGACGCTTAACGACTGAGCCACCCAGGCGCCCCAGCTGCAATTTTTTAACAAACTCCTTGGGGAGAGGGTTTTTCCTCACAGAGCAAGCTCTGAGTCAGGTCACATCACAGCCCTGCCCTATGAATGGGGCTTTTCCAGGGACCTGTGACAAAGGTCAAATAGTGGCAGGGCTGTCGCGTGGGACTTTTCTGTGGGGCTGCTGCTTTCGCAGCTCCCATGGGGAAGAAGGATGGCAGGTCAAATGTCACAAGTTGCTCTTCTTAACAGCGGCCCAGTCGTTTTCTGAGTAAGTGCTCCTCAGATTGTTGTGAGCCTTTCATTAATCCCAGAGCTCTGACCAGTCTGACATGGACAACTGGGCAGCGCTCTCCTGGCTCTTACGGAGCTGCGGATTCCAGAGGCCCTCGTCCTGACGTTCTGGAGCAGTGGCTGGCTTTCTGAGGCCCCTTCTCAACCCTGTCCTCTCTTTGCTTCTTTGATCCCCAAGCTGCTCAATTTAGTCTGTTCCCACAGTTTCTTTCATGCAGATCTTTGCCCTGGAAGGAAGTTTTTGGCTGGTTGTTCTGCCCCAGCCTCTTTGGACCTTCCCTTGGACCCCTGACACACATCTGCTTCACCGCAGTGCGGGAAACACCCCCGGCTTGAGCAGCGTGGTCCTCGGGACTCCAGTGAACACCTCTTGGCTGCTTCGGGGTTTCAGTGTATCACGTGCCCAGGGCTGCTTTTTCCCATACGCATCTAATACCACATGGGCCTTGTATATATTTTTGGTTTGTTCTCTGTGCTTACATTTTGGAGTTAAGGAAGTCCTGTCGGTTTTGCCTTGGTGTTGATGTCCTCCTCGAGATGTGGTTTTGCTATTCTAGTTCTGTGCTTTGTTATCATCAGAAACAAGTGAACCTAATTGTATTTCAAATGAATAAAATAGCTGCATTTAAGAGAGAAGACTGACCCAAGAAACTTGGACACAGTGCTAAACCTGCAAGCCCAAAGACATGCTTTTATAAACTACTCTCTCTACTTTGAAAGCTTGTTTTTCCTTGGTGATATGCGTTAGTATTCTGAAACTACTTTCTGGATATTGTAGGATTGAGCAAATGAGTATACCTTTTAAGGATAGTGGGAGCCAGATTTCTCACTGTTGGAGAGAGAAGTTACAAATACGGAAAAAGGGAGGCTAGAATGATCCTGGGATGTTGGGTTGAGATTGGAGGTATCAGTGTGAACCGTGGTTTGTATTCACCATGCATATGCATGTAGGTTTGCATGTGTGTTGATGGTTTTAGTTAATTCCGCTGAATGGGCCCGGAAGCACCGGCGCCTAGGTGCGATGGGTGTCCCAGGCACCTCGCTCCGCACCCCGACCATTACTGTTCTGTTGTGCTTACTATCCTCTCTGCGTTACTGAACTTCTCCGGGGGGGTTGTGTGATTTCTGCCTAAAGGACCCCCCCTGTGCATTCTCCTCAGTACAGGCCACCTGGTGACACATTCTGTGTTTGATTTGTCTGACAGTGTTTTTATTTTATATCAATTTCTGCAGGAATATTTTCACTGAGTACTGAATTCTGGTTTGGCCTTTTTTTCCCCAGAACTTTGAAGGTATCATTCCTTTGTCTCCTGGTTCCCATCGCTTCTCTTGAAAAGTCAGCAGTCTAAGTTTTTTTTCTTAAAATAATTTTTTTTTTAAAGATTTTATTTTTTTTTAAAGATTTTATTTATTTATTTATTTATTTTTAAGATTTTTATTTATTTATTCATGAGAGATAGAGAGAGAGAGAGGCAGAGGCAGAGGGAGAAGCAGGCTCCCTGCAGAGCGGGGAGCCCGATGCGGGACTCGATCCCAGGACCCTGGGATCATGACCTGAGCTGAAGGCAGACGCTTAACCGACTGAGCCACCCAGGCGTCCCTAAAAGATTTTATTTATTTATTTGACAGAGAGGCATAGCAAGAGAGGGAACACAAGCAGGGGGATTGGGAGAGGGAGAAGCAGGCTTCCCGCCGAGCAGGGAGCCCGATGTGGGGCTCGATCCCAAGACCCTGAGATCATGACCTGAGCCAAAGGCAGACGCTTAACAACTGAGCCACCCAGGTGCCCCTTTTCTTAAAATAATTCTTATGGAAGTATTGTAATAGAGATTAGGAAATGCACTCCCTTCAGCAGGTACCAAGTCATGGCCGTGTGTTTATCAGTATCCCCACTCAGTTATTTTCAAGCAAATATCAGAAATCACATTTCACGTGGACATATTTCAGTAAGTATCTTGGATGGATGAGAGTCTTTTAAAACTTGTATCCACAATGCCTTTATCACAGCTTTAAAACTAACAATAATCTTTCATATCAAATATTCTGTATCCAGATTTCTCACATTGTCTAAAAAATGTTCATATATAGTTTGCTAATTAAGGTCAGGATTCAAGTATAAATTGTTTGTTAAGGAAACTGGGTTGTTTGTCCTGAAGAATTTCCCATAATCTGGATTTTGCTGATTTCATCACTCTGGTGTTGTTTAAACACGTTCCTCTGTCCCTTGTAATTTTTATGTTTTATCCCTTGTTTTCAGCACTTCTTAAACAAAAATCTTGGGTTTGGTAGGGGTGCTCGAGCCTGTGGTCTGCAAACGTTCATTCGTGGTGGGAATCGCTGTGCTGTCAGGCTGCCTCTTTCCCACGCTCTTGTTTCCCCCCTTCCCCGTTCATGCCTGTGTGTCTGCGATGGGTTTCTTAGCCTCTCTGTGGAGAAAAGGCAGAGTAAACCGGCCTCAAAAGATTGTCATGTGGTTTATTATTTATTTAAAAGATTTATTTATTTATTTGAGAGAAAGAGAGAGTGAGCGAGCATGGGTGGAGGGAGAGGGAGAAACTTTAGCAGATTCCACGCTGAGCATGGAGCCTGACTTGGGGCTTGAGATCATGACCTGAAACCAAGACTCGCATGCTTGATCAACTGAGCCACCCAGGGGCCCCTGTCACTTGCTTTAAGTGAGATAATGCAGGTCTGACTCTTAAAAGATGGCCCATGGTAAACACTCAGTAAGTATTAGCTCTTACCATCTCCATCATCCCTCAGTGTTGCCCCGAGAGTCTTGAGAGAGGGCCAGGGTCAGCCTACAACGAGATGTTAGCCTGGAAGGAAGAGGGTGGGTTCTTCCAGCCCTGGAGGGGGAAGGGCCCACCTGGCCACCTGCAGAGGACAGAGGACAGTGTGGTCCAGGAGTGGGAACGTGAGCACTGGGGAGTGAGGCGGTGGCCAGCGCGGGAGGACGGCTGCACTGCACGACCAGCGTCTTTCAGTAGAGGCCCTAAGACCTTTCTTACACGGATGACTGTGCCTTTGGTGAAGGACGGCAGTGTCCCCTGACTTTGCCATCTGCCTGTTGCCTGGGCTGCAGCACAGCGTTGGCGGGAGCGCAGCTGGGGCGCCGTTCTGCAGGGCACGCGCTCTCTCTACCCCGGTGCACTGTGCTGTGGCCGTAGTTCTTCCCAGGCGTCCTCGGAAGGCTGGGGACCTGTCTTCTCTGCTTTGTCGAGCACTTTTGTCATGAGTGGGGATAGAGGTGTTGTTACGTGTCTTTATGTAGTGTGACCATGGCTTTCCTCCGTTATTCTGTTAATATTTTACTCTCATGATCACCCCACTTACTCGGGGTATGATATCTGTAGTTTGTTTTTTAAAAAAATGTTTATTTATTTTAGAGAGAGGGAGAACATGAGGGTGGGGAGGAAGGGGCAGAAGGTGAGGGAGAGAGGATCTCAAGCAGACTCCCTGCTAAGTGTGGAGCACGCCTCCACGATATTGCCACCTGAGCCCAAATCAAGACTCAGATGCTCAACTTACTGAGCCACCGAGGTGCCCCTTGATTTGCTAAAGTTTTAAGAAGTTGCTAAGTTTGTTGAAGTTTTTCTGTGATCATAGGGACACGAGTCTTCTTGTAGTGTCTTTCTGATTTTGGTATCAGGGTAATACTGCCTCATGAAGAGCTGGAAAGTATTTCTTTTATGGAAGAGTTTGTGTTTCACTGGTTCTTTTTCTTTAATGTTTGGTAGAATTCACCAGTGCAGCCAGGTGGACCTAGAAGTTTCTTTTTGGGGAAGGTTTTTAACTACAGGTTCAATTTTTTAAATAGATATTTGGCTTACCTCTTTATTGAGTTTCTATAATGTGTGTCTTTCTAGGAATTTGTCTGTTTCATCTGAGTTGCTGAATTTATTGTCATAAAGTTATTTATGTACTTCCTTATTGTCCTTATTTCCTGTGAGATCTAGGGTGGTACCCCCTCTTTCGGTCCTGGTGTTGGTGATTTCTGTCTTTGATCTTATTGATCTTTCTAAAGAACCAGTGTTTGATTTCACTGACTTCACATCTTTTCTCTGTTGTTGTCCTTTCTCTGTTTACTTTGGGATTAAATTTGCTTTACTGTTCCTTGTGATTTTTTCCTTTGACCCTTGGCTTAATATAGAAGGGTTATTTATTTGAAAACAATTTGGATTTTTCCAGATATTCTGTTGTTGATTTCTTGTTCAACTCCCTTGTCAGAGACCTTTCTTTGATTGATTTTGTTTCTTTCACATTCATTGAAGTTTGCTTTATTGTCCTGAGAACAATGGATCTTGATGAATGTTTTGTGTCCATCTGTAAATGATATGTATTCTATTTTTGTTGGCTGAACAGTTCAGTAAGTGTCAGTTAGGTTGTGTGATAATAGTGTTTTTAAAGCTTCTGTTAGCTCTACTGATGTTCTGTCTGCTTGTTCAGTTAGATGTGTTGAAATCTCTATGATTGTGACCCCATCTTGTCTCCCTTTAGCTCTTTTGGTATGTGCATGTCCGGTGACTTGGCCCATTGTCACTTTACGCAGTGTCCCTGTTGTCCCTGGCACGTCATCCCAGGCTCCCTCTAATGTGAATGCGGCCACTGCAGCTTTCTTTTGATTAGTATCAGCATGGTGTACCTTTTCCGTCCTTTGGCTTCTAACCTGTTTGTGTCTTTATGTTTAAAGTTTATTTCTTGTGGGCGATAGTCTCGCCTTTTTTTTTTTTTTTAAAGATTTTATTTATTTGACAGAGACACAGCGAGAGAGGGAACACAAGCAGGGGGAGTGGGAGAGGGAGAAGCAGGCTTCCCACTGAGCAGGGAGCCCGATGCGGGGCTCGATCCCACGACCCTGGGATCATGACCCGAGCCGAAGGCAGACGCTTAACCGACTGAGCCACCCAGGCGCCCCTAGTCTCGCCTTTTTATCCAATCTGACAATCCCTGCCTTTTAAAAAAGCAGGTTTAATTGTGTGTCTAGGGAAACTCTCCCATTTCTCCTTTACTCTTACTCTCTAGTCACAGAATACGTCACTTCTGGTCACCAAATGTATGGGTGCTTTCCCCCCCATGACCAGTTCTCCAACCCACGTGGGGTGTCCTCCAACTGAACTCACTTCTCACACCATCTGTCCAGAGTTAGTGTCACATCCCACCAGGAAAGGCTCAGTCCCACGAGACTGCCCCCCACTCAGGAGTAACCCCCAGATGGGGCAGGTCCCCGGGTTACCCACAGCCTCTGTCCAACATAGCTCCAAATGGGGTTCCCAGGAGCCCCTTCTGGAATCTTCTGATCTGCTAGAGCAGCTCACAGAACTCAGGGGAGTGCTGACCCCCAGGCCTCCGTTTATTGCTTAGCAAAGGGTGTGATGAAGGATACGGATGAAGCTGGATCCACAGCCTCTATCCTGTCTCTGTCCACAGCCGGGTGGAGACATGCAGGGTGGGTCCTGGGAGGGTCCCAAGCACAGGAGCTTCTGTCCTGGTGGAGTTGGGGTGCGTCACCCTCCCGGCATGTGGACGTGCTCACCAACCTGCAGCTTCCCTGAACCCCACACAAGTTTGGGATTTTTATGGAAGTTTTATCACATAGGTGTGATCAGGTGTTCGCTGCATCCCCAGCCCCGTTCCCCCTCTCTGGAGAATGGGGAGCAGGGGTGAAAATGCCTGCTTGGGATCATAGCTCGGTCTCTCTGGTGACCAGTCCCCGCCCAGGAGCCCACCCAGAGTCGCCTCATCAGAACAGAAGACACTCCAGGCTCCCAGGAGGTTAACACATTTATATCCAGGTAAACAGCTGCTGTCAACGCTGTGTACAAACCTTGGTGTGGACATAAACCATGTATGTATGTCTGCATACAGCTAATTTTCAAGAGGTACAAAGGCATTTATCCTTTGTTGAAAAGGATAGTCTTTTCAGCAAATGGTGTTAGAACAGTTAGATATTCATATGCAAAACAATGAATTTAAGTATTTCAAAGATCTAAATATGTAACATAAAGTGGTAAAACTTCTAGAAGAGAAAACACAGGAGAAAATCTCTGTGACTTGGGTTAGGCAAAGATTTCTTAGCATAACCCCAAAAGTATAATCCATAAAAAACCAAATTGGTAAATTGGACTTCATTAAAATTAAAAGCTTATGCTTTTCAAAATACACTGCTAAGAGAAAGACAAGCTTAAGACTGGGGGAAAATACTTGCAAATCAAGTATGTGATAGAGGCCTTGTTTCCAGATATGTGGAGAGCTCTCAGAACTCAGTATTAAGAACTGCCCAGGGGCGCCTGGGTGGCTCAGTCATCAAGTGTCTGCCTTCGGCTCAGGTCATGATCCCAGGGTCCTGGGATCGAGCCCCACATTGGGCTCCCTGCTCCGCGGGAAGCCTGCTTTTCCCTTTCCCACTCCCCCGCTTGTGTTCCTGCTCTCACTGCCTCTCTCTCTCTATCAAATAAATAAATAAAATCTTAGGGGGAAAAAAAAAAAAAAGAACTGCCCGAACAAGCAGGAGCACAGGAAAATATTTCACAAAGAGCTGCGAACGGCAGATAGGCACCTAAGATGCTCAGCATCGTCAGGCTGTTAGGAACACACCTTCAGTGTTTGCATATCTTAATACTTTTTCCCTTTCTTACTGTGACTTTTTAATACTAGCCATCCTAGTGGGGATGAAGTGATCTCTCTTTGTACTTCTGGTTCACACTTCTATAATGATTAATGACGTCAAGCCTTTTCCATGTGCTTTTTGACCATTTGTGTATCTGTTCCAGGCCTTTGTCCATCTGTGAGTTGGGTAGTTGTTCAGTTGTAGAACTGTTTATCCTGGATATTAACCCCTTATCAGATATATGATTTGCAAATATTTTTTCTCATTCTGCATCTTGTCTTTCACCCAATAGTGTCATTTGATGCGTAAGTTTTAAATTTTTCAGTTTTTTTCCTTGCTGTTTCCTTTTTTTTTTTTTTTTAAAGATTTTATTTATTTTTTTTGACAGAGACATAGCAAGAGCAGGAACACAAGCAGGGGGAGTGGGAGAGGGAGAAGCAGGCTTCC
>NW_023270717.1:819244-851832 GCF_011800145.1 Mirounga leonina | reverse complement strand
AGCAAGAGAGGGAACACAAGCAGGGGGAGTGGGAGAGGGAGAAGCAGACTCCCTGCTAAACAGGCAGCTCAATGTGGGGCTCAATCCCAGGACCCAGGATCATGACCAGAGCTGAAGGCAGACTGAGCCAGCCAGGTGCCCCTAGGTTTTTTTTATAGTTTGTCCTGCTTATCATGTTTATCATTTCATTTACCTCCTCAGATTATACCATTGTGTTCGTAATGCCTGTTTTAATGTTCTTGTCTCCTAATGTTACCGTCTGTGTCGTAGCTGGGTCTATGTCTATTAATGGTCTTCTCCTGGTTCGGGGTCACGTTTTCCTGCTTTTTTGTGTGTCTGGTAATTTATGTTTGATGTCAGCCATCTCAAATTTCACTTTATTGGGTGCAGGGTGTTGTTACTTCCTGTAAGCACTGTTGAGACTTGTTTTGGGATGTGATTAAATTAGTTTCAGTTTCCCCCTCTTGGGGCTTGTGCTGAGGCTTTGTGAGGGTGGTTCCTGAGCTGCCTTTATTCTCTGCCTCCTGCTGAGTTTGTGCCCTTCTGAGGATTTTCCTTGCTGTTTCCTCTTGGGAACACAAGCCAGTCCCGGCCCTCCAAGCCCTGGTCTTCCATCAGCTTTTTCCTTAAACTTACCTGATCCATCAGCCACAGACAGTAAGGGAACCCTGTACAGATCTCTTGGGCTCCGTGGAGCTTCTTCTTCTCCAGTACTCTGTCCTGTAGATTCTGATTCTAGCCAGACCTGCCCAGTGGGGGCACCAGGTCTGTGTACGTTCCTGCTCCCAGGACGGTAGCCTGTGCTCGAGGTGACAAGCCTGTCGGCCGCAGGGCCCACCTCACTCATTTTCCGTGTCCTGGATCACTGCCCCATGCTTCCTGTTCTTTTGTCCGGGGTCTGGAAAACATTGTTCCATATGTTTTATCTGGGATACTAGTTGTCTGATGTGAGAAGGTGAGCCCACCCCCATCACTCCATCATGGCCAGAAGCAGAAGTCACTGTAAGTCCTCCAACTGTGCTTTTTTAAAAAATCTGTGTAACTATAAAATATGTGTCAATCCACTTTGTGTTACATTTATTATATACTGTATTTTTACAATAAAGTGAGCTACAGAAAAGAAAATGTTAAGAAAACCCTAAGGAAGAGAAAATACACTTACAGTGCTGCCCTGTAGTTAGCGGTGGGGGGAGAATTCTGTGTATAAGTAGACTCGTGTAGTTCACACCCGTGTTGTTCAAGATCTGCTGCATTTTCCAGTCAACAGTAGTTAAGTTTTGGGGGAGTCAGCAGTTAAATGTAGATTTTCAAGTACATGGGGGTCAGCACCCTAACTTCCTTGTGTCGTTCAAGGGTAAACTGTAATTTTATTTATTCCTGGTTCTTTGTATTTCCGTACAGATTTTCAGCTCTGCTTATCAGCTATGGCAAAAAGAGCATTTTGGGATTTTGATTAGAATTGCATTGAATTTGTAGATCAATTCAATTCAGGAAGTACTGATATCTTACCAATATTGGATTTTCCAAATCAAGAACTCCATCTCTTTAGCAGTGTTTCCGTTTTCAGTGTACGGGTCTTGGACATATTTTTTAAAGGTATCTCTGTTTTCTATTTTGTATTTTATATTTTATGTTAAATACAGAATTTTAAAAATTTTCGTTTTTCAATTATTGTATATACAAAAATAATTGTTTTTTATTATTTTTTTAATATTTTATTTGGGAGAGAGAGCAGAGGGGGCAAGGGAGAGGGAGAAGCAGGCTCCCCACTGAGCAGGGAGCCCGACGTGGGGCTCGATCCCAGGACCCCAGGATAATGACCTGAGCCGAAGACACTTAACTGACTGAGCCACCCAGGTGCCTCAGTTGCTTTTTTAAATTAATCTTGTATCTTGTGATTTTTCTAAATTCACTTATTATTTTTAGTAGTTTTTGTAGATTCCTTAGGATTTTAACCCCACACATCCAACATGAGTGAAGACAGTCTCACATCTGTGTTTTCAGTTTATGTGTGTCCTGTGTCTCATGTCGGACCCCCTGCTTCTTGCTCCTACTCCAGCATGCAGCTGACTGGAAGTGACGGGACAGACTTTTGATCTTAGGAGGACGGTCTTCAGCCTTTGTAATGAAGCATGAGTGATACTGACTGTAGGCTGTTCTTATGTGTCCTTTATCAGGTTAACAAAGTTTTCTTTTGCTGAGAATTTTTATCATGAATGGGTGTTAAATTATATCAGATGTTTTTCCTGCACTGTTGAAATGATTGTATGGTTTTTATTCTCTTACTGTGGTGAATTACATTGACTTATTTTCAGATGTTAAATGAACTGTGCAGTCTTGGATTAGCCCTGTTTGGTCCTGGTGTATTATAGTTTTTATTACTGAATCTAATTTGCTGTTTTAAAAGGAATCTTCTTTTATTTTTATGAGGGTCATTGGCTATAATTTTAAAATCTTTTTCATTATGGAAAATTCAGGCTTACCCACAAGTAGAGAGAACTGTAAACTGCATCCAGTGATGGCCGCCATGTGCCTGTTCTGTGATCATCCACACCTGGACAGTCCTGCTTCATCTGTACCTTCTGTCCGCCCCCACCCCAAACTGGATTATTTTGAAGCAAAACCCAAACAGCATATCATTTCATCTGTAGGTACCTGAACATAAAACTTAATCATAATACCACTTCACCCTCCAAATAAATCCTTTGTTAGTAGATTGAGACATGCACTTAGTGTTCACATTTCTCCAACTGTCTGTGTAATTTTTTTAATTTATTTTTGTATTTGGATCCTGACAAGTGTATGCTTGTGAGCACTCTCTCCCACCCTCTTTGTTCTGCAGTTTCATTAGTGCATCTGTTTGGATCCAAACTCAGGTCATCCCCTCACTTTGTCTGCAGTACTTTATGCTTCTGTGTATATTCACATCTGCCCTTAGTTCTGGGGACTCTGTTGGGAGCCCTCTGACACCGCCCGCCCTCCACCTGGTTCCCCGAGCCACCAGCCCTGCGCTCTGTGTCTCCATCTGCTTCTGCTTCCATGCTGCCACCTTTGTTTGCATCCATCTTCAGTCTAGTGTTTGTTTCTTCAGCTGGTTTGAATCACCTGTTTCCCTTATTTTGATTTTAATTCTAAATTTATATAATTTCTTTTTATTGAGATGTCATTCACACATCATAAAATAAACCTTTTTGAAGTATACTCATATAAGGTCACAACTGTCTGATTCCAGAATTTTTAATCACTCCAAAGGGAAGGAAGCCCCCAGCCCATCAGCGGTCATTCCTGTCATGCTCCCCCAGCCCCTGGGCTCCCCTCACTGCTCTGTCTCTGGGGGTGCGCCTCTCTGTGAACACTGCAGGTGAACTCAGTCCCACAGTGTGCTATCTTTGTGTCTGGCTTCTCTTAGCTTGGTGACATCAAGGTTCGTGTCATGGCGAGCACAGTCTTGCTGTTGTAGGGATGCGTGACATTTTTTTATCCACTCATGGATTATATCTGGGTTGTTTCCGCTCTCTGTCTGATGCCATTCACGTACAGGTTTTTGAGTGAGCACACATTTTCATTTCTCCTTGGTATCTATGTGGGATTGCTGGGTCATATGGGGACTTCGTGTACGTTTGGGAAGCTGCCAGAGTGGTCTTTTGAAGGGGCCCCAGAGCCTACACCCCCACCGGCAGTGCACGGGGCACTGTTTTCCCACATCCTTGCCAACACTTGCTATTGTCCATCTTTTCGAGTCCAGCCATCCTCGTGAGTGTCTCATTGTGGTTTTGATTTGTATATACTTACAGTTCTATTTTTTAAAAAGTCTTTTCCAAATCCGGCTTCTCATTTTTATAGTGTCTTATTTTTTGCTCACTTTTCTTTGTTTTCTATTTTTTTTTTTTTTAAATTATACACGTAATTGTACTTATGAACTATGTAATCACACATTCTGTTTTAGAAATACAGTTACGCATAATTACTCTGTGCTCTGTGTTGATGCCAGTGAGTCTTTGTTGTTCTAAATCTGGTGCCTCTCCTGGTTCTCACTCCTGGTGGCCTGCTTCCTTTATGCTTACTGATACTTTATTTAGAAGCTAATTTTTTATTCTGAGTATTTGGCCGAACTTTGTGGAATTCGCGATCTGGGATGCTTTCTGGAAAACCTGCATTTGCTTCTGGCGGGAGCTAGCTGTTTTGGAAAGTGCACACACTTTTTTAGGGTGACCGCACGTCCTGCTTTGCCCAGCAGGCTCCAGGTGAGCCTGTCATCTCAGCATTATTGTCAGTCTTGCTTCCCTTTGTTCTCAGAAGCGTGCTGCTTTGGAACACATTCTGGGCTGGCCTCGCCGCTGTGGCTCCTGGCACTGGGTAACGGCTCACCTGGTTGGTGGGGCCGCTGTGGGCGCTGCCGTGGTCAGCCTCGGTTTGCATAGCAGGGCACAGCGCAGCCACCGTGCAGCCAGGTGGCAGTGGGAGCTGCCACGTGAGAGGGTGTGTCCAGGGGAGGAGGCGTGGCTGGGCACGGGGCAGGGGCACAGGCAGGGTGCGTGGGGCCGGCTGGGGTGGGGTAGAGACGCAGCGGTTCTCACCACTCCCATCCTGCCAACCCCAGTGCCCCCGGCGTGGACCATCCACATGGCCACAGAGGCCCTGGCGGAAGGGCAGGCATCTCTGCAGGGAGCAGCTTAGACCCAAGGCAGAGGGTCCCTCGCTGTGGGGCCGGCAGCCCCACATGAGCTAGAGCTAGAGCCCCTCGGGGCTGCAGCCGCTGCGCCAGTAGATGCAGCGTTCCTCACCGCGTGTTTTGGCCCCGGCCCCGCTGGCTGGCCCCACTTCTGGCCTCAGGTGGTCATTTCGGGCACCCAGCGCCCCTCAGCAGCCTCGTCCGGGCTGTGCTGGCCCCGGGTGGGCAGGATGGGCATGAGGCGGCCGAGGATGCCTGTCTGCACAGATGCTGGCGGCCCAGCCTGAGTCTGGAGCCGGCCTCCTGGGGCTGCTGGGGCTGAGGCCGGCCTCCTGGGGCAGGCAGTGACCCGGTCCGTCCCATCCCCTCCGCGGGCACTTGAACGTGCATGCAGAGCCCATCTAGACCCCAGCCCAGCAGGCCCCATCTACCCCACAGGACAGGCGAATGGGCACTGCCCTCGGCCGGGCACAACCTCCCAGCCAGACAGGGCCCCAGCGCCCTGGGCAGCTCAGCTTTGGCTAAGTCGTGGTGAAGGGACCTGGTCCTCCCTGACCCGTGGCCTCTGTGGCCATTCTGTATGGCACACAACCCCTCTCCTCCCACAGATCCTTTGCTTCTCCTTTTCTTGATTTCTCCCCCTTGTTGGTTTTTATTTGGGGGCTGGCTGAGCCAGAGGGTCAGGAATCTGCCTTTTGTCCTCCCACTTGGCATTCTGGTTTTGGTTTATGATTAATTTTAAGTTTTTCTGTGCTGATTGTGTTTCTAGTAAACCCCTGGTTGGTGTAGGGAAAAAAACATAAGCTTATTGTAGGTTTTCTAGAATCTACTGTCGTATATAAGTGCACTCTTCCTGGTATCTCTGCTGCTGGGCCAGGAACGACCTCTTGTTGCTGCCTTATTAGCTTTCCCATGAGCTGCTCCCTCCACCCGGGCGGCCTCCTGTTGTCCCTCCCGTGTCCGCTCCATCCCTGTGTGCTGCCCCGCCTCCTGCTCACGCACCTGCCTTCGCAGTGCTGCAGACCGACCCCGCGCGTTGGCTGCCGTGTCCTGGTTCACGGCACCGTTGCAGCGCTGTGGTGCCCGGGAGTGGACAGACGGGACCTGGCCTGACGCGCCTGGGCTCTCACGGACTCCCCCTTACGTGCTGGGAGTTGCTCTTTTCTTTGTAGCGTTCAGCGTTCGGTCTGTGAATTGATTATCTCACAGGTCGGCTGGGTTTCATCCCCACTTGATGTATATGTTCTTACTGCAAAGGGTGAGGAGAGCTGCTCTCGGGGGCTCTACCCCATGGGGCCCAGCCAGCCTGTTTCCCCAATCCTTTACGGATAGGCCCTTGGAACTTAAACTCGTGTCCTTATTTTTTGCTTATTTTGTAGTTTTAGGGTATTTTCCTTGTATAAGTGGATTGTGAAACGTCAAGGAATAAGTGTTTTCGATTTTAACTTACCGTTATGGGACTTTTCCTGTGCTATTGAGGCTGATGTACCCACGTCGGGATGGATTTGAAATGTACGATTTAGGTCAGTGCTAACCTCGAGTCCGTCTTCTTTTATAGATGATGCAAAAGGGTCATCCTGCTATCAAGATGACGGCGGTCCGGTTTCCAGGACAAGGCTCTGGTCTCCGCTGCGTCAGTTCGTGTCTGCGCCCAGAAGCGGGTCGTGGCGGGGCTCCTGGCAGGTGGTGCTCCACACCCTGAGATGAGGTGGCATGCTCTCCACATGCCCTCTTCTTCAGTCAGGTTTATGACCAGCCACAGTCATACGCATCTTGAAAGATGGAATTACTTTTTAAAAGCTGAAGATAACGTACATTTGGGGGCACAAATGAGCCTTTGGGTCAGGTTCTTACCCACCTGAGAACATGACGAAGCAGCCAGAGTAGTTATGGTCAGTCATGGAGAATAACCAGGAAACTCATCCCAAAAGGGATGGTGAATTTGTTTCTGATAAATTAAATTTTAAAATAGAAGAGGAAGATGTTGTTCAAATCCCTAATCACAGTTTGGAAGGAGTGGAGTTTAAGGGCGAGCAGGACAGGCACCGGGCGGAGGGTGGTGGGGAGCGGGCGGAGGCCAGGGAGGCGGGCCGGAGCTGCGAGCCCCCCGGGAAGCGCCTCCCTGGCGGCCAGGAGGAGGAGTACGGGTCTCTGTTCTCCCAGTACAGCAGCACGCTGTACGACGTGGCCATGGAGGCCGTGACACAGAGCCTCCTGTCGGGCCGCGGCGTGAGCTCCAGAAAGAAGTCTCCGGCCTGGAAGCATTTCTTCATCTCCCCCCGGGACAGCACGAAAGCCATCTGCACGTACTGCATGAAGGAGTTCAGCCGAGGGAAGAACGAGAAGGATTTGAGCACCAGCTGCCTCATGAGGCACGTGAGGAGGGCGCATCCCACAGTGCTCATCCAGGAGAACGGCGGCGTGCCGGCCCTGCCCTCCCTCTCGCCCCCTCCACTGAGGCTGCCACCACAGCCCGCCGACTCCGGGGACTTGGGTGCCGTGCTCTCACCCCTCAAGCTTGCCCCGAAGCTGGCGTCCAAGGTCCCGTCCCCCGATGACATGACGGAGGAGTCGGTGTCTGTGGTGTCCTCTGAAGAAGTCCCCTCCGACGCGTCGGCCTCTGACAAGTACGGCAGGGAGGAGGCCCTGGGGGGGCCGCCGCCCCTCCCCACCCTGCCCTGTGAGGAGAGTGCGGAGAACGGGGCGGAGAAGAACCCCCCGCTCCCGAAGGGCACGTCCGGGTCCAGGAGGCGGTCCGCCGTGTGGAAGCACTTCTACCTGTCGCCCCTGGATAACTCCAAGGCCGTGTGCATCCACTGCATGAACGAGTTCAGCCGAGGGAAGAACGGGAAGGACCTGGGCACCAGCTGCCTCATCAGGCACATGTGGCGGGCGCACCGCTCCATCGTGCTGCAGGAGAACGGCGGCGGCACAGGCATCCCGCCCCCCTACGCCGCGCCCCCCACCCTGCTGCCCGCCCTGCCGCCTCCCGACGGGGACCCGAGCTCCGTGTCGTCCTCCCCCGGGAAGCTGGTCCAGGAGTCCCCCTCGGCGTCCTCCTCCCCTGAGCGGCTGGCTGAGGACCTGCAGGTGCGTTTGAACGCCGGCGACGCCCTGCCGGAAGACGCGTCGGCGCTGTCCTCTGACGACGTGGGCGAGGCCTCGCTGGCCGCCTCCCCCGAGAAGCCGCAGGCTGGCGGCCTGAGCCCCAGTCTGCTGGAGTGCGGTGCTGTGTTCCAGCAGAATAAGAAGGTCATGAAGAGGCTGAAGTCGGAGGTGTGGCAGCATTTCTCGTTGGCGCCCATGGACAACCTCAAGGCGGTGTGCAGACACTGCGCCTGCGTCATCAGCCGGGGCAGGCGGGGCGACGTGGGCACCAGCTGTCTGATGCGGCATCTGTGCAGACGCCACCCGGAGGTCGTGGGCGGCCAGAAGGGCTCTCCAGGTGCCAGCCTGGCAAGCTCTCCGTACGCCACCTTGGCTTCTGCGGAAAGTTCCTCCTCCAAATTGACTGACTTGCCAAGCGTGGTCACGAAAAACAGTCAGGTTCTATTCCCCGTTAACAGCAAGAAGACCTCCAAGCTGTGGAACCACTTCTCCATCTGCTCCGCAGACCCCACGAAGGTCGTGTGCCTGCACTGCGGCCGCACGATCAGCAGGGGCAAGAAGCCCACCAACCTGGGCACCAGCTGCCTGCTGCGCCATTTACAGCGGTTCCACAGCGGCGTGCTCAAGACCGACGTGCCCAGGGCAGCGCGGGCCCCCTCACCCAGCCTCCGGGGGCCCCTGAGCGCACAGCTGTCAGGAGCTTCCTCCTTCGACGACACCAATGAGAAGTTTTACGACTCTCATCCAGTTGCCAAAAAAATCACGAGTCTCATCGCAGAAATGATTGCACTTGATCTCCAGCCATATTCTTTTGTAGACAATGTTGGCTTTAACAGGCTGCTCGAATACTTGAAACCTCAGTACTCTCTGCCCTCGCCTTCCTACTTCTCGAGGACAGCCATCCCAGGTATGTACAATAATGTGAAACAGATAGTCCTGTCGCACCTGAAGGAGGCGGAGAGCGGCGTGATCCACTTCACGTCTGGGATATGGATGAGCAACCAGACCCGCGAGTACCTGACGCTCACCGCCCACTGGGTCACCTTCGCGCCGTCGGCCCG
The DNA here is from genome assembly GCF_011800145.1 of Mirounga leonina. Lineage (NCBI taxonomy): Eukaryota > Metazoa > Chordata > Mammalia > Carnivora > Phocidae > Mirounga > Mirounga leonina. Next base: position 842,991 of record NW_023270717.1, on the reverse strand, counting down.
GCCGTGCCGTGAGGACCACCACTGCTCAGCCCTGCTGGACGTGTCTCAGGTCGACTGCGACTACAGCGGCAACAGCATCAGGAAGCAGCTGGAGTGCTGGTGGGAGGCCTGGGTGACGTCCACCGGCCTCCAGATCGGGATCACCGTCACCGACAACCCGAGCATCGGGAAGACGCTGAGCGAGGGGGAGCGCGCCAGCGTGCAGTGCTTCAGCCACACGGTCAACCTCGTTGTCAGCGAGGCCATCAAGAGCCAGCGGATGGTCCAGAACCTCCTCAGCATCGCACGGAAGATATGTGAGCGGGTGCACCGGTCGCCCAGGGCGAAGGAAAAGCTAGCGGAGCTGCAGAAGGAGTACCAGCTGCCGCAGCACCACCTCATCCAGGACGTCCCGTCCAAGTGGAACACGTCGTTCCACATGCTCGAGCGGCTCATTGAACAGAAACGGGCCATTAACGAGATGTCCATCGAGTGCAACTTCAGAGAGCTCATCAGCTGCGACCAGTGGGAAGTCATGCAGTCCGTGTGCCACGCGCTGAAGCCCTTCGATGCCGCCAGCCGGGAGATGAGCACCCACGTGTCCACGCTCAGCCAGGTCATCCCCATGATCCACATCCTCAACCGGAAAATCGAGATGCTCTTTGAGGAGACGATGGGCATCGACACCATGCTGAAGTCCTTGAAGGAAGCCATGGTGAGCCGGCTGGCCGCCACCCTGCACGACCCGAGGTACATCTTCGCCACGTTGCTGGACCCTCGCTACAAGGCCTCCCTGTTCTCGGAGGAGGAGGCGGAGCAGTACAAGCAGGATCTAATCAGGGAACTGGAAGTGCTGAATTCTACCTCAGAGGACGCGCCTGTCTCCAACGGCTGTGACGCGGGCTCCCCGTCGCGAGGCGCGGTCGGGGAGGAGAACCTGTGGTCCCTCATGGCCAAGATGACGAAGAAGGGCCCCAGGGAGAAGACAAAGGTGCCCGAGGACATGGTGCTGGCGTACCTGGAGGAGGAGGTGCTCGAGCACACCTGTGACCCCCTCACCTACTGGAACCTGAAGAAGTCGGCCTGGCCGGGCCTGTCCGCACTGGCCGTCAGGTTCCTGGGCTGCCCCCCAAGTATCGTCCCTTCCGAAAGGCTGTTCAACACACCGACGGAGAACGGTAGCTTGGGCCAGTCCAGGCTCATGATGGAACATTTTGAAAAGCTCATCTTTTTGAAAGTGAATCTTCCCTTGATATACTTCCAGTATTGAAACTCGCAACGGAGCCACCGGACAAAAACTGTTGTTGCTCATCAGGCACCAGCTGTCTGTCCCGGGGCGGTGGTGCGCCCCGGGCGGGGCCGTGTGGGATGAGGCGGGCACGAGCCTCCCCGTCCAGCGTCACTGTAATGTCTACGTGTGCCTTACTCCCAGTCCTGCAGGCCGGGCGTCGCCGCGGGCTTCCCACGGGCCCGCGAGGAAAGGCCTGTCTTGCCGATGATGAAATACGATGATTAGGATTTCATTCATAACTGTAAAGTTTTTTTAAAGTGGGGGGTTAGTAATTTGTTTTACTAGAACGTCAGAGGAGATGTAAACAATTTTATTCTGTAGGCTTTTTATTCAATTATGTAAAAACCACAAATCAGGTACTGTATTTTAGTTAAAAATTGCTTTAATTCAACAGAACAGCTTTTGTGGCTGTTTAATGAAATCTGTAAATAGGAGGTGGAGTTCAAGCCATCCTGGCTGAGCAGTTTTTAACTGCAGGCTCTAAAGTATGTCAAGTACAGAGAATATTCTGGAACATAACTGTTTACTGCAACAGAGGTGTGGCATTTGAAGAGGAAACTAAACGTAGACGTGTCCTGGAATGTCGGTTCTGTAGTGATTTGGTAAAGGGAGCGTTCCCGGTCTGTGCTTCTGCATTCAGGTTTTCTTTGGTCGACCTTGATCATGAGCCCCGGACACCTGCTGTCGAGCCCGCGCTAGGGGCCTGTCCACAGCACTCCTGCCATGGACGCCCCGAGCCTCGGACCTGCTGTCTCGACACCAGGAAGCTATCTTCTGAAATTTGTGCACTGACCCCATGACCCCAATTTGATCAAATTTTGTATAAAATCGTTCTTAGAAGAGATGGCTCGTTAACAAGGAGGAGATCGTTCTATTGCAGTTGTAAGAATAGCCTTAGGTGTCTAGATTTTTTTTTATATATAAAATAGGGAAGATTCAGCCATCACTGGGGTGTTTTAGAATCCCAAGGACAGCAGAATGAAGCGTCAATTGTCATTCTTTTAACGATGATCTGTCTTCAGAATTTTTGCTTCAACATCTAGAAAAGGGTTCATTTTCTTATTTCAAACCAATTAAATATTCTGGATGAAACAAGTCACTCATTTGCCTGTGACCTTTTAGAAAAGTTTTGTTAAAAAAAAAGTACCCATTATTAATCTGGATTTGCATTGACTATGTTTTAGTGTATTTATAAATGGTGAACTCAGTTTCTGAAATTAAACTTTTTATTTGCAATTTTCTACTGCTGGAGGACACTGGCTTTTTATTCTGAGGATGACAGGAGGGTCCTACTCCGGGGAGCCACGCTCACGCAGCCTTCGGAGTTGGAATGTTCGTCATGGCCCCGACAGGGCGGGGGGCTGGGTGGTGGAGATGTGACTCACGGCAGCGACAGCGTTTCTGATAGCGGGAACGCCACGGCGAGACCTCCGGGGCCCGGGTTCACAGTCCGCGCTGCTTCGCACTGGGTGCCGGAGGGGAAGAACATCCCTCCGCTGCGTGGCCCGCGCACGCCCTTCCCGGGCCTCCCGAGAGCAGCCTCTGCCCAGACGCCCAAGGAGCACCGGCCAGGGACACACTGGAGAGTCGTGCTGACGTGGTGCTTTCCGCGTGAGTCTCTGAATGTGTGCGCAGAGTGATGCTGTGTGGGAGCCTTCGCCAGTTTGGGGTTCAGCCCGCCGTCAGTCTTCCCCAGCCAGGCTCTAACCAAGCTGCAGGAAGTGAGTCCAAAGTCCAGAGCAGGTGTTAGGAAGTTCGGGTGTTGGAGCCCTTGGTTCCCCAGAAGGAGCTCCCGTGTCTCTGTTCTGCAAGCAGAGAGCTGCACGCGCCTGCCCGTGAGTTCCAGGAGCCGATGAGTGGAGTACCGGGCGCTCACATGCGTGTGCGTGTGCGTGTGTGTGTGTGTGGTCGCCCGGCTCCCAGCAGGGTGCTGGGAATCTGGGACTTGCTCAGGTCTCCACCTGGGGGAGGGTCCGACCGCGCACAGACGGCGAGCCGTGGGCCTGCAGGCCTCCCCAGCCTGTTGGTGTTGGGTGAGGCCGCCCCCGCCAGAGCGGGGCTCCACCCCTGGACGTGCTTGGGCAGCCCCGTCCGTCGGCTCTGAGGCTGCGGACGGAGGTGACTCGGTGGCCCAGCCGTCCTGGCCGTGGGGCTGCACATGGGCAGGAGGGGGCCTGCCGGACGTCGTGGGCTGTCCCCTGAAAGGAGGGAGCACAAAGTAACTGCAGGACGCAACCTGTCATTTGCTCGGTGACCGAGTGGCCCTCCTTCCTCCGGGCCCAGGCCAGCTGCTGGCACAGAGCGGTGGTTGATGTGGACGCGGTCCCTGCTCATCAGAGCCTGTGGTCTGGGCTGTGCCTCCGCTCGTTGCTGAGCTGCTCCGCAGACGTGATGCACCCCGGGCCCACAGAACACAAGGGTTCGCAGCACATTGGTTCTGTTGCTTCTGAGCTGGTCCACTTTTCTGTCCAGCTTTCAAAACCTGTGGCCTCAGGCTGCTGTTGTCCAGCGAGGCGTGCGGGTGACAGTCCCCATGGGAGGTGTGGGAGGGGGCTGCAGAGCACACCCCCGAGCGCTGGCCCCAGGGAGGTGCCCCCTCTCACGCATTCATCCCACCCTGTGGCCGGCGGGTGGTTCTGGAACCCGGGTGCCGTCCGGCACTGCGGGAACAGCAGGCCGTCCGTGTCCTCGCGTGGCTGACGGTCCCGCGGGAAGGAAGGACCGACGTTGACGGCGGTGGCCAGCCTGCGAGGAGAGCGGGTCTGTTGTGTGATGTCCCGCCCTCACTCCGTTCAAACCTGAATCGTGAGCTGCTTGTTTCAGATGCCAGATGACGTTTCGGGCGGGCTGCTTAACTTCACTGGTCACTCGTAAGAAAACGCCCTCTGTGTAAGCTCAGGATCTCATTTCAGGGAATAAATGTAAGTCAAACACCGGACTTCATTTAACGTTAAAATGCCCTTTCCTTCCGCTTCAGACTCAGGCGGCGGCAGGGGGCAGACCGGGCCCCCCCGAGGGCCATCAGGGCCAGAGCACATAGAGTTTTAAAAGGAGCTTCCTGACGACAGCACAGAGCACGCACCCCTTGGCATCCGAGGAACCAGTCCCGGCGCGCGGAGTCCCCCGCAGGGACACCGGCTGGCGTGCAGAGAAGGTGGCGGCCCGAGCCAGCCACGGTGGCCCCGGGCGGGGAGAGCGACGGTGGCGCGGCCAGGAGCCCAGGTGCTGGAGACGGGGGGCCTCCGGAGGGGCCTCGTGCTGACCGCCGCCCGGAGGCGGGTGCCGGCTCCCGCGAGGTGCGCGTGCCCGGACGGCGGCTGGGAGCTAAGCAGGCGCCCCATGCGGGAGACATGACTCGGGGCCTGCCGCTGTGGGGGCCCTGGGTTCCAGGGCCAGCGGGAGACCAGCCTGCACACAGCGGGCTTGACCACATCAGGAACACGTAAATTTCTTTCAGTGAAAAGATCCAGAGCGTCTGTAACTTCACATAATTCACTCTGACTCTCAGTAAAAAAAACGTAAGACACGCCAAAAAAACAACCGTGACCAAGGACTGTGAGACGGAGGGGAACAGACTAGAGACAGACTCAACGGGCATCCGAGGCAGAGCCGAGACGTGGGCTCTGACTAATCCGCTCGGGAAAGTTGACGGAAGGGTGGGGATTGTCGCCAGAGCGTGAGAATCTGATGCGGGACAAGCCAGGGATTCAGTCCGCGGGCCGCGTGTCCGAGGGCAGGTCGCATGTCCCACGGCACAGGGGCATCCGTGGCGTGACCCCGCCCAGCCCGGAATGCTGCGGACCCCAGGCCCCCAGGCCCGCCTCCCCTGCAGCCTCTGAGGTTTGCATAAAGCACCTTGTTCAAGCTATTTTAATAATTCCTGTGTGCAGCTGTTTTAATGAAAACTCCTATATATAGGCAGGTTTTCCTAAAATCCAAACTAGTTTTAAAAATTATTTTATCTTAAAACGATCTCAGTCTTGCAGGATTGTTGCAAGTAGGACACAAAGAACCTCTTCCCCGAACCTCTTGAGGGTGTTGTGGGCCTGATGCTCCCCGGCCCCCGAGTGCCTGCACCCAGGAGACTCACCTCAAGAGGGGTCAGCCCCCCAGGAAGGTCTTGGGGGAGGGCAGGACGCGCAGGAGAGCCTCGGACCCCGATGCAGACCCGAGGGCCCTGGCCACTTCTGCTGCTTCCACAGAGGGCCAGCCCCGCAGCTTGTGTTGGGCTGACCTGCCCCTTCCATCCCCTCCCGTCCAGAACGTTCCTCAGTGTCCTCAACCTCCACACTCCTGCCAGCAGGTGGTCATCCTGTGGAGTGTCCCTCGAGTGGGGCTTGTGTGGTGGCTTCACAAGGTCACTCACCTGGTCGCTCACCTGGTTGCTGGGTGAAGGGAGGTCTACCAGGCCTCTCCCTGCGAGTTGTCTTCCCTTTATAATTAGAGTATATTGTATGAAGCTCTTTGAGATGATGTAAACATCCCATTCCTCGTAAAATTTTATTCATTTTTTAAATCACGTTTTAAAATCTCACTTATGAGCTGTTACTATCACTATTGTGCACAGATTTTTCCCGAAATGGCCAGAGGGAGCCCCTTGGTCTGGCCTGTGTGTCCTGGAAGGCCGCCATCATTCTGCAAAATGGCCTTCTCCAGGGGCAACGCCTTCAGGCTCATCTTCTTCCTTCCCTGCCCCATCAAGGAGCTGGGTGTTTCTCCAAGGCGCCCTGGCCCCACACTGGAGGCCGCGTAGGGGAGCCCAGGTCCAGGTGCGGGGCATGCTTGTCCCTGCTGGGGTGTTGCTCCTCGTGGGGACTCACAGGGCACACGTGCATTCGCGTTTATATTTCTGTCTGATATGCTGGAACCAGGACTCTGTATCACCTGTTCGGGTCCAACATGCAGGGTTCATTCCAGTTTTCTCCCTTCCCATATTCACAGCCCCCATTCTCAGACCATCTCTGAGCATCCTCAACACAGTCACTTACTTAACAGGTGCCTCCGTCTACCTCTCCCCGACACCCTCCTACCCTGCTCAGGCTCTGACACCTCACGTCAGGCCGCTGAGCCCCGCTCCCCTACCCCATGCAAACCCTCCTTACTCTGGCCTCCACACTGGGTGCTAGGCTGCCCTCCTGAGCAGTCCCCTTCTCCGGCACCTGGCCTCTGGTGGCTCCCTCACCCCTCGGGGGCAGATGCTCTTGCTGGGCCGTCCCTAATGGTTTCTGGATCTTTCAAGAAGAGAAGTGGAAGAGCTGCAGGTCCCCATGGTGGCATTTGCCAATAACCATTGTAATTGTGGGATCAAACCCTTCGCCCCTGGCAGCGCGCGGTAGTGTCCTCATGCATGCTGGATGCAGCAGGAAGTACAGTTCACGCGGGAGGAGCTCTTGCCAAAAGGATTGAGCCTGGATTCAGTCATGCCCTTTGGCTTCATCAGAAAGACTGTAAAAACGAGAGAATATCCAAAGACTGTGGGACATAAATATCATCTTCAGGGGCGCCTGGGTGGCTCAGTCATTAAGCATCTGCCTTCGGCTCAGGTCATGGTCCCGGGGTCCTGGGATCAAGCCCCGCATCAGGCTCCCTGCTCAGCGGGGAGTCTACTTCTCCCTCTCCCACTCCCCCTGCTTGTGTTCCCTCTCTCGCTGTGTCTCTCTCTGTCAAATAAATAAATAAAATCTTTAAAAAGAAAAAAAATATATCATCTTCAATTTCTAGAAAATCACATATAAATTTTATATCCTGAAGAAGCTGGGTGGGAGGGGGGACCTTCCCTGTAAAGAAACAAAGATAAGAACCACATCTGACTTTTCAGAAGTCATGCAAGTAGGAAGAAAGTGGACCAAAATACTTGAAGTGTGGAGAGAAAAATCCCACCAACAGCGGACTCTACATGCTGTGAAAATATATTTTTTTTATTTTAAAGATTTTATTTATTTATTTGACAGAAAGAGACACAGCGAAAGAGGGAACACAAGCAGGGGGAGTGGGAGAGGGAGAAGCAGGCTCCCCGCCGAGCAGGGAGCCCGATGTGCGGTTTGATCCCAGGACCCCGGGATCATGACCTGAGCCGAAGGCAGACGCTTAACGACTGAGCCACTCAAGGCGCCCCCTGTGAAAATATTCTTAAAGATGAAGGAGAAATAAACTTCTCAGAAAGACAAAGACACTCATGGCCAGCAAACAGGCTTGGAAGAAGGTTAGAGGGAGTTCATTAGAGGGAAGGAAAAGAATGTAGGTCAGAAGCTCAGATCTACATAAAATAAGGAAAGCCACTGAAGAAGGAGTAAGTTAAAATTTTTTTCTTAATCTAACATAAGTTTGTTCAAAATAATGATATCAACAACCTGGAATTATGTATGCTTACACACATATAAGATACGTATCTTGGGCGCCTGGGTGGCTCAGTTGGTTAAGCCACTGCCTTCGGCTCAGGTCATGATCCTGGAGTCCCGGGATCGAGTCCCGCATCGGGCTCCCTGCTCAGCAGGGAGTCTGCTTCTCCCTCTGACCCTCCCCCTTCTCATGCTCTCCCTCTCCCTCTCTCATTCTCTCTCTCTCAAATAAATAAATAAATAAGCAACAGCACAAGTGACTGGGAGGAAGGGTTAGGGTTATTCTATTATAAGGTACTCACATTACCCATGAAGTGGTATAGAGCTGTTTGAAAATACACTTGGATTAGCTGTAAATACATATTGTAAACTCTAGGGCAACCACTTAAAAAATAAGTAAAAATGAATTATAACAAATATGCTAAGAAGGAGAGAAAACGGAATCATAGAAAATGCTCAATTAAAAGACAGCCTGACAGAGTAGATCAAAAAACAAGACCCAACTATATGTTGCCTACAGGAAACCCACTTTGGTTTTTTGGGTTTGTTTTTTTTTTAGTTTTATTTATTTAAATAATCTCTTCACCCAACACGGGGCTCGAAGTCACAACCCCAAGATCAAGAGTCACATGCTCTACTGACTGAGCCAGCCAGGCGCCCCAAGAAACCACTTCAAAAATAAAGACACATATGGATTAAAAGTAAATGAATAGAAGAAAGTATGCCATGCTAACAGTAATCAAAAGAAATCAGGAGTAACTATTAATTTCACACAGCAGACTTCAAAGGAAGAAAAGTTATCAGAGATAAACAAGGAAGAGTATTATATAATGATAAAGGAGTCCGTTCTCCAAGAAGACACAACAGTCCTTAATGTGTATGCACCTAACAACAGGGCATCAACGTATATGAGGCAAAAAATAAGAGAATTACAAAGAGAAATAGCTGAATCACTACCGTAATTGGAGATTCAACACACATCTCAGAAATGGATAGATCCAGCAGGCAGAAAATCAGTAAGGACATTGCTGAACTCAACAAAACCATCAATCAACTGGATAAAAGTGACATCTGTAGACCACTTCATCCAACAACGGCAGAACACACATTCTTCTCAAGTTCGCATGAACATTCACCGAGGTGGACCACATTCTGGGCCATAAAACACCTCAACAAATATAAAATAGTAGAAATCCTACGTCTGCTCTCAGACCATGATGGAATTAAACTAGAAATCAGTAACAGAAAGATGACTGAAATATCCCAAAATACATGGAGATTAAACAGCACACTTTTTTATTCTTCTGGAGAGAGAGAGAGAGCACACACACATGTGAAAGGGGTGGGGGTGGGGGGCAGAAGGAGAGGGAGAATCCCAAGCAGACCCCATACCCAGTGCAGAGCCCGATCCAGGCTTGATCTCACGACCCTGAGATCATGACCTGAGCTGAAATCAAGAGTCAGATGCTTAACCAACTGAGCCACCCAGGTGCTCCTAAAAACACACTTTTTTTTTTTTTTAAGATTTTATTTATTTATTTTGTGAGAAAGAGCGTGCACGAGCGAGGGCAGGGAGGGGCAGAGGGAGAAGCAGACACCCTGCTGAGCAGGAAGCCAGACACGGGACTCGATCCTAGGACTCCAGGATCATGACCTGAGCGGAAGGCAGTCACTTAACCAACTGAGCCACCCAGGCACCCCTAAACAACACACTTCTAAACAATGCATGGGTCAAAGATGAAATCTCAAGAGAAATTTTAAAATAACTGGAACTAAATGAAAATAAAACAACTTATCAAAATTTGTGGGATGCTGTGAAAGCACTGCTTAGAGGGACATTTATAGTGTTGAATGCATATATTAGAAAAGAAGATCTAAAATAAATACTCTAAGTTTCCACGTAAGAAACTAGAAGAAGAAGAGCAAATTATGTCCAAAGTAAGCAGAAGAAATAATAAAAATCAGAGCAGAAACTGATGAAATAAAAAACAGGAAATCAATGGAGAAAATCAATGAAACCAAAAGCTGGTTCTTTGAAAAGATTAATGACATTGATAAGCCTGTAGCCAGGCTAACTAAGAAAACAAAGAGAAAGGACACCAATTACTAACAACAGAAATGAAAGAGGAGACATTACTACAGATCCATGGACGTTAAAAGGATAATAAAGGAATACTATGAACAACTATGCACACAAACTTGATACCTAGATAAAAATGGACCAATTTCTTGAAAGACACAGTCTGCCAAAAGTTACACAAGAAGAAATAGACAATGTGAATAGGCCTGTATCTATTAAAGAAATTGAATCAACAATTAATGATTTTCCAAAACAGAAGCACCAGGTCCAGATTAGTTTACTGCTGAATTCTACCAAACATTTAAGGAGAAATTAAACAATTCTCTACAATCTCTTCCAGTAGATAGGAACAGATGGAATACCTCCTACCTTATTCTATGAAGCCATCATTTCCCTGATACCAAAACCAAAGACACTACAAGAAAACTACAGACCAAGATCACTCATGAACAGAGATGCAGACATTAAAAAAAAAAATAGTAGTGAATCAAACCCAACGATGTATGAAAACAATTATACACCATGACCAAATGGGATTTATCCCAGGTATGCAAGGCTGGTTCAACATTTGAAAATCTTTAATGTAATCCATCAGATCAACAGGCTAAACGAGAAAAATCACATGATCATAACTGATACAGAAAAAGCATTTGACAAAATCCAACACCTATTCATGCTAAAAGCTCTCAGTAAACTGGGCATAGAGGGGATGTCCTGTCTCTCCACTCCTTTTCAACACTGAACTGGAAGTGCTAGCTAATGCAACAAGACAAGAAAAGGAAATAAAAGGTACACAGATTGGCAAGGAAGAAATAAAACTCTTTATTCACAGATCACATGATCATCTAAGTAGAAAGTCCAAAAGAAGTGATAAGAAGACTTCTGGAACTAAGCAATTATAGTAAGGTTGCAGGAGACACAGTTAATATACAAAAGTCAATAGCTTTCCTATATACCACCAATGAACAAATGAAATTTGAAATTAAAAACATAAGGGGCACCTGGGTGGCTCAATCGTTAAGCATCTGCCTTCGGCTTGGGTCATAATCCCAGGGTCCTGGGATCGAGCCCCACTTCGGGCTCCCTGCTCCATGGGAAGCTTGCTTCTTCCTCTCCCACTCCCCCTGCTTGTGTTACTGCTCTCTCTATCTCTCTCTCTGTCAATAAAATCTTAAAAAAAAAAAAAGAAATTAAAAACATGTAATTTATATTAGCACTCAAAACAGTGAAATATTTAGGCATAAATCTTTTTTTAAAGATTTTATTTATTTGAAAGAGAGAGAGATAGAGCAGTAACACAAGCAGGGGGAGTGGCAGAGGGAGAAGCAGGCTCCCTGCTGAGCATGGATCCTGATGCACGTCTTGATCTCAGGACCCTGAAATCATGACCTGAGCTGAAGTCAGACGCTTAACCAACTGATTCACCCAGGTGCCCCTAAGCATAAATCTTAATAAAATATATACAAGATTTATATAAGGAAAAGAACAAAATTCTGATGAGCAAATTCAAAGAACTAAATAAATGGGGAGGAATTCTATGTCCATGGATAAGAAGACTCAATATTGTCAAGATGTGAGGTCTTTCCAACTTGATCTATGGATTCAATGCAATCTTGATCAAATCTCAGCAAGTATTTTGTGGATATTGACAAAACAATTTTGAAGTTTATATAGAAAAGTAAAAGACTCAGAATAGCCAACAGAATATTGAAGGAGAAGAACAAAGTTGGAAGACTGTCATTACCTGACTTCAAGACTTACTATAAAGCTACAGTTACTTAGGATAATGTAGTATTGGAAAAAGAATATGTAAATAGATCAATGGAACAAAACAGAGAGCCTAGACATAGACCTCCATATATCCAGTTAACTGATCTTTGAAGAAGGAGCAAAGGCAACACAATAGAGCAAAGACAGTCTCTTCAACTAATGGTGCTGGATCAACTGGACATCCACTAGCCAAAAAAAAGAACCTAGGCACAGACCTACACCCTTCATAAACATTAACATGAAACAGATCACATACCTAAATGTAAATGCAAAACTATAGAATTCCTAGAAAGTAATATAGGAGAAAACCTAGATGACCTTGAGTGTGGAGATGAATTTTCAGATGCAGCAGCAAAAGCACGATCCTTGAAAGAGAGAACTGATAGTAGACTTTGTTAAAATTAAAATTCTCTGCTCCATGAAGGATGATGTCAAGACAGTAAGACACACCATGGGATGGGAGAAAACATGCCAAAGACACATCTTATCAATAAAGGGCTGTTAATCCAAAATATACAAAGAACCCTTAAAACTCAACAGTAAGGAAACAATCCCACTGAAAAATAGTCTTAAAGATGTTAACAAATGCCAGAGATGTACAGACAGCAGGTAAGCATCACATCACGTGCACCCAGCAAATACACACTGAAACAACGAGACACCACTGCACGTCTATCAGAACGGCCAAAATGTAGGAACCAACACCACCCAATGCTGATGAGGACCGAAGCAGCAAGAACCCTCATCATTGCTGGCAGGATGCAGAGTGATGCAGCCACTGTGGAAGGCAGCGTGGTGGTTTCTTATAAAACTAAATATACTCTCACATTACAATCCAGTAATCATGCTCCCTGGTATTTACACAAAGGAGCTGGAATCTTATATCCTCACAAAAGCCTGCACACAGTTGTTTATAGCAGCTTTATTCATAATTGACAAAACTTGAAATGTGGACATTCAGTTTGTGACTTCAAATCTCTGAGGCAATGATGGACCTTTAGTAGGCGGACAGCCATGTGAAGAAAGATAAAATAAGGCCCACCCCTCACACAAACAGAAGTAACCTCAAAAGATCCCGAAGTCTACATGCAGAAGTGACTGACAGAAAACACAGCGGAGCCCGAGTGTGGGAAAAGCTTCCCAACTACGACGCCGGTCAAGAAAAGAGTGGTAAACACGCAAACGTGAAACGAAGGAAACTCGTGCCCAGGAAAGTGGTTCATAATCAGTCAGAAGACAAGTGACAAACAGGGAGAAATTATTTGCAGCATCTACTGGACAGAAAGAGTGACTACCCCTAATAATTGAGTTTTTATAAAGTGAGGGGGAAATGACCAAAAGTCCAATGGAAAACGGACAAAATACATGGACAACTTACAAAACCAGATGGTTCTTAATCCTATGAAGATGTTCACCTTCACTCCTGAAGAAATGAAGAGAAGTCCACAGAGACGCCATTGCTCCCCCATCAGAGCAACAAGGGGAGAGCGTTAACACTCTGCCAGCCCCAGGGAGGGCGATGCAGCGATACCCAGCCAAAGTGCTACACGTTGCCCCGAGAGCTCGCAGTCCCACTTGTAGGAATTCACCATAAAGACACACCTCACACCGTGTGAAAATACACACGTGTGAGGTCACACGTGCAGCATGGTGTGGAGTCGCCAAGTCCTGGCGATGACCAAATGCCACTCACAGGAGACCGGCTGAGTGAACCGCAGACAGTCACTCAGCGGAGGACCAGGTGGTTCCAAGGAGAAGTCTCTGGGTAGAAGGAGTGATTTCCAGGAGAAGAAAAAAGGGCAAAGAGCACATAGAAAGGAAGGGAACGAAGTTCATGTGTATCTGCTCATCTTTACAAAAAGAAAGGAAAAGCCAGAAAGCAGTGACACTAGTTATAAAAACGTGGAGGAGGCCCACAAGGGAGTGGTGTCCCTGAGCATGCCTTTGTGAACACTTCGATTTCTGGACGCACGGGAAAGGACAGGGAGGAAGTCCGATCCCGAGCCTGAGCACTAATGGAAAGATGTGAACCCAGTTACGTTTTAAATGAAAAACCAGCACAGCGGAGCAGGACGGCTCATCCAAGGAATTCGCAGACCAGTGTCTGCCTACGAACCTGCAGTCGTGCAACACGGCCAACAAGCAAGTCCACGGAGATTGCCGGGGTCAGGACTGTCACTGCGGAGGGCGGGCGCACGGATACGGGACCAGGGAGGCAAACGAGCCCGTGGGGTCAGCACGGCGCTGGGGATTCTCCCAAACACACATGTGCGTCTGTAGGTGTCTGTGTGCGTGCTCGCCCATCCTCCCTAGCTCCGTCCACACAGTGGACCTAAGGACGGACATCCTGAGAGCAGCGCCACGACCATTCCCCAACGAAGGAACCAGGGCCCCTCACACGGCTGATTTCAGGGCGGGACAGAGGCCCAGAGTCTTGAGCTAGGAAGGACACCGGGGCGTGGGGACCTGGTGCAGTGTGAGCACCAAGGTGATCGGGTGCGACCCAGACTGTCGAGGCCCAGCAGCAATCTGCAGACGCATGCTGATAACTGATGACAAGTATTTGAACACCGATACGTTATAAATGAGTAATAAATGCAAAAACGCATAAAGAATAAACACGGACGACAGACGAGAGGGAAGGCGGAGCTGGCTCGCACACACTGCTGAGCACCAGCTGGTGGGCGGGGGAGCTGCCAACCCGGGCGGAACCATCGGAGGGCGCGAGTCGGGAGAGTTGGAGGAGGGCCTCCCAGTGGACGCGTCTGCACACGCACGCTTGTCGGCTGCCGTCCACGCACAACATGGCAGCTTCGGTGGGAAATGCCGTCACCTCCTTCCTGAGACACACCGAGGCGCTCAGTGGTCAAGGCCACGCCACAGGCAACTCTCTCAAGCGGCTCAGAAAAAGCAGCCCCTCTTTATGCGTGGGAGTGGTGTGTGTGCGTGGTGACTATGCGTGGTGCGAGTGCGCGTGCGCGTGCACAGTATCAGCACGCATGGCGCGAGGGCTCGTGTGTGCGCGTGAGCGGTTATCAGCACACGCGTGGCGTGCGTGCTCTGGTCCATGTGCGCATGTTCAGTAGCACCCTTTCCCTGTATTGTCCTCAGTGCCTCGTGGTGTTAGATGCATTTCGGGTACTTCGTAAGTAATACGTGCTTGTTCACTAAAGTGTAAAAGTATCAAAATTATCACTTAAAACACAACCTATGGGGAGGTAGTGTCTGGAAATACCACTTATCATGAGATCTCTAATAAGGAAACATTTAAATTTTTATTCTTGTTCCTCTGTGACTTCCCCAGAGTTTTGTCTGAGACAGAAACGGTGTGCCTGTGCCCACGAAGGGCTCGCCCTGCAGCTCGGGCGGGGGCAGGAGTCGCGGTCAGCAGGCGCCGAGGTTCCCACTGTCCACCGTCACAGAGACTCACATGCTCTGGCCCGAAGGGGGCGCTCCCTCGGGTGCTCCAAGAGGCCCAGGGCCAGCAGCCGAGGCATGGGGCAAGGCCTGCCGTCCCCGCTGCTCTAACCGTGCGTGGTCCCGGGTGGCCGTGGAAGAGCTGGGCCTCTTCCCTCAGGCCTGCGTCGGGGGCACGTCCGTGGTTCCGTTGTTTCTCGTACTGTCTCATCTGCCGGGATGCTGACGGAGCTCCGATGTGCTCGGAAGGACACTGGCCCCTTCCCAGGAAGGCCCACGGAGTCTCTCCAGAAGCACCAGCTTTGTCTTTAGGTTGACGTCAAGGGGAGGCAGTGTGGTCAGGTTCAGACTCACCCCGGTGGTGCCTGCAATGCCGGCCAGGACCCGGTGTGTGTCCCTGTAGAGGGCCAGGTGCGCAGGGGCGGCCTCCATGAGGAGGTGCGTGTAAGCCAGCATATGCCCCGACCCGGGCTGCACATCCTCCCTCTTCTCGTACCTGCAAGATTAGAGGGTGGCTGTACACCTGTGGCCCCCAGGGAGCCCACGCACCACCTCTGGGAGGAGCGCCTCATCTGCAGTCACAACACGGTGGGAACATACCTCCAGGCACTGTTGACCTCCAAAAACCGAGATACGCCTGTCTGTGCAGCAGCGACGTCGATGTGCAGAACGACATCTGCAGACAACCCCAAGGGCTTGGTGAGAACTGCGAGCGGCGCGCCTCTGGCCCCAGCTGCAGGTCCCGGCACGGCCCCCAACACCCCGTCCCAGGGGACACCGGCACGGCCCCCAGCGCCCACCTGTCCTGGGGGACACCAACTCATGCAGTTTCCTCATGGCCACACCACCAGGATAGTTGAAGTGGGACACATACAGGGCTGTGGCCGAGTATGTGGCATTCACCACAAGGTGTCCTATCACGAGGAGGGACCCCACTTTATACAGCCAAGACTTCTTATAATTGTTCAGCCTGGAAAGAGAATAGCACATCTCAGAAGACACTGCGGCAGAAAACAGCTCCTGTCCACCGTGATCACAATGAGCACTGATCACCACGTAGATGCACAAACTATTAGAGAAAGTGAGTAAATACCACCTCGAAAATTTCCTCCACATCATTCCACCCAGATGCCGATTTAAAATTTATATGATGTTTCCAAACATTCGGGTTACTGCTTAGATCAGCCTCAGGGGACAGACACATGCTGGGCGCTGCCCGGTTTGTAAGCAAAGGGGACGGGCAGGGCTGCAGCTGCCCTGGGAGCTCCGACAGAGACCACGAGGCCCCACAGACAGGGTGCTCTCTGCCTGGTCCTCTACGGTCTGCTGGCCCACTGTGAGCACAGGATGGATGAGGCCCGCACTCGGGTCAGGTGCTGCTGAGCTGTCAGCTCCCGCCATGGGCAGTGACCGTCCCGCCTCAGCCCCGTGGGACTCTGCCTGCAGCCCGGGCACCCTCTGCGGGGGCCCTTCGCTCTGCGCTGGGCCATCTCCCTCCTTCGGTAACCCCCACACCATCTCATGCCCCAAGCCCTGGGGCCAACAGCACTCCCCCGCCCTTCCCCCTTCCTCTGGCCTGTCATCTGCCCGGACAAACACCCGCCACGCAGGGCCTGTCCCTCCGAGAAGTCAGCCCCGGGGACTACCCACCTGACCGAAGCCTGCCCGGCCGCCCTGTGCCCTGGCTACCCCGTGAGGGTCCTCCCCGGGCGGCCGGGCCCTGGACGGTGTGCACAGCCGTGTGGAGACAGGCCCGACTGATCACAGACCGTCGGTGGCCTGAGGTGGCCCATCCTGACCTTGCTGCCCTCCCTCAACACAGGCGCCCGCTGAGACACGTCTGTTCACCCAGCGCCTGCCCCGCGTGACGGCGAGTGCGTGCGGCACGGCTGTGGACGCGGCGGACTCACAGGCAGGCGCAGCCCCTGGCGGCCACGATGTTGAGCACAGGGAAGGTGTAGATGACGAACCGCAGCTCCTTGTGCGGGAGCAGCGAGTACAGGGCCACGAAGCCCAGCGAGGGCGGCAGCAGCACCAGGGCCCTCCTGTCCACGGCGCCCAGGGGCACGAAGAGCAGGCTGCAGCCCAGGCCGCGGGGCAGGGCCGAGTAGAAATACCACAGCAGCGGGGAGGTCTCGGGTGGGGCGGTTAAGGAGGCCACACGCCAGCGAGTCACCTGTCCACACGGAGCGGAGCGGGGCGGCACGGCGGACAGCCCCCGGGGCCCCCCCCCGGCCTCTCCCCCTCCCGTCCCCCCGCCCCCGCTCCGCACGGCAGCACAGCCTGTCCCAGGGTGACGGGTGCGCTGGGGGCTTGTCACGCTATAGTCCCCAGCTGCGCATGTGCTTGCGTACTCCGCAACAAACCGTTGCGAGTCACCGTCAGAGATGATCCCAAACGCTCAGGTACAAACTGAGCGTCCAGAGGCAAGGCGGCGTTTCCACAGCGGGGAGAGCAGCTCCCGCCACGTCCCCTGAGTGAGGCCAGGGGCGCCGGCTGCCCTGCCCCGTGGCCTGACCTACAGAGACACTTGAAGGATACTCCCCAGTTGGAACTTTTGTTCAGGATGGTGTTGTACCAAAGCACCTTTCCCTCCGGCCACACGAGACATCGCCAAAAATAGGAGTCCACGGCGACCGTCAGTCCTGGGAAGACGAAGGAGACCCTCAGGAAAGAACATGGCCACCTGAGCAGCTCGGACTTCACCACAGCAGTGCTAACGGCAGCCCAGAGTTCCCGGCCACGGGTCGACGTCCCACGAGGCAGCCACGCTGGTGCAGAGGCCACGAGCCACGCTTCATGGGGAGCAGCCCGCGCATCGGGACGCTGGCTCCCCTGGCGAGCCAGGTGCGGGGCCCAGCCATCCCCTCCCGGCCCGGACAAGGGGGAGAGTCTGGGGACAGAGCACCGGGCAGAGGGGAGAGGGCCTCTCGGGGAACCTCGGGCAGAACCTCAAGGGGAGCCACGTGAAGACGTAATGCTGCTGAAGACTAAGGTGATCTCGTTTAAAAACCCTCTCTCCTGAATTTCTCTTCATCTTCCTAAAACCAGACAAAGCAGAGCTTCCAGTGAAAACAGCTCCGGCGACCCCACTCACCCAAGCAGAGGGCCCCGGCCGGCAGGGCGCAGCGCAGGGCCTTTGCCACGGAGAGCCTCCGGGTGCAGAGCGGTGTCAGCAGCACCAGGCCCAGGAACAGGCTCAGCTCGGCCCTGAACACGAGGATGGCGAAGGCCGAGAGCCGGGTGAAGCGGGCCCACTTCAGCTGCAGCCAGGCCGTGAGGGCCAGCAGCACTGCAAGACATGGGGTGCCGGGGGCAGGCCGATTGACTTCCCCATCGTGAAAGCCACACAGAACCCTCCAGAAGACAGCCAACACCATTCAGACCCAGATCTGCTGACACTGGGCCCGGGCTCCAGCCATGGAGCCTGCCCCATCACTCGGCCTGGGCCCACTTCTGCGGGCCTGAATGCACCCGGACCCCAGATGACTGCGTCCCGCAACCTGCTTCCTAGCAACCACACGCCCCGGCTGCACACGTCTGGTGCTAGCCTCGCCTGGCCTCGCTCCAGGCACGCAGCATGTCCTGCTGGCTCCACGGGGGTTCCTTCGGAATGGCGCCTGCCTGCCACCTTCCCCACCACACCCCACAGGGGTCCCCTCCCACGGCATGGGGAGGTCCCGGCCGTGCCTCTGCTCTGACCGGCACAGACCCCCAGACCCACGCCATCCACAGCCTCCCGTCCCACTGGCTCTCGGTCTCCTCATGGCTCCCAGGGTACGGCCATTCTCCCATCTGCCTGGGTCACCCCCAGGACACCTGGACAGAGCTGCCCGTCTGCCGCGCAGGCAGCTTCTCTCTGCCCAGCACTCACTGTCCGCAGACTAGGGGAGCCCTCCCAAATGGCCCCTCGCTGGAAAGTGCACCTCCATCCAGCACCGAGGCCCTGCTTCTCGTCACAGGGTATCCTGTCACTGGGCATTTCCGAGATGCCCAGCAGGAAGCAGCTTTCGTCAGGCAGACGCACCCTGGACAGACACCCCTTCACCTGGCCAGTGCACCCAGTGACCCGCGTGGCTCAGCAACTACCTACCCACGGGCAGGGCCAGCACGTTGGGGAGCGTCCGCGTGCAGTAGAACATCAGGTGGAACTGCGTGGCTGTCACCCAGCAGAACATGGTGGCCACCGTGGCCCCAAACTGCCGCCTCACTTCTTTTTGTAAAGTCCAGAGTCCGAAGATGACGCCAAGTCCAAGGACAGCCCTGACTAAACAAACACGGCAATGTGTGTGGCCGGCAGCGACAGGCGCGGGCAAAGGGGATCCCGACAGGTTACTGGTGACGATGAGTTAATGACCAGGTGACAATAAAACCACCTCAAAAGAGGGGCATCGACTCTGCTACTGAAAACAGACGGGGCGTGGGGAACGGACAGCCTGGACCCTGGCACCTCGACCCTATAGCTTCGCTGTGACCGCATGGCCTGGGGCAGGTGGGCTCTGGGAGACACGGCCACTGGGCAGGGCAGGCAGTGTCCAGAGGTCAGTGTGACGGGCTCAGCACCCTGGAGGTGACATGACACCTCCAGGGCCACACATGCTGAGAGCCCGATGCTCAGACGTGGCGCTGGCTCTTCCGTCTGGGGCTCCCTGGACCCCACAAAACCAGCACAGCTTGTTTAGCTGCCCCCCCCGGGGTGGCGGATTTCCGGGAGTCTACATAGGTACAGGCAGACAGCTAGCTGCAGAGTGTGTTTGAGTTCATTGGGGAAATCTAAATAACGTCCGGGTACAGACACGATAAAAACGTACTAAAACAGAAAAATGGTGATTGTTGGCTCAACGATGAGGTTGTGGGGCAATATGTACAGAACGTTCTAAATTTGGTTTTGAAAGTTATGCACGTGGGCACACAAAAAGATCCAGACCGATCTGCACAAAGCCCTATCAACGGTGACCTCCGGGTGGGGGAAGGGAGGCCTCGGATGCAGACGGATGCAGCAATGGCAAGGCTGGTTGCTCCTCGGCAGGAGGGTGCAGCACCGCGGGACGCGCCACGAGCCCGCTGCATCGCCCGCCTGGGGAGGAAGGGCCGGCACCCTCACTTCACGGACCCGAGAGCAGAAGCGAGAGGCGCTCAGTTAGCTGTCCCAGCTTATGCCCCAGAAAGGGCCGATGTCTGAGCTGCCCTCGTGCTCCAGACCACCACGGTGAGTGGCCACAGACGGCCAAGCTTCCAACGGAAGGACACTCCTGAAGGAGGGAGCCTCCACCGGGCTCCCTGAAATCCCCTGACCACACCACGGTTCTTCCTTCCGTCCTCATCTGAAGACCCCCTTACCTACTAGCTGAGAATAAAACTTGGATGCTTCTAGCAGGGACAGCACATAGACCACAGGGCTGGAGAGCACCGCCACGGCCAGGGGCCCGAGGAACGTCCTGGGGACCACTCCGGGGAACTCGAGATGGTCATACTGCAGGGAGAACGGAAGGTCAGTGGGCGCCCGCGTGGGGATGCTGCACGGTCTTGGACGCAGGGGCTCACCTTGCCCACGTCCAGCCGGTGGTAAAGCAAGTCATGCATGGCCTGCAGGTTGAAGCTCTCCTCCACTTTGGCATAGGGGCAGGTGATGAGGTGGATGGCGGCTACAGCCAGCAGCAGCCCCAGCAGCCGGCGCTGCCTGCCCACGCCCGACGGCCTCTTCCCAGCCATCGCGCTCTCCCGCCTCCCGGGCCTTCAGCGGTCATCAACAGTGTGGCTCTGTGAGCCTGGGGAGAAGACGAAAACGCAGATTCCCAGGTTTCAAAAGTCCCCTGTGAGTTAACACCTGGGGGTCTGGTGAAGGGTGTGTGTGAACTCTTTAAACTACTGTTGTGGGGGCGCCTGGGTGGCTCAGTCGTTGGGCGTCTGCTTTCGGCTCAGGTCATGATCCCAGGGTCCTGGGATCGAGCCCCGCATCGGGCACCCTGCTCTGCGGAGAGCCTGCTTCTCCCTCTCCCACTCCCCCTGCTTGTGTTCCCTCTCTCTCGCTATGTCTCTGTCAAATAAATAAAATCTTTAAAAATAAACAAACTACTGTCGTTAACATCCATAGATCTGAACACATCAAAAAAGAAAGTTCAAAGAAAAATCATGCTTGAGCGCCTTTTACGTCTTAACCAGCTACCTCACGCTCTGAGCTGTGTGCAGATATTTCCAGGAAGA
Organism: Mirounga leonina; assembly: GCF_011800145.1. Classification (NCBI taxonomy): domain Eukaryota; kingdom Metazoa; phylum Chordata; class Mammalia; order Carnivora; family Phocidae; genus Mirounga; species Mirounga leonina. The sequence continues at coordinate 821,912 of NW_023270717.1, read as the reverse complement.
AAGGCTTTATTTGCAGGACTGAGTTGGTCCTCCAGGCAGCCGGGCCCGGGGCTGGCCCAGCCTCTGGAGGGCAGCAGGGTGGCCCCTGCCCTCGAGAGGCTCAAATCTGGCAAGAGAGTAGGTCCCCATGGTCTGGGCAGAGAGACCGGGGACAGGAGGCTGTGGGGCGGGAGGGATGCGTCTGGAGGACCACAGAGGGGCAGCCACAGGAGGGCAGGAGGCGGGATGCAGGGCTCAGGGCAGCCAGCGAAGCCCCTGCATCCAAGTACAACGGGACAGGAGCTGTGGACGCCCGCCCTGCTGTGTCCTGCCCCTCACCCTGGGAGCCACGTGGCACCTCGCGTTGTGCACATGAATACGTAGGTGGCAAAAACATGAGCGTGTCCTCGAGGTGTTCAGACAGGTGTGCCTGTGGTGGGTCACCAAAATCCCAACAGGGCAGTGCCGGGAGGAGCCTATGGTACCAGGCTTCCCGGGAGACACAGAGTTTTCAACTTGTCGGGAGGAAAGATGACAAGCTCTTCTTCAAGTTCCTGGCTTCCCTTAAAACATGATTTTATTTGATCAAATAAAATTTGATCAAAACCAGAAGGATCAGAAACAAAAGGAGAGAGCCACCGTGCTCACTACCTTTTACTGGAGGGAGATTTATGACGTCTGTGGTCGCCAGAGACGGTCCACAAGGGAAGGAAAATCTACGGAGGAGGAGCAGGAGTCCTGCTCAAGGTGGTGGTGAGGTGGGGGCAGGAGGGGAAAGGGGCTTTAATAAAAAGAATTACCAGGACAGCATGCAATTCCTTTCTTCCCAGATATAAAAACCACGGAGGGACAGGGCTGTTACCAGCTTGTCCCCCCGCCTTTCTAAAGCGTAAGCTGCTTGAGGGTGGGACTTGTGTGCCCCCTCCCCAAGGAGCAGGGACTCGTCATCATAGGAGCCAAGCGTGAAAGGGGCTGGCGCTGTTCTCCCCGCAGAGCCTGGCGCGCAGCAGGGCTCGACGAACTACGCGAAGAGGAATCCAGCAAAACTCTCACTCGTGGATCTCATCGCAGCAGCGGCGGTTTCATTAAAAACGCGTTAACGCTTTAACCTCCAGCAAAGCCGAGGGGACCGCAGGACGCTCGTAGGGAACCCTCGGCTCCCCGTGCTGTTGCGAGGGGGGAGCGCTGAAAGAAACCGGAGGCACCCGCACGCCAGCTGTCGAGACCCCGCTTGGCCGAGCGCGTCGCGGGCCCACAGCTGTCCCGCGGCAGCGAAGACCAGGCCCGCCCGCCCCGAGGCCGCGCCCCCGCAGGGAAACGCAGACCGTCCGCTCGCAAGCTGCGGGGTGCGGCGGCCGGCGCGCAACCCGGCTGCCTCGGTCCCGCAGGAGCCGAGCGCAGAGGCCACAGGCGCGCCGCCTACGTGGCGGCACCGCAGCGCCGAGGCCCAGCGCCCGGGAAGGCGGGGCGGAAGCAGGTGCGGGAAGCAGGTGCGGCGCCGCGCGGGGCTGGAGAGCGAGAGGGCCGCCCGGCGCTGCAGCCGGGCGCCGCAGGGGCACAGGCCGGCTCTCGGCGGAGGCGGCGGCCTGCGAGGCCCGCCCTCCCGCCAGCCCGGGCGAAGGGCTCCACGGAAAACGGACGACCCGCAGGCTGGAGACGAGAGCGGCCCACGCTCGTCGGGGCGCTCCCCGTTCAAACCCGGTTCCCGCGCCCGCCGCCTCGCGCCGGCGGCGACGCTCCGCCCGCTCGGGGCCCCGCGCCCTCCCCGCCGGCCCGGGCCGCGCCCTCGCCCGCCGCCAGCCCCGCGAGCCCGGCCGCGGCAGGGCGCGCTGACCTCGCCAGCCCGCGGCGGCGTCCCTCGAAGCACGGCCCCTACGCCCGCGGGCGGCCGGAAGCGGAGTGACGGAAGCCGAGAGCCGACGAGAGGCCCTTGCCCAAACCTAACATGGCCCCCCCAGCCTAGTTGCCGTCGCGGCGGGGCGCCCTCCCCGCCCGGAGTAAAGATGGCCGCCGCGGGCGGAGCGCGCGGGGAGCCGGCTCCGCTCTCCACGCCCCCGTCCCCACCCCTCCCGGCTGGACGCTGACCCGGGGCCTTCCTATTGGTCGCTTCTCGTGGCGAGCCCGGATTGGGCCACATGGGGACGGGGAGGGTCCCGCGGGCCAATAGCGGCGCGAGGGCTGGCGGTGGGCGGAATCCCGCCCGGCGCCGTCAAGTGGCCCCGGGAACTGCCCGCACCGCGGAGCGGTGGGCGGCCGCAGAGGCCGAGCGCTCGGCCGGTTTCCGCCGCACCTCGGCTCTGCCCGCGCGGCTGCGTCCTGCGCAACGCTGCCCGCCTCGGCCCGCCATGCGCCCGCCGGCCCCGTCCGCGCTGGGGCTGCTGCTGCTGCTGCTGCTGCCGCCGCCGCCGCCTGGTGAGGCCACCAAGAAGGCGACGCCCTGCAAGCGCTGCCGGGAGCTGGTGGACAAGTTCAACCAGGTGGGCCGGTCGCCCCACGGGGGACACGGAGACGGGGCGGGGGGGCCGGCCTGGGGGGCGGCGGGGCCGAGGCCGCCCCGCCATGGGCCGGGGTCACGGACCCAGGGTCGCCCCGCGATGGGCCGGGGTCGCCCCGCCATGGACCGGGGTCACGGACCCAGGGTCGCCCCGCCATGGGCCGGGGTCACGGACCCAGGGTCGCCCCGCGATGG
>NW_023270717.1:817966-819144 GCF_011800145.1 Mirounga leonina | reverse complement strand
CCACAATGGACTGGCGTTGCACCGCAATGGACCGGGGTCACCCCACCATGGACTGAGGTCATGAACCCAGGGCCGTCCCACAATGGACCGGACTCACTCCAGGGATGGACCCCAGGTCACCGTGGTGATGGACCCGGGGTCACTGGCAATGAATGGCTTTGTCCTCACAGTGGACACGAGTCACCCCCATGGTGGACTAGGGTTGCTCCCACGAGGGATGTGGGTGGGGGCAGCAGCGCTGAGCCCCGTGCCCGCCCTCTCTCCCCACAGGGAATGGTGGACACCGCAAAGAAGAACTTTGGCGGCGGGAACACAGCTTGGGAGGAAAAGTCGCTGTCCAAGTATGAATTCAGGTGGGTGCCACAGCCCTGCTCTGACAGCCCAGCTTCGGCACTTGACATGTCCCCGCGAATGCCGTCACCCACACTGATGACGGGGACACACACGGGGTCCCTTCAGTGCAGTCACTTGTACTCTGGCCCCTAAATGGCTTTTTGCTTCCACACTTGTCCCCACATCCACTCTCCACATGGCAGACAGGGTGGTCTTTTAATGGTGCACGCGGGAACTGAGTCCCACCACGTAAAGGGTCGCTGGCTTCCCCGCAGGTCGGGTTAGCCCTCTGCCTGTCGTACCCCACGTCAGGGTCTCCCTTGCCACCCTGACCACCGCCCTCTGAGTTTAATTCTCCCCGTGGTACCGACGGCGCTCGTCCCCAGCTGATGCGTTCTGCACCAAACTGCCACCATCGTTCCCACCTAGCACCAAGTGGGGCCTCAGGATGTCCCTGTGGGACGGACGCTGACCACCTGGGCTTGCCTCCTCACCTTGCAGTGCTGACGGGCTTGTGTTTCAGTGAGGTCCGGCTGCTGGAGATCACTGAGAGCCTGTGCGGGAGCAGTGACTTCGAGTGCCACAGTCTGCTGGAGGAGCACGAGGAGCACCTGGAAGCCTGGTGGCTGCGGCTGTGAGTGTCCCCGCGCCCCCCACCCTGTGCCCCCACCCCCCCGCCCCCTCCCCCCGCGCCCCCGCCCAGCCCCCCCCGGCCCCGCACCCCCGCGCCCCCCACCCAGTCCCCCCACCCCCCGGCCCTGTGCCCCCACACCCCCCACCCGGTGCCCCCCGGCCCCACACCCCCGTGCCCCCCACCCAGTCCCCCCACCCCCCGGCCCCACGCC
>NW_023270717.1:793554-812966 GCF_011800145.1 Mirounga leonina | reverse complement strand
CCCCCCCACATACACCCTGCCCCCCGCTACACACCGCCATGCCACAGCCTGGCCCCACTGCTCTCCCCTGGGTGTTCAGTGAAGCTCTAGCATTCGTGACTTCTTATTTTTTAGTTTATAAATTTGAAACAACTTCAGACTTAGAAGAGTTTGCACACGCTTGTTCTCCTTCTTGCCCACGTGCTACCACCTTTTATTACCTTAACGTGATAACACTAGCGAGTCGGTAACGGGAGAAGCTGTTCACACCTGGGCCGTTGTTTCCCTGACGTGATCTCTGGAGCACATGTTGTAATAAACTGTGTTTTTGTTTTGAAGAAACCTGTCACATGAGCTTTAACGAACATGTTTTTAATTCCTCAGGAAGAAGGAGTATCCCGACCTATTTGAATGGTTTTGTGTGGAGACGCTGAAAGTTTGCTGTTCACCGGGAACGTATGGGCCAGACTGCCTCGGTACGTCGTTGGGGAAATCTTGAGTGTCCTGCATCATTCCCAGTGTCCGTGTCGTGATTCCCAGGTGGCCAGAGGCATGGTTGGGACCTGGGGCCATCAGCTCCCACAGGGCCCCGGGCGCCGGGTCCCTGCCCCTCCGCGCCGTAGGGCCTCCTCCTGGGGGCCGGACAGCCCTGAGTGCCTGCTCCTAAGAGGGCTCCTAACTCAGGGGTCTGCAGGCCTTCGGTGGGGCCCCCGTGGGTCGGTCTTAACCCAGCTGCGTGGGTGCTACCCTCTGAGTGCAAGGAGGCAGCTCTGTGGCTTTCGTGGCCCCCGCCCGGCTCTGCCCGCGGAGCAGCAAAGACCTGTCTGTGGGAGGCGAGGGGGCAGCGGGCGTCTGCGGGTGGGATGCGTCGCCTCAGCCTTCGGGGGGAAGCCACAGTGAAGAGGCGCGCGTTGAACCAAAGCCACGGTCCGTGTGTGGCGTTGCCGGTCACTCCGGCGCTCAGCGGGATGGAGCGGCGCGCGTTGCAAGTCGGGGCCCTCTCCCTGGCCGCGGCCGCCTCCTGCTGTCCTGCCGGCGTGTGGCCGCGGCGGGCTGCCCTCGCTGTCCCAGGCGGCCGCACCCACGCCACGTGTCAGCGTCCCCGTTGTCCCCACGTTTCGGGGAGGCTGCCCGAGGCCCCCCTCGTTCCCGAGCAGGTGAGCCCCGTGCCTGCAGACCCCAGGGCGTCCTCCAGACGGCCTCGCCGCGCTTGCGGGCTCGTGAGCTCCCGAGAGGAGCTTGTTGAGGGAGGAAGTATGGGTTCAGGGGGCGATGCCAACGCTGTTTTGGTTGTGAAGCGGTCGGTGAGCAGGCTGCCGCGCTCCCTGGGGGAGTGTCTGAGTGGCGGGTTTGTGTCGCCCGCAGCGTGCCAGGGCGGGTCCGAGAGGCCCTGCGGCGGGAACGGCCACTGCAGCGGGGACGGCAGCAGGCAGGGGGACGGGTCCTGCCAGTGCCACCTCGGCTACCAGGGGGCCACGTGCACCGACTGCATGGACGGCTACTTCCGCTCGCCGAGGAACGAGACGCACAGCGTGTGCGCAGGTACGTGGGCCGCGCCGGGACACGCGGGAGCAGCCTTCTTGGAGCTGCTGCCACACGTGGGGGCCTGTTGGCTCCCCCCGCACCCCCAGAGCTAGGGGGCCCTTGTGAACCGCGCCAAGGGCCACAGCAGCGCGTGCAGGCCCCGGACGGTCTCGCTGTCTGTCCCTGAACAAGCCCAGGAGGGAAGAGTGGTCCACCTTTCCCCACGCCCTCCGGACAAGGACCGAGCGGGTGGACCGTGTGGAGTCGGTGGCGGTGTCCCATCCACGCCAGCCTTGGTTCTGGGTGACCTGGCACCTGCCGTGTCCTCGCAGGGGCCTGCTGTCGCCCCGCGGCCACCTGGGCAGGATGACCCGCCTGCGTGGTGCAGGCCACAGAGGCCCGCGTCCCCGCACCAGACGGCAGAGCGGTGGCCCAAACGAGAACTAGCACACCCGGGGCCACAGCGCGTGGCCCCCCGGCCCCGTCAGAGGACGCGCCGCCTCCCTTACTGGGAGCAGGCGGGCCCTTCCCACCCGGGTCCTCAAAGGTGCCCGGCCATTGTTCTGGGCTCCCTCCCGGTCGGGCCTCCGACGGGCCCGTGGGGTCGTTCGCGTCGGTAGTGAGCGCACTGAGCGCAGGGCGGACGCCGGCCGTGCCTTCCGTGCGTGGGGCGTGGGCCCGCGGCCCGACGGAGGCTTGCGCAGACCGCCGCGGAGGATGGCCAGCACGGCTCCCTTCTGCATACGTTTTCTCATCGATCTCTTGCCGACGTTGGGAGACGTCTTGGCATCAGCGACTGAGCTGAATTCCTGCGTTAGGGCCCGTCGTCGGCCCGCGGCTCCCTTGGACGCTCCGTGCAGGACGTGTTGGACCACCAGGAAGGCCGTGGCCTCTCCGGTTCCGGCGCCTGGCCCTTGCAGGGCACACCGGGGCTGGGGGCCGCCTGGCGGGCGTGGGCTCCGGGGTTTGGGCAGCTGCCTTCCTCGGGTCATAAGCCCTTTCCCTGGGGTTCCTGTCCACTAAGAACGTGATCGTGAAGGGGCCCTGAAAGCCCATGTGGTGTTTTTCTCATTAAGTTCAGGAATATTATGAAACACGAGAGTCGATTTTTATATTGTTGAATGAGCCTTGCTTTACTGGGGTTTTTTCTTAACTTGTATTTGGTTTTTGTTTTCGTCCTAGTGAAGGTAAATTCCTAATTTCTGAAATGACCTTTGTGTCCTGTTTGTTACTGAGAATGGGATTCACGCATGTTGACAGGTGTCCCACCTCTGCTTTCCAGCTTGTGATGAGTCGTGTAAGACGTGCATGGGCCCTACCAACAGAGACTGCGGCCAGTGCACGGTGGGCTGGGTGCAGGAGGACGGCGCCTGCGTGGGTGAGGCCGGGCGGGCTCCCCTCCCCTCCCTTCCCCTCCCCTCCCCTCCCCTCCCCTCCTCTCCACCTCTCCCTCCTCCCTCCTCCCTCCCTCCCTCCTTCCTCCTCTCTTCTCCTCCCCCTCCCCTTCCCCCTTTCTCTCCTCTCCTTCCTCTTCCGCTCCTTCTTTCTTGCCTCTGTCCCCCTCCCTTCTCCAGGTACAGGCAGGGAAACTGAGGCACAGACCTCCCTTTGGCCTGGTCTAGCCGCTCAGCCACAGAGTGGAGGCATGCCTTCCTGACACACACACACAAGGCCGCAGAGTCCAGGCCCTGTCCCCACCTGTCCCCACGCGCCCAGCCTGGTGGCCACCGTGTGCTTCTGCTGTACCCTTTCCTTTGAGCTCCAGCCTGCCTGTGAGCCCTGGCTTCCAACCCAGTGCCTCAGGAGACCCCGGGAGGGCCTGGCAGTGGGGCCAGGGGGCTCCCCCTCAGGCCCGGGTGCCGGCAGGCAGCGGGAGGAACGGCAGGCGGAGGCCAGGCTACGGGCAGCAGACCTGTCCCTAGTGGCTCGTCTCGAGTGGGTGGTGGTCCCAGCACCGACCCGGAGCTTCTGCGTGTCCACGCGGAAGCACAGGATGCTCACGGTAGCTCTTGGTCCCTCACAGTGGCCCCTCCCCCGGGGACGCTAAATGTTCCTTGTCCCCCCTGCACGTGGAAGGCCTCCGGGAGAAACATGGACATGCGTCCTCCACACAGTGGCCACCTCCCTCTCCAGGCCGGCCGTGGATTGTGTCCGGCCACCCACCATGTCATGTCCACCGGGGTCCGGGGGGCCTGTCCCTCACAGCTGCGCTGCTGTGTTCCAGATGTGGACGAGTGTGCGGCAGAGACGCCTCCCTGCAGCGACCAGCAGTATTGTGAGAACGTCAACGGCTCGTTCGTGTGCGAAGGTGCCTGGGCCCCGGCTCCTGTGGGCGGGCGGGCCGGCACCTCCCCGGGCCCTGGGTTCCAGGTCCTCCTTTGCGAGCTGTTGTCCGCGGTTCGCCCACATGACTTCTGTGGGTTCTGCCTGCTGTAGAAAGTGGAAGGTGGCAACCCACGTAATAAGATACTTGCTGCAGAAAAATCAGAAAATTCAGATAAGTTGAAAAGATAATTTTTTTTTTTTTTTAAGATTTTTATTTGTCAGAGAGAGAGATAGTGAGAGCAGGAACACAAGCAGGGGGAGTGGGAGAGGGAGAAGCAGGCTTCCCGCGGAGCAGGGAGCCCGATGCGGGGCTCGATCCCAGGACCCTGGGATTATGACCTGAGCCGAAGGCAGACGCCCAACGACCGAGCCACCCGAGCGCCCCAAGACGATAATTTTTAAAACCACCAATTCCGTGGAGTGGGGAGCTCTGTTAACAGTGTTACCGCGCTTGGCCTCGTTCCACGGGGCCCTGACTGTTTACGCCGTGTCACGTCGTCCGCGGTGTGAACGTGCACGTTCGTGATGCTGGAGGCTGCCCCCATTCCACGGTCTTCTTCGGCAGTCTGTTGTGGGATGTTCAAGTCCTACCAGTTCTCCCACAGCTGTGAACTCAGAATACCTCGGTAGATAGAGCTTTGCGTATTCTTCCTTGTTTTCTTGGGATTTGTTTCCAAACCACTCGGGAGAGTGGATTGTAGGGCCCCGGCGTCCCCAGGAGGTTGCACTGACGTGCTCTCAGCAGTGCATGAGGCTGCCTGGCCTCCCCCCGCCGCGTCTGCGGCCCCCCAGGGCAACAGCCCTGGCGGTAGTGAGCCCTGACCCGGGAGCGTCCGCGTTTCTCCCTGGGTCTTCCCACCGAGCTCCTAGCCGGCCGGTCCCGCGGTGCCCGAGCTGGAGGTGGTTTTGTCTTGCTCCAAGAAGACGGTCTGCGGAAGGGGGGTGTCCGTGTGCGGTCGCGGCTCTGGGGGTGCAGCTCGCTGCTTTGCCGGGAGACGGGCTGGGGTGTCGAGGACACACTCTCTGTGGCACCCACACGTTGATGAGGGGGACGCCGGATTGTCACGTGGCGCGGCTTCCGGTCCCATTTTGCTCACAGGCGGCTGACGTCGATGCCTGTCCGCTCTTGTTCTAGAATGTGATTCTACGTGTGTGGGCTGCACGGGGAAGGGTCCGGGACACTGTAAAGAGTGCATCCCTGGCTACACCAAAGAGAGCGGCCAGTGTGCAGGTCAGTGCCCTTGCGTCTGTGCTGGACTAAGACGGAACGTGGCAGAGGGGCCACCCTGTGGACGGTCCCGCGAAGAGCTGGTGGGGGTGGGGCACCGGCTCCAGCCCTTTCTGCGACTGTTTCCCCCAGCCTCTCAAGCGTGAGATGCAGAAGCAGCAGGTGGGGGACCGAGGGTCTGTCCCAGCCGGCCCCCAGGTGTCAGGTGTGCGTGGTGCTGGCGATCCTGGGGCCAGGGGCTCTGCTCCAGCCTCCCGCGCCCAGCCCCCCCACTTGCCACCCCCCACGGCCCCCGTGGCTGCACGTCAGGCCCTCCGTGGTCGGGGCCCGGCTGGAACCCGCTTGGAAAAGGCAGCGAATCCACCGATGCCCCCACGGCGTGAGCTCGCGTGGGGCTTCCCACCGCCACACGCCTGCGCTGTCCCTTCTCGGCTCCTCTACCCGTCCGCGGACCCCCCCCCCCAAGACCTGCCCTGTCCCGTGTCACTTTCCGGTGCGGGAGCGAATCGTGAGTGCGTGCGTCCCGTGATGGTGACGTGTTTGCGGGCGCATCTCTGTTGCAGACATAGACGAGTGCGCAGGTGCAGAGAAGGCGTGCACGCGCCAGGACGAGAACTGTTACAACACTCCCGGGAGCTACGTGTGCGTGTGTCCCGAGGGCTTCGAAGACACGGGAGACGCGTGTGTGCGGACGCAGGCCCCGGGCGGCGGTGAGTGGTGTGGCGCTGTGCCCGGCTCGGAAGCTCACAGCAAAAGCGGCCCGAGGAGGGTGCTGGCGGGGTCGGGGAAGCCCGGAGGGGAAACGTCCGTGGGGGAGGTCGGGCGGGAAGGAGAGTCGGTGACCCCAGGGTCGGCAGGCGGGCCGGCAGGAGAGGCCGGCGGCCGTCCCCGCGTGAGCTTCCCGAGAGCCTGGGGCCAGCACCGCTCCGAGCCTGTGGGGCAGGATCGGCCCGTCTGTGCCCGCCTGTGCCCCCTTCCGGCGGGTCAGGCTCGGCTTTCCGTGGCTTACAGCTGCGACCCTCCGATGCCTGCCTCTGTCCACGTGGCCTTCTCGTGGCCTGTGTGTCCATGTCCCAATTTCCCTCTTCCTATACGGACCCACCCCAGTGACCCCCCTCACCCTGACTGTCCGTAAAGCGCCCCCAATTCTGGGGTTAGGATGGCCCCATGTTCTGGGGACACGGCTCTTCCGTGACGGTCTCGTAGAAGTTGTGGAAGAACGTGGAGCCGAAGGGGCAGGGGCGGTGTCCAAACGACACTGACGCAGGGTTTTCCTGAACGAGGAAGACCAGACGCAGACTCCGGGAGCTGCCCGACCCCGAGCCGGGCCGAGAGGCGCGGGGGCACAGCCAGGTGCCCGTAGTCAACCCTGGGCGCCAAGGACAGGGACGAACCCAATGTCCGCGGGGAGCAGGGCCATGTGCCACCTCCGCCCCCAACATGTCCTGGGGGGCCACCCCACCTGCACCCCTCACCATCGTCCTAGCTCCTGTTGGCCCCGGCTGATGGGGGAGCGCCTCGCCATCCCTGTCTTCTCCACCTGAAGCAGAGGGCAGCCCCGAAACGTCCTGCGGCCGCACCTCCTGCCTGGATGCCCCCAGCCGTGGGGGCTCGGGACCGTCCCCGCGGAAACCTGGCCGCCACACCCTCAGCGCCTCTCGTGCTGGGATTTTACCCGACGATCTGTGTTTGTTTCCCGGCAGAAGTCACAGAAGAAGACCCAACACAGCCGCCCTCACGTGAAGATTTATGATGCGCGTCCGGAGGCCAGACCCGCCCTTTAAATTATTCAGACTGACGTCCTGGAAATGCAGTCCTCACACCCCTGTTTCTCCAGGGGATGGCGGAGGCGAAGCTGCCACCTTGGAAATGGTTCATGCCCATTTGGCCCTTAAAAAAGCTGCAGTTTCTGGTTGTTCTTACACAGATTTGTATATTTTGATACCATTGTTTATAATAAAATTGGCCATTGAAGGTAGTCAGGCACAGGACACGTGCGAGTCTGTCTCACTGAAAAAACACGAATGCTTCAGGATGGGGTGTGCCCCAAGCGACCTGCTGGCCCTGGGGCGGCGCCACCACGGGCTCGCGAGGGTCCTGGGAGTCTTGACTGGGAGAGTGGGCGTTGTGGAGGCGGGACCCCCGGGGCCGGACACGGCCATCCCGCCTTCGGGGCTGCAGCTGGAGAAGAGAGTCCATTGTAAGCCACGGGGCCAGTTTCTCATCCAGGAATGAAGCTGAGAAAAACGCAGGCTGTGGCTTCATGGGGAGGCCCCTCCGAGCCCCCCGAGAGTGTTCTCACCGGCGGGAGCGGCCAGCCCCCCAGGCTCAGCCAACCCCAAGTGAGCACCTGCACCTCCACTCCCGTCCAGGCGGCTGTCACCCTGGGGGCGGTCGCCTGGCCCCACTGTCCTGGCACCGAGGACCTCAGCGCCCACACATCCCTTGCTGCATCTGCGGCACTGCGAGGGAACTCCTGCAGGCAGGACTCCGTGTGGGTCCTCGCTGGGCAGGGGACCACGTGCTGGCAGGCGGATCCCACCCCGGCCCAGTCTCGTGTCGGCTTCTCCCTGGACCCCCGCGGGCCTCAGCTGGCCTCCCTGGCCTTGCCTCTGTCTCTGCAGTGGGGGACAAGGCCAGGCGCCCCTGAATTCCTAGGGGAAGCACAAGTCACGTTGGCCGGACGGGGCAGCTGCCACACAGGTGGGGGCTGCTCTCGTCCAGGCCAGGCCTGCTGGGGAGTCCACGCACATGGTCTGCTCATGGAGACGGGGCGTCAGGGTCTGGCCCATGGGACAGTGGGAGCCCAGCGGTGGGGGAGGCCGCCACTGCAGCTGGGGGTTTCCAGGGAACTGGGCTGGGGGTTCTCGGAGGGAGGGAGGGCAAGCCTGAGAGCAGGGGGCTGGCGGGGGCATAGCAGGCGGGTGTCAGTGGGGAGGGGTCAGGCCCTGCTGTTTTGGACGCGAGAAAACAGCCCCACAGCTGGCTCTCCTGCGGTCCCCACGTTGGCCTGCCGCGGTCTGTGGGCCCCTTACGGGGTCTGAACCCTGCCTTCTGCTGTGTCACGGCCCCACCCCAGACCGCCACCACGGCACCGCGGGCCCGGGGAGGGAGGCGGCCAGGGCGGGCATCTCCATGCTGACAGCAGCTGTGGCCACGGGCCTAGGTGCCCAATTAACCCCACCTCATTCTGCCCGGAACCCCAACTCAGGGCCCCCCGGCAGGGCATGGCAGCATCAGGCTGACCTGGCTCCTGGAATGTACCAAGTGTGGTCCCTGCTCAGGGCCTTCGTCCTGCTGTCCCGCTGGGGCGCCCAGGGGCTTGCTCTGGCTCCGTCCCTCCTCCGGGGTCCCGCTCAGCGGTCACCTCTCCGAGGACTGCCTGGCCCCTTCCCCAAGGCGCGTAGGTCTGGAGCCCACGGCGAGCGCCCCCGCCTCAGTGTCCTCACCTGTAAAGAGGGGCATGTTCCCAGTCAAGGGACCTGCAGACAGAGGAGGCAGAGGGTCCCCAGCCTGGCCCACGGTGTGTGTAGGGGTCGTCCTGGGGTACGACGTGGGCAGGAACGGTGGGCCTAACCCCAGCAGGCCTAGCGTGGGGCCGTGGGTACAGGCAGGGTCCCGGGGACCGCGGTGCTGGACGCCAAGTTGTGGGGACCAGGTGCTGAGCACTTAGATGTCGGAGCCCTTCCTGGGGCTCTGGCTCTGCTAGGCTTGGAGGTGACTCTGTGGATCCCCTGCCTCTGGCGGCGACCCCTGCCCAGGCCCTGCAGCCTCCCCTGCGGGCCGCCCGTCAGTCCTGGCCAAGGGACTGCGGGTACAGGCCCCAGGCGGAGCGGCCACGGCCGGGCCCGGTGGAGGGGCGCGGCCAGCAGGTGGCGCTGCAGGACCAGCCCCGGCCGCACGGCAGCCTGGAGCCTGGAACCCGGAGCCGGCCTGGTGAGGCAGGTGGGTGCGGGGCTCCACGGCCCCCAGGAGGGCTGGCGTCCCAGGTCAGGACGCTCTGTGGCCAGGGCCCCCAGCCCCCAGCGTTGACAAGAGTGTCGTGCTCCCAGGATCCAAACTCTGCAAGAAGTTTGGGCGCCTTGGAAGCAGGGTGGGACTCAGCCTCAGCGGCCCCACAGGGAGCCCCAAAACTGATGACCTTGGAGTGACCCAGTGGAAGAGAGGAACCGTGCATTTCTGCTCCCTCTCCGCACCCTGGATGCTGCCCAGGGAGGGGCTCACGGGGCCAGCGAGTCAGCTCCCAACCCCACCCCCACCCACCCGTTCTGGCGGGGACACCGCCTCGCTGCGTAGGATCACAGGGTGCAGATGCTGCCCTCCCCCGCCCCAAGCCGGGCAGCCTGCCTCTCCCGCGGTCCTCTCCCGCTGGCTGGGCTTCTGCTCCCCACCGGCCCTGGCGCATGGGGCCTGGGGGACCGGACCGGGGCCCCGCAGGGCCGGGAGCCTCACGTTTCCAGGCCTCTCGGCTCCTGGACCCCAGGGTCCTCCTCTGGGGACACAGCACCGCGCCCTGGTCCTGGCGGCTTCCCTCCTGCAGGATGGCCTTCCATACACGCCCGGCCAGCTAGAAGCTTCCGGAGTGTGCTGGAGAGCCCCACGGTCACGGCCACCGTGCCCCGCTCTGACTGAGGGACAGCGGGTCGCTCCGTCTGCCGTGTGGGTACATGGGGCCCACGGCACAGGCGCAAACACCCTAGAAACCCGTGGTTCTCCACAGGTGGCCCAGGACACTTGTCACAATTGGGTGGGGGGACGCCTGGCGCTGCTCAAACCCCCCAGCTCCCAGGACGCCCCCTGCCCCTGCGGTGGGGGGAGGCTGACCTCAGGCCCGGGCCTCCGTCCCGTGGGCTGCAGGCGCCGTGAGCCGAGGCCCCTGTGAGAGTCGCTGCCTGGGGCTGGGCTGTCTGGGCTCACCCGTGGGACCGACGAGCAAGCAGCCTTCATCTCTGCTGTCTTGGCCATTCTGTCTGCGCACTGTGCCACCCCGGGCCCATGACCGGCCGGTCGCTGCCACGCAGCCGAGTGCTTCTGTCTACCTGCCGCATGGTGGGTGTCCATGTGGGGCTTAAAACATCCACCCCTGTGCCCACCCCATGGTCCCCTGTACGCCTCTCCCTGGACTCCTTGTCCCTGAAATGGCCATTTCCCTCCTCCCACCCCCCTGGCCCGCCAGCTGGGCCCACTGCCCAAAGCCCTACAACCTGAGAGGGCCACCCCCCACCCGCCACCACTGCCACTGTCCACCTGGGCCCACACGCTGTGCCGACCAGCCCTGAACCACGACGGAGCTCCTCCCCCTCCTCAGCTAGTCACAGGAACCCCTGGGAGGCCACAGGTGTGAGGGGGTCGCCCAGGTGAAGCTCACGCAGGTCTGGACCACCTGTGTGCGCAGGGCCTTGCTCATGTCTCTCCCAACCTCACGACAGGGCAGGTCTGAGGAAGCCAGGCCGGGCAGCCGGCCATGGTCCCGCGGCCAGGCAGGCCCTCTTTCTCAGGACCAGAACCACAGCTGCTCTCCCACAGACCACATATCCCCGCCCTGGACCCAGGGACCCCTGTGCGGCTTCTCCCACCCACACTTGCTGCAAAGCCTACGTTGCCCCCAGCCCCCCAGAGTCAGCTCAAACGTAGCAGCAGGGACCTGGGGCCGTCCCTGCTGGCCCCGCTGGCCTTCTGTGGTACCAGGAGGTACTGGAGCAGGACTCCCAGAAGCCCCCAGCTGCGGCGCTCCTTCGTGGTGGCCTGCCGGTGCAGCCCCCTGTCCTCTGAGGAGGGGCTCCCGTGTGCCCGGGACCCCTGGATTTCTCCCTGGAGTGCACGTGTCCCACGAAAGCCCCTTCTCCACCATCTGGTCTGATTCACACAGGGGTGTCGATTTGGGGGACAGCTGTGTTCTGGGGATCTGAGGCTGGTCCAGGGGACTCTGGGCAGAAGAGTTACCGCTACCTGGGGAGGGACCACGTGTTCTCTGCAAGTGATTGTACTCGGCTTCTGCTACTCCTTCCTGATCAGGATGGAGGAGAACGCAGCCTCGCTCGCTCTTCTAGCTGTCCGCTGTCCTCCTGGACCCATCCCCGGCCTTTTGTAGTGGTCAGACTGGTGGGGCAAACACAGATGCCACAGGGCCATCCCCGACACCCTTCGGTCTTTAAATGTGTCGTCACTCACCCAGGAGGGCACGCTGCTCGTCACTGTCTCGATTGGGGGCAGTTACAGACACTTCCACTGGACTTGTCCATGCCGGTGGCCAAGGACGGGATATCAACCATCAAGTATGTGCACTCCACTTGTCCACTCTGGGCTTTGGGAAATGACCACTGGCTGGGTGTGCGGACCCAAAGTCAGGGATCAGGCCCTGGCTGGAATCGCATTTGTGGGACCCCCACTCTAATCGGGGAGCTGCGGTCATGCTTTGGGCCTCAGGTTACCAGCGGCAACTGGAACCCTGTGTCCAGCAGTCCTCACATGCTTGGGCATGTCCCCTCCCCTGGGTTCAGTTACAGGGTCATGGGGAGGGCCTGGCACCATCCCCACTGTGCAGACTTAGTTTGCTTCCTGAGGACCCGGCCCCCTTTTACCCCCTGGGTTCTGGGTCTGGAATCTGCCTGAAGCCTGGAAACTGGGCAAAGGACCACGACCTCTAATTGGAACCTCCTGGTCACGCATCCTTGATTCCTTCTCTTTGGACGCTTGTCCAGTCTCTGAGAACACTGTGTTCTGTTCACCACCACCTCGGCACCTCAGGCCCTTGGCCTGGCTCCACTCTTGCTGTGTCCACCTGGCCTCTGGTGGCCAGCTGCCACCATCCCTGTCATGTCCGTTCCGTGACAGCCTCTCCCACGGTCAGCAGACCCTGCCAGGAGCCTCCACTGACCACATGATGCTGGTGCCTCTCCTACTGTGCTCTGGTGGCCTGGCTCCGCGGCGTGTCCTCCAGGCCACCTGGGGAGCCCACCCCAGCCTTCCACTGTGGCCATGGCCGCTGTGACAGTCTGCCCTTTTCAAGACTGCCTCCCCAGCCCTGTGACCGCAGCACCTTCTGGGATGGAGCCTCCGACCTCGGGAAAGGCTCCTGGTCAGTGAGCTCCCCTCAGCTGCCTGGGACAAGGTGCTGGGGCCTGAGTCCCCTCTGCCCTGCACTGAGCCACCATGTCCCCAACACATTACATCACTACTTATTTCCAAGAGGGAGGCGGGAGGGTCCTGAGAAGTAAGGCTCCTGTTTTCTTGAAGGAAGACTTCCCGTAAAGGGGTGGGCCACTTGCGTGGTCATCCCTGAGTGCCCATTCCCTCCAGGCAGCACCCTGGTCGGCACACAGCAGACCTGGGTTTCACCCCGTGGGAGCCGGCTCCTCTGACCACTCAGTCCTCACAGCCTCCCCGCAACCTGTGGCCCTTTCCCAGAGTGACAGGGGACATCATCATCCCATACGCTCCACTACTGGACTCTGCCCGGCCCGTGCGGCCCCCTCCCAAGTCCCCATGGCGACAACTGTGACCCCTGGAATACCCACAGGGCAGAGTGGGCTCGGTCCTCCTGTCTCTCCACTGGCCCTTTGGACCACCCCAGCTCTGTCCACCTGCACTTGTTCCCAGAAGGGCTGTCAGTCCAGGCTGACCCCCTGGGAAGGGTCCACACGGTGGTGAGGGGGCCGGCCTTTGATCCCCCATGAAGTGACTATTCACTGGGCAAAGTCATGGCCGTGGCCATCCCTGCAGGGCCCAAGGGTGAGGTCCCCACAGCTGAGGACAGGCCGTCCCCTCCTATTCCCTGGCCCTGGCCTGATGCTGGGCCCCTGGTCTGCACGCTGCGTGCAGGCCACTGCCCACACACACCAGCCCCTCCAGCACTGCCAGGGCCTGCCCGGCCTCCCTCGCGCCCACCCCCAACTGTGCCCACCCCCAGTCCCTGGCCCAACTCGTCCTGCCCGTTCTCTGGGCTAGCTGTGGGGGCCATCTCCTTGGCTCCTCACTCCCTCCCGGCCGGGTCCTGGACTAGGCCGGACTCCTGGGGACCCCACCTCAGGCACTGCTCTCAGCTCACACACGCCCCCGCACCTGCCTTCCCACACCCCATTGGGTCTGCCCTCTGGCCCTCCTGCACCACTGGGCTCGCTCAGGCAAGCCTGGAGGGGACTCCAACCCACTCCTTGGTGCAGGACGCTTGTTAAACAGATGACTGGGGGACTCTGGGCGTGTGGGTGCAGTCATTCTCTCTGATACCCTGGTACCCCCGCTGCCACACTGATCGTCCCTGGGGTGGGGGCGGGTCAGGGACTCGGGGGAGGGGCACTGGGACCTAGAGCAGGGGGTGGGGTGGAGAAGGCTTCAGCCCGGCCTGAGGGTGGGTGGGACCAGCCTCCCGCCTCTGCAGAGACAAGCTGCCCTTCAGGGCCCCTCCCAGTCCAGGGGTCCCTCAAAGCCTTCATTGTGGCTGGGACCATCCCAGACGCCAGGCTGGCTGGCTCCACACCAGTGAGGGGCAGGAGGCCCAGCCTGTCCTGGTAAGACTGTGTGGGGTGTGGGACACCCACCTTTCCAGAGACCCCTCCCCCCAGACCCAGTGGGCTCCTTCTAGACCCAAGTCTCCAGGGGACATCGCCAGGCTGGGCCTGGGCAGCCCCCAGCTCTCAGCCACCGCACAGCTGTCCAGGGCCAGGGTCTCCCCTCCCCACCTGCAGAGGGGAAGGGTGCATAGAAATAAATGGAGGAAAGAAGGGAGAGAGTGTCAACCACGTCTGCGCCTCAACGCTGAAGGCCCAGGGCAGTGCCCCCGAGGCCTGCGGATCACAGAGCAGCCGCCGAGCCACCTCCCCGCTCCCCCTCCTGCCCTGCCCCCAGAGGGGTCACCCGCGGACCTGTGTCCTGCTGGGCTCGGGGGCGCAGGGCCCGCAGCCCGCCGTGGTGGGGGAGGGGAGCGGGCCCCTCCTGACGGCGCCCAGCCCCCCGGGAGACCCCATGGCACAGAGAACACGGGCCGGGGACCTCCCCGCCCCGCTCCGGCCCCCGACCCCCTCCCCCTCCGGGCCTCCCTGCCCTTGCCCCCTCCACCGCCCCCTCGGGGCTCCCCGCCCCGCTCCCCGACTGCCCACGCCCGAGCCGCGCGCTGCCGCGCCCCCCGCCCCCCGCAGCCGGGGGAGGGTCGGCCGCCACCCCCTTCCGCCCCACGTGCGGGCTCCGGCGGCGGGCGGGAGCGGGGCGCGGCCCTGCCGGGAAGGGGGCGGCGCCGGAAGCGGCGGCTGGCTCGCCCCCCCGCGGGCGGGGCGGGGTCCGCCGGGCCCGCCCCCGTCCCGGAGCGGGGGGACGCGGGTGGTGACGCTGACGGGAAAGCCCGAGGCTTCGGGCGCAGGCGCGGCGCGTGCGCGCCAGCCGCGACCTTCTGGAAAGCGCCTGACGACAGGTGGCCGCGGGCGGGACGCGCGCGCTCCTCGTTACGTCATTGCGGGGGGGCTCCCAAAGGAACCCGGCCGGCGGAAGCGGGCGGGTGGATGCGACGCAAGTTCAAGGGCGGGGGAGGTGAGAGCGGCCGCCCCCGCGTCCCCGCCGGGGGAGGATGTGGCCCCCGGCCTCGAGAGGCTGGCGGGGGTCTGTGTCCGGGAGACGCCTTGCCTGCCGCCGGGGTGTGGGCCCCCAGGAGCCCCCGGCCCCCCGTGTTCGATCGGGGGCGCCCCCGGGACCCCGGAGTCCCGCCATTGCCAGCCCAGCCTAGGCAAGGCCTACTCCAGGCTTTGAGGTTCAGGAAGGGCCATTCCCGCCCCCGCCCCGCCGCCCTCCATGGCCACGCACGGAGGGATGACCGCTCATCTCCACGTGCCTCTGGGACCTCAGGCTCTGTCTCCGGAGGGCCGGGGGTCCGGGGAGTTGGGCTGGCCTCATCAGAGCCTGAAACCCCACGGCTTCCTGGGGCCCGGCTCCTCCATCGTCCACCCTCCCCTGGGAGGCCGGGCTTTGCCCCGTGGGACCCTGGGCACCTCCCACCCTCTTGAACCCTCTGACTCCCAGGGAGGCTGGGGACCCAAGGGAAGGCTGCCCCGTCGTGGAGTGGGGTCTGATCTCTGTGCTTCCAGCTGAGCATGCCTTTGAATTTTCAAACAGCGGTCAAACAAGGGAACCTCCGTCCATCCCCTCCATCCTCATCCCTTCGTGTGGCCCAGAGGTCCAGCCAGACACCCATTTACTGCTCGACCTCCTAGCTGTCATGACAGAGGAGAGGCCGCCTGCACACTCAGCCAGGGCCCCGCGTCAAATCTACTCTGGCCTCAGGCTAAAAATCGGCTGTTCCCCAAAAAGCACACAGGTTGGGGGTGAGGGTTTGAGGTGCCCCTGTGGCCCACAAGCCCCTTCTTGCCCCACCATCAGCACACCCCTCCTTAGGGTGAAGGGTGGCTGGGACATGGCCCCCTGAGGGGTGACTGGGGAGGGGGGCACCAACCTGGGGCTCCCCCCGCCTGCTCTGCCAGGTGAGCGTGCACCCTGGCTCAGCTGCTGGCCACATAACAGTGGCCCTTGTCTGGCTGCCTGGGTGGGGGCTGGGGTGCCAGCCCCGGGGTGTCTCTGGCAGAGAATGGCATCCGCCCCCACCCCACCCTGAGGATATTGTCCATTCACCCTCCACCCTGCTATTAATAGCTCCTCCCCAAGCCAGGCAGCTATAAATAGCCCCCAGCCCCTCACACAGGCCCCTTCAGACCCTGCTGCCGGGGCGCACACAATCAGCCCCACACGCTAGCACACTGGCCCACTCAGAGCCGTGCACGCCCGGGCACAGAGCCCACTCCTGCTCCGCTGTACGGCCAGGCACGCAGAAGGGTGCACACAGCTCCCCGCCAGGGTCAGCGAGATGGTCCCCACACTCTCGCGGGTCCTCCCGGGGCCAGGGCTGGCGGGGGGAGGGGCTGTTTCCCTCCCCTGCCATCCACTCCTGAGGCCGGTGGGCAAGAGCAGGCCTTCCGGGAGTGCAGGCAGACTCAGTCTCCTCCTCTGGGTCCCCCTCAGAGGTCCTCTCAGACCCTTGAGCTTTTCCTCTGGAGCAGGCAGCACAGCCCCCACCTGGCTGAACATCCCGAGGCGGCACCCCAGCCAGCACTGTGGCCCCTTCCAGTCTGGAGGGAGATCCAGCTGGAGGGAGGCCCAGGAAACCAGCCCCCGCTGGACTCGGCCCTGGCCCTCCGGTCCAGGCGCTGCTGGGCCAGGCCCTGTCGGTCACAGGCTCAGCACAGCCCCCTGACTCTCTGGCCCTGGAGGACCCCGGGGCTGATCCCGCCTCCCACCTGTCCCATGGGATGGGCACCACTGAACTCCTGTCTCCTGCTTGCTCCAGGGGGCCTGTTCTCAGCTAGTGGTGACCCCTCCCCTGCAGGCCCTGTGGCCGGTGGTACCCAGGGCCAGGATGGGGGGCCTGGAGCCCGCTGTTATTGTGACAAGAGGAGAAAAGGAAAACAACCCTGTTTACGGAAAAGGCGCGTCCGCCGCCACTGACCAGCAGCCTTCCTGGGGGGACAGAGGCCCTTTGTTGGGAAAACAGGAAGAGAGGATTTCCAGGACCCATCGGGCCACCCGCCGGCCGCCCGCCCCAGCTTCCGCCGATTCTCCGCAGCTTCTGCTGGCCACCAGCTGGGCCTGTCTGTCTATCCCCTTGTCTCTATGTTCCTCTGACCACGAGACCCAGGCTTCCAGCTTTGGGGGTAAAGCTGCCCTCAGGGTTCAGTCCCACAGTGGGGGAGCGGGGGAGTCACCTGGAGGCTGCTCTCTCCTGCCCCCTGACCACACGGGACCAACCCCTGAGACGTTCCTGCTGGGCCCCCAGCTTCAGGCAGAGTGGGGAGCACAGCAGGCCTGGCCACCGTGGGGTCACAGCCGCATGCGGAAGCCCACAAAGAGAGGAGCCCCACACTGTGAGCGGGCAGGTGCAGGAATCACAGGTGTGGGCAGGGGTCTCTGTCAGGTCACAGCAACCAGGGCTGCCCCTGAGTGCGGCCTTGGACTGAAGACCCAGGGAGTACAGAGAAGGGCATGGTTAGGCATGGGGAAGGAGGGATGAGGCTCAGGCTCGGTGAGGGCGTGGGGGCAGGTGGTGGCCAAAACAGCCCAGACGCTCTCCTTCCCCTCCTGCCCCGGGGCAGCTAGCATCTTGGGGTCAGTGGGCATCACGTCCCTGCCACCCAGGACCATATCCAGCCTGTGCACACACAGATCTGCACTCACACATGCGCACATGCGTGCACACATACTTGAACACACCTGCCCACATGCATGCGTGCAGTCACGTATGCACAGCCCACAAGCCCCGATCATCAGCACAGCCACCCCCTCCTCAGGGGCAGGGCGTGAGCAACTGCACCCTCTTGCCCCCGCTCCCAGCCAGGAGACTCCGTCGGCTCACTCACCCACCCCTGCCCCCATCCCAGGCACGGTCCCCAAGCTGTCCCCCTGCCCGGTGCAGCTGTGAGTGCCACAGGGTGCCTGGCACTGGGGGGGGGGCAGGCCTGTGTCAGGGTGACAGTTCCCCACCCCCGCCCCCCCTGACGTCGTGTCTCCCCACTACCCAGGGCTTCTGTGACTCTGGGCACGCCCCCTCCCCACCGCTGCATGTCCTGTTGGGCTCTCCTGGGCCAGAGTCAATTCCATGGTTCTCCAGCGACCTCGGTCGGCCCTTTGGGGTGGGTGTGGATTTCACACTGCAGGCCTAGGTGGGGGTGTCCAGGAGCAGTGAGGGAGAAAGGAGGTGGGTGCACAGGAGGCTGTGTCGGCCCCAGGACCCTGACCCCCTAGCAGGTGCCTGCCACCTGCCTGTGATCCAGCTGCCTCCCCTCAGGTTGCCCAGTCTAGCCTCTGTCCACTCAGTGCCCAGCTGTGTCCCTGCTGTCTGGGCGTGGGGGTGGGGGGCGAGAAGGGCTCCCCTTACATCTGAACTGCAACCTCCTCAGCCTGGTGGTGGGCCAGTGTTTGGACCCCCACCCAAGCTGTAATGAGGTTTTATCTTGTTCTTTCTTCTATTCAGCCAATAGAAGAAGAGTACTGAGCCAGTCCGCGCCGGGCCCTGGGCCTCGAGAGTGACCCTCCCGAGCTCACGGGCAGCCAGGCACCGGCGACTCCCATGCCCCAATGGCTGGGTCTGCACCATCAGGAGTGACCCCTGCAGAGGCTCAGAGGGGCTGCTCAAAGGCTTGAGGGGTGGACAGGGAGATGAGAGCTCCCCCACCCCCCTGACCAGGTATTTGAGTTCAGCTCTGGCCCTGGTGCCTGGAGGGCTCAACAGAAGATCCCTGGGCCTCAGGGGGACCCTTGCCCCTGACCTGCCCACCTCAGTTTCTGGGGAGCACTGGGCGGAGATGAGGGATGGGCCACAAGGGTACAGGACACTGGGTGGGGGCAGGGGGACAGTCAGTGATGGAGTCCGGGGGAGTGGGAGCTGAGGGTCAAGAAGAGCTGGTGTGAGGGACTTCAGGGGGCAGATCTGGGGAGGACTTGGCTTGTACCCTGTGGGCTGGGCACCCGGTGGGTTCTGCACAGAGGGGCCACGAATTGACAAAGGCTGGCGGATCCCTCTGCTGCACAGTGCTGGGTCGCTGCTGAGAAATTCCTGGCTGGAATGAGGGCCTTGGAGCAGCATGGAGGGCGTTGCTGATAGCCTGGTGTGGAGTAAGAAGAGGGCCCCTCCGAGGTTCCCGGTGGAGGCCAGGCTTGGGCGGGGCCGGGGCGGGGCCGGGGCGGGGCTCAGGGCGGGGTGCACAGTTTGGATGTGTTACCTGTGGTCCAGGTCCACCATTTTCTTGATTCCCACATGCAGGCCTTGGCACGCTGACAGGGTCATGTCCTCTGTGGGCCTGCCAACAGCCTGCAGCCTGCTGAGGCCCCCTTGGAGGTGCCACCTTGGCCAACCAGATGGTTGCCTCTGTCGGAGAAAATAAGAGGGCAGCGGGCGGGGTGGGGGGGCAGCCTCGCTTCAGGTGACTACTGCAGGGATGCTTCCCCCAGAACGCACAGCCGGGGAATCTGTGTGTCTATTGTCCATCCGTCCATCTGTCCAGCCATCTTCAGTGCTGCAGACCCATAGCCTCTCCAGAAAGTTTCTCTTTCCAGCCACTGCCCTCTCTCCCTGAAACCTGATGTGGGCCTGGCTCAGAGTTGGCTCTCAGGAAAAAACTACTTATTGAATGAATGAATGAATAAATGAGTTAGTGAGTGAATGAATGAGTGAGTGAACCAGTGAGTGAATGAGTGAATGAATGAATGAGTGGGTGCGTGAACCAGTGAGTGAATGAATGAGTGAACCAGTGGGAGAGCGAGTGAATGAATGAATGAACCAGTGAGCGAGTGAATGAATGAGTGAGTGAACCAGTGGGTGAGTGCG
>NW_023270717.1:789171-793454 GCF_011800145.1 Mirounga leonina | reverse complement strand
CAGTGAGCGAGTGAATGAATGAGTGAGTGAACCAGTGGGTGAGTGCGTGAGTGAATGAATGAGTGAGTGAACCAGGGGTGAGCGAGTGAATGAGTGAGCGCGTGAACCAGTGCATGAGTGAGTGAATGAATGAGTGCGTGAACCAGGGGGTGAGTGCGTGAGTGAATGAATGAGTGAGTGAACCAGTGGGTGAGCGAGTGAATGAATGAATGAACCAGTGAGCGAGTGAATGAACGAGTGCGGGAACCAGGGGGTGCGTGCTGAGCGAGGGAGGGCCGGAGTGAGCGCCGGAGCGCACACGTGATGAGTCCGCGGTGGCAGAGGGAGTGCTGGGTGGCGGACGGGCTGCCCAGCCCCCGCTTCTGCTCACTGCTGACCCTGTGCATTCTGAGCCCGTCTGGCGCTCTGGAGCAAACAGGAGAAATGGCCCAAAACGCTGTGCACGGAGCTTCTTGAAGCTGCAGGCAGCGCCGAGGCATCTGGGCAGCTGAGGCCGCCTCCTGCCCGCGGGGGACACAAAGCCACAGCTGTGTCCCCCCCCCACCCCCCGGGGCCAGCCCCATGCCCGGTGGCCGGATGGCCGCGCTGCTCAGGCCGGGCCCAGGCTGGGCTCTGAGGTGTGCGGGGTGGCCCCCGAGGCTCCCCAGCCCTGGCCCGCGGGGTGAGCCCCATCGTCGCCAGCGAGGGCCCCCAGACGGGAGCTGGCTGTCACAGCAAGGGGTGAGGTGGGGAGGGGGCGCCCCTTCATGGGGGCTGCAGAAGCGGTGGCCCCGGGGGGCGAGGAGGTCGCTTTCTCAAGGGTGGAGCAACCGCGGGAGTTTTGGACATGTTGCTTGAAAATCACTTACCCCCAAGGGGCGCCTGGGTGGCTCAGTTGGTTGAGCGACTGCCTTCGGCTCAGGTCACGATCCTGGAGTCCCGGAATCGAGTCCTGCATCGGGCTCCCTGCTCGGCGGGGAGTCTGCTTCTCCCTCTGACCCTATCCCCTCTCATGCTCTCTCTATCTCATTGTCTCTCTCAAATAAATAAATAAAATCTTTAAAAAAAAAAAAAAGAAAAGAAAAGAAAATCACTTACCCCCAAAATCAGCCTCAGGTATTTGTGCCCAGATCAGAACCCACGGGGGCTGCTGAGGGGGTGGGGCCGTGTGGCTGGAGGGGTGCGTGGGCCCCCAGTGCCCCAGGGTTTTCTCCACGCATGAGGGTCCCTGCCGCTGGGGTATCCCGCTGGCGACTCCTCCCTGAGACAAACCTTCATCCCCGAGGGGTCTGGCCTTGGCCATCTGTCCATCGGGGCCATGCTGGGGCATGGCTGACAGCAGCCTAGCTCCCACCGCAGGGCCAGCCGCCCCAGCGAGATGCCACTGCACTCCCCTGCAGCGTGGGGCCGCCCAGCTCGGGCTCCTTGTGTTCCCTGGAGAGACTGGGGCTCGTGGGGCAGCAGGACCTCTGGCCGGCGGGGCCCAGAGCGCTGGGGACAGGAGCACAGGGCCCCCACGCAGTCACGGGAGTGACCACCCCGGCTGCACACCAGCCAGGTCCCCCTGCGGCTGGCTTGACCTTCCCAGCGTGAGGACAGCACCCCTGAGGGTTCTGGACCCCAGACCTCGTCGTCTGAGTGCAGGAGACCTCACACCCGTGGCTCCGGGGCCAAACGGGAAAGCCCATGTGGTCTGTTCAGTGGGGGAGCCGTTTCTGGTCCCCCTGGCTGGGGTAGGGAAGCGTGCGTTCACCAAACCCACGGTGGCGCCCTCAGCAGAGCGGCTCCCGCCACGCCACCACTCTTCCCGGGTAGCTCCGTGGTGGCCTGTGGCCGCCAGGCTGCGGGCCGGCCGGCGAGTTAACGGGGGTGGCAGCAGCCTTGGCCTGCTCGCTTGGGGCAGTGGGGGTGGGGTCGCTGTGCCACACCTGCCCCCCCGGAGGGGTGCTCTGCTGGTCTGAGATCTTGGCTGGGGGGGGGTCCCGAAGCTTCCCTGCGGCCGCAGTACAGCCCGGCGTGTAGGCGGCGTTCTCAACCCCAGCTGCTCACCTGGGGACTGTGGTGTGTGGACTTAGGACGCGGCCCCACGTGCCCCGGGCGCTCCTGGGGCCACAGTGCTCCTCCGCGGCTGCAGATACCCAGGCGGACGCCGGCCACGCCCCTCCCCCCAGAGCGCGCTGCGGGCCCCACAGGGAGAGCCCGCGAGTCACCACTGCGCGAGGCCCCGGCGTCTCTTCAGTGGGCGGGCCAGGCTGTCCACCTCCGTCTTGCTCCGTCGCCGCCACGGAGCTGCCAGGGGCCTCAGCTGGAGGCAGTGCCGACAACAGCAAGAAGGCCATTGGGAGGACCAAGGACAGAGCGGTGGTGGGACAGGACTTAGGTGATCCCAGGCCCTCCCGGGGAGAAGGGAGGTCAGCGAGGAGGGGCCCCGGGGTCATCCAGGTCAGAGACAAGGACCAGGGCGGGTGGTGAGCACCGGGAAGATTCTGGATCCCGCCTCCTGGTTTCACGTTTTGTGCCATGCCCTCCGGTCCCGCGTGGGCCCGGTGGGAGGCTGACCTGTAAGACTCCGCAGATAGGTGCCCCACGGAGGTGCACCCCATGTGGTTGCAGAGCTGCGGGAAGCCCCGTCAGGGAGGCCGGAATCCGCCACCCACGGGGGAAGCAGCCTCACTGCACCTGGACTCCAGACCCACGGAGACCGTGAGGTCACAAACCAGTGCTGGTAAAGCTCGGGATGGTTTGCTGCGTGGCCAAAGCTCACGCACACAACGTTGAGGGTGGAGCCCAGGGTGTTCAGGAGGGCAGGAGGCGGCAACCGGGGCCACCGCTCCAGGAGCTAGCCGGTGAAGTCTCACGGCTGGGGGTGCGGCGCCGAGAGGCTTGTAAGGATGAGAAATGATGCCCCAGATGTGACTGTTGGACATGGTGGTGGGGAAAACTGATATTGGGGACGGGAGGCTTGGAGGGGCTCCCTGAGCAGGTGGGGGCCAGGAGGAGAGGATGGAGCAGAAGGAGCGGGCAAGCAGCTGCCCGGGTCAGGAGGGAGTGGCCACAGGGGGCGCTGAGGGGGGAAGGGGGCCCATGGTGGCTGGGGATCTTAGCTGGGTGCAGAGGACCCTGAGGACAGGGAGAAGGTGTCGGGCAAGAAAACTCAGGGACACTGCAAATCAAAACCACCTGAGATCCCCCTCCCCGCACCAGGACAGCTACAGCCCCAACACCGGAGAGCACCACGTGCTGGCCTAGACTGTGCACGGCTGCTGGGGATGGAGAACGGTGCCGTCGCTGTGGACGACAGCGGGGGCGTCACCGTGGGACACGGGGTTCCGCTCGTGGGCATATGGCTCTGAGAACCAAGAGCAGGGACTCAGACACGTTCCTGGCAGCGTTATTCCAGTGGACCAAGTGTGGAAGCAACCCCGCTGTCCCCCGCCGGCCGGAGGGACAGACAAAACGTGGCCATCGGCATCGTGGAGTAGTACTCAGCCTGCTGACACCTGCCACGACCCGGGGGAGCCCTGAGGACACTGTGCTGAAACAAGCCAGACCCAGAAGGACAAATCCTGTCTGGTTCCACTTCTAGGAGGCACCTGCAGTGGTCAGACCCAGGGGGACAGAGAGCAGACGGCGGGGCCGGGGAGGGGGCTGTGGGGAGAGTGGGTGATGGGGACAGTCTGGGGAGACAAAAGTTCAGTGACGGGTGCAGAGGGACGAATGTGCTTAGCGCCCCCGAACTGCACACCTTGTGGTTAGAGGGTGGATTTCGAGTCGTGGATGTTTTACCCCTTTATGGCTTAGGGTGCTGTCTTGTTCCCTGCTCTGTTCCGAAAACAGTACACACACCTGTCAGGAGCCACGGAACAAAACCACGGGATTTCCATGTCTGTAGTGAGTTCTGTGCTGATATTTGCATTTAAAACTCGGGCCACACAAAGTAAAAATGGGAACATCGACGATAACGACTTCACAATTTAATGTTTTACTCAGAACAACATTAAATGACAAAAACCACCATGACTAGTTGAGAAAAAGACCATGGAAAAAAGGAAAAAGTTCTTATTTCAGTTCCTTCAGTGTTACTTCTTCCTGCTTTCTGAGCAGGGGTCCCTGGGCCAGTGCTGGCAGGGGTGTTGGGGGGGAGACTCTGGGGGGTGCTGGTGGGGAGAGCAGGGGGCCAGCAGGGAGGGCAGGGGTTCGCAGGGAGAGCAGGGGGCCGGCGGGGAGGAGAGGGGACGGCGGGGAGGGCAGGGGCCGGCGGGGAGGGCAGGGGGCTGGCGGGGAGGGCAGGGGGCCGGCGGGGA
>NW_023270717.1:759489-789071 GCF_011800145.1 Mirounga leonina | reverse complement strand
CTGGGCCCCCAGCCGGGGTCCAGAGCCGCACCATGGGAAAGGCGCCCCGTTGGGCCACGGCCTGCACTGTCCGTGATGCGGGAGGTGCAGGAGGTGGGGGGCTTCGTAGAGGGAGAGACGTGAAGGGCGTCACTGACGCTGGTTTATGCGGACCGCGTGTTGAAGGGCTTCGGACAGCAGGTCTGGGATCAATTGGGTTTTTTTTGTTTTTTTTTTTAAGACTTTATTTATTTGAGAGAGAGAGAGAGTGAGAGTGAGAAGCAGACTCCCTGCCGAGCAGGGAGCCTGATGCGGGGCTCGATCCCGGGACCCCGAGACCATGACCTGAGCCGAAGGCAGACGCCCAACCGACTGAGCCACCCAGGCGCCCCTGGGATCAATTGTTAAAGTTAATCTCACCTGTTTCAGGCTACGTTCAATGACCCACGTGGCCCACATTCACTTTTCACCTGGTGGCACTGGTCTGGGCACCCCTCCACCACCAATGAATCACGGTCAGATGCCTTTTTTCTTTGATGTCTCCAAGGGGGCCAAGGGGGAGAGCAGGTGGCCCCCTCAGGCCCCCAGCCCCATCTGACAGCACCTGACACTGGCTCCCGCAGCCAGACAGGCGTCCTCCCTCCCTTCCCACCTCCCCTTACCTGAGCTGGCCAGGTCTCCCCTTCTTCCCTGACGCGGGGGACCAGGAATCTGGGAGGGAGCCCCCGCACCTACAGAGCTGTGGAGTGGGGTAGCGACCTTGGGAGGCCAGGGGAGGCAGAGGAGGCCTGGCTCAGATGGCAGACACTTCTGTCCCCACTGGCCTAGAACCACCTGCAGGGCGTAGGGACCCCAGGGGCACCGAGTGGCTCTGGGCCTGGATGAGGTCTTCCTAAAGGTGAGGAAAAGTTCTGAGGCCGGCTGGGGCTAGGACCTGGCTGTGTGGCCCGGAACCGGGCTTTCCCGGGAAGTAGCAGGCTACCACCAGCTGGGGACACAGGCCTGCCTAGGCCTGGGGGACAAAGGAGTGGGAGGGGCTGGCCTGTGAGGGTGGCTAGGCTCAGGTGGCTGGGGGCCCAGGATTGGGGCGCGGTGCCCAAGGGCACGACCGCATCAGGGCCTCCTGGGCGCAGCAGCTTTCCAGGGAACTCAACTGTCATGCAAATGCCCCCTCCTGGGGCCCTGCCAACCTCCCCGGCGGGTTGGAGAGCTGTCACCCTCCTGGGCTTAAGACAGGTCCCCCGCTGGGCCTGTGGGGTCCTGCGCCCCTTCCCCTGCAGCGGGTGGCAGCCGAGAGACGGCCCTCAGCGAGGGGCCTCAGCTGCAGACCCAGGCTGGCCGCGACGGGACCCCAAGGCCTCAGTGCCCATGCTGGCCCTGTGCAGGCCCACCCTCAGCAGCCCCAGCGCAGCCGTGGTCCCCCATGCGTTCCTGGATGGCCAGGACTCCTTCCGTGGCTGCTTCCAGACTATGAAGGAAGAGGGAGGGGAGCTTTACCCTGCAGCCCCACCACCCCCAGAGCTGAGCCTGCCCCTGCGTCCAGGGCACAGACCAGGCGTCCAGGGGAGCCCGGGCCGGC
The DNA here is from genome assembly GCF_011800145.1 of Mirounga leonina. NCBI lineage: Eukaryota > Metazoa > Chordata > Mammalia > Carnivora > Phocidae > Mirounga > Mirounga leonina. The sequence continues at coordinate 787,513 of NW_023270717.1, read as the reverse complement.
GTCGGCCAGCCCCTGGGTCCTGCCGCCACGTGGGGTCAGGGTGGCAGGCCCTGGGAGACGGGCTGAGTGATGAGCCCACCGCCATCGGCCGAGAGAGGCTCCTGCCGGGGCCCGTGGGGCCTCGGGAACACCTGCGCCTGGCCGAGCGCTGAGGCCGAGCCTCAGGGAGCCCCGGGGGCCCTGGCGGTCGGCTCAGGACCCCGGGCAGGGGCGGTTCTGGCTGGCGGTGTGTGCCCGGGCCTGCTGCCGCCCTCTCTGCTGGCCCAGCGCCACGGCCGCCGGTCCCAGGACACTGTGTGCAGCCGGAACAGGGCGTGTGTTTGCTCAAGGCACCCCACGGGCCCCGGCACGGCACCCAGGAGCCTCAGCAGACCAGACAAGGGCCCATTGTGTCCCCAGGCGCCCCTGCCCCGAGGCCATGGGCCACAAGGCTCCCGCCGGGTCCCCCACTCCCCACTGCTCTGCCCCCACCTCCAGACCCGCACCCTGCCTCTTGTCTGCTGTCCCTGCCCTCCCCTCCTTCCACCTGCGCCCCCCCACTGCCTCTGTACTGCTCTCCCTGGCCTGTGCCCCCTAGCCTGTCCCCGCCTCATTCCCGCGGTGCCCACGACCCTGACAACACACACCCTGGCCACCCGCCGGGCCCAGGCTTCCTGGATCCAGATCTGTGGTGTGGCTCCCAGCCTAGACACCGCCCTGGTGCTCATGCTTAATGGGCCAACCCGCCTCTCCTCCCCTCTGCCCCACCCAGACTGGTGTCCCCAGGGCAGGAGACCCTCCCAACCAACTGCCTCAGGCTGGGCCAGAGCCTGGGGAAAGCACAGCCCCCAGGCTGCAGGGTCTTCCCATTGGAGGGGGCCTGAGAGGTGGCAATCGCTTGGGTGGGGCCAAAGGTCCTGGGGTGTGTGTTGGGGGGGCAGGTGCAGGCCCTGGTGCCCTCTGTCAGGCTCAGGGCTGAGCCCCCGGATCGATGAGCCCCTCTGCTGCCCAGTGGTGGTGGCCCAGCTGCCCTGGCCCAGAGACCAAGCCTGTGGGTGAGGCCTGGTCACAGGTTGTGAAAGCTGCAGCCGCCCAGGCATCGGGGGGTCTGGACTTTTCAGGGGACGTTCGGGCACGGGGAGGGCCACCTGCACCCTCCTTGGGAGGCCGGCTCTCAGGCCTGCTGGTCAGGGTCCACACAGGCCCGGGCCGTGACCCAGCACCCGGGCAAGCCCACCCAGGTCCTGGCACACGGGTGTGCGCTCACTGCCCCTGCCCATGCAGATGTCCACTCCCGCCAGTCCCAGCGGGCTCTGCAGCTTGCACAGAGCTTCCCCAGATGCCCCTCGGACACCCCCACACCTTGGGGCAGGGGCCAGAAGAGGGTGAGGGGGGCACCCACAAGTCAGGATGGCCCAAATGGTTGCGATGACAGGTAGGGTGTCACCGTGAGCCCAGGGGAGCGTGGGGGCCAGGGTGAGAGGTGGGGCTGGTGTGTCCTTGATGCGTCAGGCATCCAACCAGCTACCTAAGTAACGGGAGCTGCTGGGATCTGAGGGTCCGCCCCACCAGGCCTGCCCTAAGGGGCTCTCGGGGCCCATCAGCAGCCCCTTCCAGGCCCCGAGGGCCAAGTGACAGGGACGAGCATGGATGACGTGGAGCTCGAGGGCGCTGCTGGTGAACCCACCCACCCAGCTGGAGGCGCCTGTGTGGGGGAGGGCTGGGTGCTCCATGACCTCACCCAGCCACTCAGCCGCACAGGAGTCTCCAGGGTCCCCACAACCAGGGTCTGTTCTCTCCCTGCTCCCCACCCCCTGCAGCCATGTGCCCCCTCCATGTGCCCAGCCTAGTGAAGCCTCGGCTGGGCAGTCCTGCCCACCTGGCAGGTAGGAGGCCAAGGCTAGAGGCAGGGAAGGGAGAGGACAGCCGCCGGGCAGGCTTGTCCTCCACAGGCCAAGAACTTGCCGCCTAGAACCGGTCTGACTGTGAGCGTGCGTGCGCGTGCGTGTGTGCATGCGTGACCATGCTCGCGTGTGCGCGCAGGCTGGGATCTGGCCAGAAGGCAGGCGGACCAGAGGCCACAGCCTGCGTCACGGGCAGCACCCTGGGGCGCCCGGCCGGCGGCAGATGGCAGAGCCAGGACTGGCAGCAGAGCCTTGAAGGCTGGGCCCCGGGGGTTGGGGGACGGATGGGCCGAGAGGCATCAGCTTTGCTCCTCTTCCTAGGACTGGAGCACACAGATGGGTGCAAGGACGCTAGACTTGGCCTGGGACCTGGCCACTGGGGGGTGCCCAGACCTGCTCTGTGGCCCTGCCCTAGGTCTGCCCACCCCACCTCAGCCCAAAGTCAGCCTGGCCAGCCCCTGAGCTCGCCGAGAGACCAGTCCCAGCATGCTGGTCGGATGGGCCGCCCTGCTCCAGCAAGCCTGGGGCCCACAGTGGCTAGGCTGTCCAGACGCTGGCGCCCCGCCCCCCTCCCCCCCGCCTCACGGAGAGGCTTCACACCCAGGCATGCAGTTGAGTCAGTTCTGCTGGGATTCCTGGGGTCCTGGCAGGTGAGACGTCAGGAGGGCAGACCCTCCACGGAGGCCCCCTTGTCCGGGCTCAGCCCAGCCCACTCCTCCTGCCACCGCCTGGGCTCCTTTCCCCCACCACCCTGTCCCAGCAGCCATCACCTCCTCCAAAACAGCTCCTCTTGGCCTGGCTGGAGTCCCTCTGCCCCAAGCTCCTCTCCCCTCCTCCTTGACCCTAGATCCTCTGGTGGGAGACACCCCCAACCTCCATCCTGATGGTGCCTGACACAGGGAGCTTCAGGGACACCCAGCCCCTCCTGCCCAGCCTCCAGGCCAGGCCTTGGGCTCTGGGCCGCCCACCCCTCCCCAACCTTCCCTCCCCTCCTCCTGCCCCGCCCCCCACCAGCCCAGTGACCCCCAGCCTCGGCTGGCTGTCTAGCCTGTGAGCTGGGTAGCCCTGCCTGACCTGAGCTGGCAACCGGGGCCTGGCTGGCCATTTGCATTCCCAAGCCTCTTTCTCAATAGGCAAATGAGGACCAAGAGGAGGACCGCGTGCCTCACCTCTGCCCTGAGCCCCATGAGAAGAGAGGGGTGGTGGGCAGGTCCTGAGCCGAGATGGGGTGTGGTTATCCGCCTCCCCTCCCTGTCCTAGCCCTGCTCACCAACAGACAAGAGTGGGCATTGGGAGGGATGCCAGGAACTGGGATCCAGGACCAGGAAGGACGCCCCCCCGGCCTGAGCTCGTTCCTGAGGCCACCTCCAAGCCCACTTCAGTCTGGCACACACCCATCGCTTGCCCAGCCAGCCCTGACCCGGTCCACTCTGGGCCTTTGGAAGAGGCAAAGCCCAGGTGAAGCCTGGGAAGTGGCATGAGAATATGGTGTGTTTCTAGCGCCCCGAGGTCAGGAGTGGCTGGCGCAGGGGTTGGGGTGCTAGGAAGGGGTGGGAGAGACAAGCAGGTCCCACTGGCTTCCGGGTGCTGCTGGGTGCCCCCACCTGCCCAGCACAGCAGGCCCCTCCCCACTCACACCTTCCCCTGGCAGCCCTATGGGGGCAGGCGGTCCTCCCTGCAGACCCATTTTGCAGCTCGGAAAACTGAGGCCCAGTGACTCTGCCTTTCCTCCTCAGGCAAGAGGGAGCCACTAAAGGGTTTTGAGCAAGAGAATGGTGTGTTTAGAAGCAGGCTCCAAAGGCTTCATCGGAAGGAGGGTGCAGAGGGCCCCTGAGGGCAGCGAGAAGTGCAGAGCCCGGGGGCTGGAGCTGGGGGCGGTCCGGGTGGGGGCAGGATGGATACCAGGATTGTTGTAGCGGGTGGGTGGCCCAGTAAGCTTGGTTCTCCTGCTGCCCATGGGGCGGCCTCAGCCCCGGGTCCCAGAGCAGCTGACTCGCCTGCCTGGGAGGGGATCCAGGGCCGGGTCGAAACCCCACACTGGCGCGTCCCAGAAACCACAAGTCAGCGGCCACTCTGGGAACGCCCAGACGGGGCGTGGCAGAGAGATGGAGGCCGGGGGGGCAAGGGGCGGTGGGGGGGTGTGGCCAGGCGGGCACAGGTGGAGGAGCTCGCCGGCCACGAGTCGTGGGCACCCGCAGCTCCCCACCATCGGGCCCCCACCAGCAGTGCTGGGGAGTCACTGAAGGACCCATTTCACAGATAGGAAGACAGGTTCAGCGTGGAGCCCCTGGGGCCCAGAGCCCAAAGGGGCTGGGGTTGCTGAGCTGTTGATCACAGAGAGGCAAGGCCCCTGTCCTGAGCCCAGCCAGGCCCGGGGAGGCTCCCAAAAGGAGGCAGAGGGGGCTGGCCCGCGTCCACTCCGGGCCAGGTTGGCTCTTGGGCCACTGTCTAGGCAGCTGTGCCCCCCAACCCAGGCCAGTGGGGGCCTCTCTGGGCCCGGAAGAAGCTGCCCACACCCAGGAACCAGGGCTGAGCTGACACAGGGTGACCTGCGGGCTGGGTCCTCCAATGCCCAGGGCCAACACTCCTCCCAGGTCAGTGGGGGTTAGCTAGGCCCACAGGAAGCAGGAAGGGGGTCGGGCAGGGAGGTGTGGGAGGCTCGGGATGGGGAATTTCTTGGGCGTGGGGGAGCTTACCAGAGAGTAAAAACACAGAGGTCTTTCCATTTCTCTGTGGTGACTCAGTGGCTCCGCCTCCCCTCCCCCCTGAGGGCCTGTGTCAGCCCAGGAATGTGCCTGACCTGGAGGGTGGGGGTAGCAACACCCCCCACCCCCACCCCCGCCCGCCGCCGTGTGCCCCAGCCCCACTTCTCTTCCCTGTCAGGTGTGGTCCTGCCCGGCTCAGCCCACACCTCCCCCGCTCTCCCCTGTCCCGGCAGTGCCCCCTGAGGACCCGGCCATGCCCATCCCTACACCCGCCCGGCCTTCTGCCTCCAGGTCTTCACAGGGGCCTTGGCCCCTGCTGCCCTCAGAGGACCTGGCTCTGGATCCCGGCAGAGGGTCCACACAAGGGTCTGTGAGGCTCTGCCCCCAACCCCACGGTGACTCAGTTGCCCTGCCGTGGGGTATGGGTGGGGATGGCCTCTCCTGGGCCTCAGGCTCCGCATCTGGATGGTGGACATTTAGCCAGACCCCAATTCTTGAGCCCTTGGCCATAGCCAGGTACAGACCAGACCAGGGAGGAAGGCTTCACCCCTGCCTCTGGGGGAGGACAGGGCCAGGGTTGCAAGCCATGGTGCCTGACCAGCTGGGCCGGGGCCTGGGAGGAGGGGGAGGGAGGTACAAGTGGTGGCCAGAGCCTGCCTGCCAGAGTGCCCACCATGCCCGTCCGGACATGGCCTGCCTCGTCCACACGGACCAGCAGGCTGCAAGCACGCACGCCTGAGTGCTCGCCTGTCCACAGTGCTCACCCCTGCTGTCTGAGCCCGGATGCGGGCTGACCAGCCACTAGGGAGCTCTGGGATAGCCTCCCAGCCAGCTCGGGCCCCTCTAGGCTCCTGGGCCCTGGGGAACCCATGGCGCTGCCCCCAGCCCCAGGAAGCCCCTCGGTGGCACATGACCCCACCTGGGGGGTAGCTGGAGTGAGCAGGGGGATTTGGGGACAACTCCTGGCCAGGGCCCTCCCTTCCACGGTCACTTTCTGGGAACAGGGAAGCGGCCCTGAGGTGGAAGCTAGCCAGCCACTTCTTTCGAACCGGATGCTCCGTCCAGGCCACCTCTCGCCTGGGGCAGGGACGGGGACAGGGCAGGGCCGCTCCTGCGGTGGGCCCTCTGACCTTCCCCAGTCTGTGCTGGAGCCTAGACTCAGTCGGGGGGCGGGCAGCCCAGAGCTAGAGCAGCCCCGAACCCTTCTTCCTTTAGCTGTTCTCAATTCCCCCACCCCCCAGAACAACATGAGAAGGCAGGAAAGTCCTTGAGTCCAGGGACTGTCCCCTTCCTCCCTCACAGGCTTGGCCAGCAGACCCTGAATACTGACATTCCCCAGTGGGCACCACTTCCTGAGCCTGGGTCCCTGGAGCCTCCACGCTCTGACCCTGCCACGTCTTGCGATCTCTCAGCGGCCACCCTCGTCTGCCGCTGGAGACACTTCGGGAGCCAGACCAGGGTCCTTCTGGCAAAAGCCACAGTGTGGGGAGTCTGGGAGGCAGCACAGAGGCCAGAGGGGTCTCCTGGGGCCCCCAGGCAGACTTGCCTGCCCTGCCCGGCCCCCCTTCCAGCCCGTGGCTGCCATGCTCGGCCCCTCCCCACAGGCCCGGGGCCACCCCCAGCAGCATGGAAAGGAGCGGGCCGGCTGAAGCATGGGTCCAGGGAGCCTTGGGCACCAACTTGTGTCCCTGGGGTGCTGAGGACCACACAGGCCTCGGCCAGCGCAAATCTCATCCTTCATGCTTGAGCAGAACTTCGGGCCACACCAGGCTGTCCTTGGAACCACTGGCACTCTACCCCCAGGGCCCGGCATGGGGGACTCTCTCCAAGGGTCTTTTTCTGGCCCATTAAGGGGAGGACCCACAGGGCTTGGGGCACCCAGGCTTATCAGCTCCGCGCCGTGCGGCTGCCAGGCGCTGGCAGGGAGGGGCTGGATCGAGCATGACCTGAAGTCCTCACCGGCGCTGCCTGCGTCTCTCCCAGACTGACCTGTTCTTGGGTAGAGTTCACATCCTGGCAGTGGCTCTCGTGTCTGTTTGGCTGAGCCGGTTGCCACCACCCCTGGGCTTGCCCTGCCCCGTGGGCCACTGCAGTCTCTGGGATGCAGTGTGAAAGCATCAGGGGCTGACGTGGGGGTGCGTGAGCGCGCTGAGCACAGGCAGGTATGCCCCAAGTACTCACTAAACGTGCATCTTCAAGGCCATACTGTGTCCTGAGCTCCCGTTTGCTGGGACCGGGCCCTCGGGAGTCTGTGCTCTGGAGACCCTGGGGATCCATCTGCAGGGGGCCGTTCCTCCATAGCCTGAGTGTGGTCTGAGTGGCCTGGGCCACAGCCCACGGACTGTCCCAAGACAATGTCATCACTGCTGTAGGCCCTGGGCCCCAGCAGGCAGTGGTGGCCTCCCTCCGGGACTCAAGACACCAGCCCCTTCCCCTCTAGAGAGACCTCCCGACCTGCTCCAAACAGCACAACTCTGGTCCAACCCTTGGCCCTGCTGTTGCCCCAGCCTGCACCCTGTTAGTCACAGGTGCTGAGAGCCGCCCTCACCCTCCCTCTGTTCTCGGTCAGCCTTGGAGACTCAGCTGAGCTGGGCCTCCTCCTCCAGGAGGCCCCCACGTGAGACCCGCTGCCTGCACACCTCCTGGACTGGGGCCAGTGAGAGCTGCATGCAAATCAGAGGCAAACAGAGGCGCAGCCAGCTTCCGGCTCCTCGGGGATCCCCCTCGTGGCCCCTTCTGCATCTCCTCCTCATCTGCATGTTGGAGGTTGGAGCAGAGCCGGAGCAAGGAGCCTGGCCAGCTTGGCCACCATCCACAGAGGCTGTTGGACTCTCCGTGGCTAGATTCTGAGAGGCTGCAGGCAGGGTGTGGAGTCCCCGTAGAGGGCCGCACTACCACCCTGGCCCCTGTGGACGGGCCTCCAGGGCACGCAGGAGGGGCGTCGGGGGGGCTGCCCTCCCCAGTCCCATCCACCTGGGCTCCTTGGCCTTGAGGGTCTCAGCTTGGTGGGGTGGAGCTGCCAGGGTGTGCCGGGCCTCCCCGTCCCAGGAAAATCCTGGACCCTCTCGATGGCACGCAGGGCTTGTACCCAGCACAGCAGCTGTGAGAGGCCTACTGTGGGCCACGGAAAACCCGTCCCACACGTCTCACTGGACGCTCCTCTCAGGCCCACGCAAGGGTGGTCAGAGTCCCCAGAGACGGGGAGACCCAGGCTAGGAGAGGTTGGGGACGTGCCCGTGGTTCTGGCGTGGGTTAGTGGCAGAGTGGGGACGTGTCTGACTGGTGGGGGGGGGCTGGGCTGAGGCTACTCGGCTTGGGTCAGAGGAGAAGGCCCTGCGGGGTAAGGAATTGGGGGGGGGCAGGAAGGGAAGGCCAAGAGGTGTGAAGCCCCAGCTAAGTGTCCGGGGAGCTGGTGCGGTACACACTGCGCAGCCTGGGGGCAGCCCAATCCCGATCCCAGGGGCTGTGTGAGGAGAGGACTCCTGCCGTGAAGGCTCACCGTGCCCATGGCCACCACCGCCAAGCCAGTCCGGCTGCACTTGGGTCAGCCCTCCGGGGGACCTGGTGTCTCTCCAGGTTAGGCCTGGACACTACCTGGGCTTCTTTGGTTTTTCAGGATCTCCCTGGCCAAGAACGCAGTGAGCCGTTGCCAGGCCTCAGTGGCTTGGGGGATAAACACTCTTCAGTAGGTGGGGTGTCAAGCTCTCGAAGGCAGGCTGGCCTTGGCTGAGGGTCAGGCCAGGCTGGGGTCTCCTGGGCAGGGAGGCCAGAGTTCACGCAGGCCACCACTGCCCGCTGGCTCCCACTGGTTTTCCCCCCAGCCCAGCCCAGGCCCTACCCTGGGCTGACTTTGGGAAATGTTGCAAAACCCTGGCCCGGTTCTGCTGGCTCCCCTCCCCAGCGGGGGAGAGGCCGCACGGAGGTGAGGCGAGTGGAGGCCAGAGGGGAGGCCCTCCCCGCCTCACCAGCCTGCAGCTGTGTGCGGGCGCTGGAGGAGGGGCAGCCCTGCAGGGCTGCTCGCAGGCTGGGCCAGTCTCAGAGCTCTCAGGGCCCAGCTGGGGGCCGGGGCGCGAGTGGGTGTCTGGGAGACAGCAAGCCAGGTGCACGGGCTGGGGACGGGACAGCCCCGGGAAGGCCAAGGGTTCCTGCAGTGGGCGTGGGGGCCGGAGGGGCTGAGGGTGAGGGCTGTGACCGTGGCCAAGTCACTGGGCCTCACCTGACAGCCAGCTCTGTGGGCAGGGGCAGTAGCACAGTAACGATGGCTGGGAGCCGGGAAGACTGGCCCGGCTGAGGCTGGGAGCGGGGGGGGGGGGGGGGGGGGCCGCGCACACCAAGAAGAGCACAGGTGGGGGGGTGCGGGGGGACGGCACAGAACCACGGGCCTGGGCGATGGATGGGGGGAGATGAGGGATCCTGCAGGCTTGCCCTAGGTTCAGGGGTACGAAGAGGCCGGGGCAGGACTGCGCCCCAGGAAGCCGGGAGGCCTGGGGGTCCGGGTGAGCGTGGGGGAGCGCTCCCCCTGTATGTGCCCTCCCTCATTCCCCAGCTGTGATGATGCCCAGCTCTGTGGGTGTGCTCATATGCGTGTGAGAGTGTGTGTGTGTGTGCGTGTGTGAGACAGACTGTGGGTGATCCAGGCCATCTTCTGTCTACCCCCCTCCTCCTTCGTTGTCCCGGAGACCAGCCTGGCTCCAATCACCATGGCAACAGTGCAGCCCCCTCCCACCAGCAGGACAGGGTGACCTATGGGGCCAGCGGTTTCCAGGGCCAGGGGGCCGGCAGGGATCCTCCGGTAGAACCTGCCCTGCCCTCCACCTCAGGAAACAGCTGTGTGGGGAGGAAGGGACTTGAAGAGGCACCTGGTTCTGGTGCAAGGCTGCCCCTCTTAGCAGGACGGCCCAACACATGGCGATGTCCACAGCACAGTGGCCTGAGCCCCAGACACCTTGAAGGGTGACGGGAGGCCAAGGGACACGACCTGACTCTCTGTGGTCAGTGGGGCAACAGGATAAGAACCCAGCACCTCCACCCCCGTTGAGCCCACTGCTGCCGGCCTCTCCCTGCCATGTGTAGGGGTGTCCTCAGCCCTGCTGCTCATGGACTTGCTGGCCTGGGCCACACCTGCCTGTGGGCCCCAGAGCCCACCATCAGAGTTTGAGGGGCTGTTGACAGGACACACGCACCTCCTCTTTCTGAAGAAGTGTGAGTGCATGCTGCTCTGAGTTTGGGGAGACTCAAGGTCTTTAGATCAAGACTCTGCAGCTGGGGGGGCCCGGGGGGGCCCCTCCCCAAGGCTGACTCCCCAGGCCAGGGACCCACTGGGCACACCGACCAGAACGTATGAGGAGGACTGGCCTGGAGGCTCGCATGAGGGGCTGGGGGACCACTAGGGAGGCCACCAGAGACCTCAGTCTCTGTCCATGGAGTCAGGCCTGCCTCAGAACCACATCTTGCCTTGGTCATCACCTAGACCCAAAAGACCCTCCATCAGTCCCACCCCTCCCCCCCCAGACCCAGCACAGGCCATAGGTCTGGAAACCCACTCCAGCCTGACCTGAAGGCACTCACTCTCTGAGGGGCAAGCTCTGGGACCCTCTGCTGGTCCTTGGAAGGACGCACAAGTGGACAATGGCCCCTCCTCCCTTGCAGGTGCTGTGTGGATTCAGCCAAAGGGGTGGGCTCCTGCCTCCTACCTTGGATCTGACCCTGTGGGGGATCCTGCCCTCACAGGCCCATGCTGCAGGATGGGGATCGAGCTCCTGTAAGGCAAGAACCTAAGAGCCGGACCAGTGGAGGGCCCACTTTCTGATCTGAGTGGCAGTGAATGGCAGTGAAGGGGGGAGCTTGGGGGAGGCCGGGTGCCCTGAGGGAGCCAGCAGCCCAGCCCAGGCCCCCGAGGCAGCTGAGTGTGCATGCTTGGGGGGCACACCTGAAGGCTGTGGCTGCCAGGTTAGACGCCAGCCTGGCCCACAGGTGCCACGAAGGCCACACACAGCCCCTGCAGTGCCAGCACTGTGGCCTCCAGGCTACCCCAACCCTCACCCCTCTCTGAGATGCGGAAGGAGCCCGCGTGGCGGGCGGGGAAGGCTCTTCTACGCCCCTGTGGCTGGCAGACAGCTGCTCACACCGCTGCGCACACCGAGTCCTGAGCAGCTCAGGCTGGTGACCTTGGGCCGAGGTCAGAACCTCTAAGGGGTGACCACATCACACAGGTGGTTCTGTGTAGCACTGGAGGTCCGAGTGGACCTGGGCCGGCTCTGGCCCTGGTTGCGGTGGTCAAGGTGGAGCCCCGAGTAAAGGCGGTCAGCCGCTGGGCCTGGAGAACAGCCAGGGGGGTGGAGAACAGGAACGGGCGCTTCAGGTAATGGGGACAGCAGGGCAAAGGTTCCAAGGGGGGGAGGCGTGGCCAGGCAGGGACCTCGGGCTGCGGGCTTGAGGTCAAGCCCCGGTCAGAACGGCGGCCTCGGGGTGAGCAGGGGGCGCCCGGGGCTGGGTCAGCACTTAGCCCACACCAGGGGCTGCGAGTTCCCGAGCGCGGACGCTGAGCGGGGTCCCCGAGGGGGCGGCACCGCCTCCCCGCGCTGGACCAGCTGCGCGCGAGGGTGAACGGACGGCCGGGGACCCACTCGCACGGCCCGAGGCACAGGGGGGGTCGTCTCCAGGACTCCCGCCCCTGTTCGGGACCCCGCGCTCGCGACAGCCCTCGCGGTCTGGCCGCCCGCTGCGGGCACGGCGGAGGTGGGCGCGCGTTCCGCGGGTGACCTTCCCCGGCACAACCTGGGGCGGGACCTGCGAGTCCCCGCCCCGCCCAGGCGCCGCCATTGGCTGGGGCTTCGGGGCCCTTTGGAAACCCCGGCTACCATTGGCTCCCACGGCCCCGCCCCACACGCCTCGGCCACCGCCCGCGCAGGAGCTGCGCGTGCGCGGTGGGTGTGTGTGTGCGCGCGCGGGGGAGGGCTGACGTGTACCGCCGCGCCACGCTGTGCGCCTCCGCGGCTCTACTACAGCGAGCTAGTTCCGGGCGGCTCGCCACGCACCCCGGGCCCACCGGCCCTCGTGACCCGGGGTGACGGCGCCCGGCCCCGCCAGACCGTCGCCCCGGCCGCCCGCGCGCGTCCCCGGGGGCGACTCCGCTGCGTGGATCGCGGCGGAAGGGGGCGGGATTCCGCTCGCCCCGCCCCCGCGGAGGGATCCGGACGCCGTGGCCCAAAAGCCCGGGGCGAGGCGGCTGGGGCGTGTGAGCGGCTCTGTGCTGCGCGTGCACGCGGTCCACGCGCGGCTCGGCCCGGGGCCACTGCGCCGCGCGGACTGCCTCGCCCGAGCGGGTCTCGGCGCTCCCGCCTCGCCCCGCGGCCGCCTCCGTCCGACGCTCGGGGCCCCGCGCGGCACGGGGAGGCCGCCCTCTCGCGTCTGCGGCCGCGCGGGGAGCCGGGCCGGGTGAGAGGCGGCGGAGAGCCCGGGGGCCGCGGGCCCGCGCCCCGCTGCCGCCCGCGATGCTGCTCTCCAAGTTCGGGTCCCTGGCGCACCTCTGCGGGCCGGGCGGCGTGGACCACCTCCCGGTGAAGATCCTGCAGCCAGGTACGCGCGGGGCCGGGAGGCAGGGGCCGGGGGGCCGCGGCCGGGGGACCCGGGCCGGGGGCTGGGGCGCGCCGGGCCGCACCAACCCCTCCCGTGCGCGACCCCCACAGTCAAGGCGGACAAGGAGAGCTTCGAGAAGGTGTACCAGGTGGGCGCCGTGCTGGGCAGCGGCGGCTTCGGCACCGTCTACGCGGGCAGTCGCATCGCCGACGGGCTCCCGGTGAGTCGGGCCACCGGGCGGGCCCGGGTTCCTCGCCCACCGCGCGCGTCGTCGCTTCTCCGCCGGGCCTGACCATCCGTGTCCCCCCCTTCCCCAGGTGGCCGTGAAGCACGTGGTGAAGGAGCGGGTGACCGAGTGGGGCAGCATCGTAAGTGCGGGCGCCGGGGGCGGGCGCCGGGGGCGGGCCGCCGCGGCTGGGGGCACGCTGACCGATCGCCGTGTCTCCCCAGGGCGGCGCGGCCGTGCCCCTCGAGGTGGTGCTGCTGCGCAAGGTGGGCGCGGCGGGCGGCGCGCGCGGCGTCATCCGCCTGCTGGACTGGTTCGAGCGGCCCGACGGCTTCCTGCTGGTGCTCGAGCGGCCCGAGCCGGCCCAGGACCTCTTCGACTTCATCACGGAGCGCGGCGCCCTGGACGAGCCGCTGGCGCGCCGCTTCTTCGCTCAGGTGCTGGCCGCCGTGCGCCACTGCCACAGCTGCGGGGTCGTGCACCGCGACATCAAGGACGAGAACCTGCTGGTGGACCTGCGCTCGGGCGAGCTGAAACTCATCGACTTCGGCTCGGGCGCGCTGCTCAAGGACACGGTGTACACCGACTTCGACGGTGAGCGCGCCGCTGGCCGGCGGGGACGCCCGCGGGGAGGCCCGGAGGGGCTGGTGGCTGTTGGAGGCCGCGCGCGAGGGGAGCGGGTTCGCGGTGGGTGGGGGCGAGGGGCCGGCTCGAGACTGCCCCCGCCGGCCGTGCTGGGGCGCGACCGCGGGCGGGGGCGGGGCGCTGGGGACCGCGGCGCGGGGGTGCGCCGGGAGTGCCCGGGCCTCCCCCTGCGTGGGGCGGACGCTGCGTGCGTGCCGAGCGGGGGCGGCGCCGCAGAAATCCCCGCATTGCGGAGCGCGGGGAAGCCGGGGCTGCCCGCCCCTGCGGCGCCGCCCCCCCCGCGCCCGCCCGCCTGCTCTATCCTCAGCTCACATCTGTTTGTTGTGAAACCCGAGCCCTCGCTCATGTGACCCGCCCCTCCCCCGGCCGGGCGGGCCAGCTGGGGAGGCCGCGCCCGCCGGGTTTTTCCAGGGGGATGACGAGCAGGTTGCTCGAGGCCCGGAGACCGGCTGCCGCCCCTGGCCCGGGCCTCCCAGGGGACTAGCGAGAGCGCGGGGGGCTCGGCGCTGGTCCCCAGGGCGGACGCCCTAACGCCCGCGTGTCCCCCCAGGCACCCGGGTGTACAGCCCCCCCGAGTGGATCCGCTACCACCGTTACCACGGGCGCTCGGCCACGGTGTGGTCTCTGGGCGTGCTGCTCTACGATATGGTGTGTGGGGACATCCCCTTCGAGCAGGACGAGGAGATCCTCCGAGGCCGCCTTTTTTTCCGGAGGAGGGTCTCCCCAGGTGCGTGGTGGGTGCGGGGGCTGGAGCTGGGAGCCCAGGGGCCTAGGAGCCAGGAGCTGACCCCGCGCCCTCCTCTCCGCAGAGTGTCAGCAGCTCATTCAGTGGTGTCTGTCTCTGCGGCCCTCGGAGCGGCCCTCGCTGGACCAGATCGCTGCGCACCCCTGGATGCTGGGGGCCGAGGGGGGCCCTGCGGAGAGCTGTGACCTGCGGCTCTGCGCTCTGGATGTGGACGACGGGGCCAGCACCACGTCCAGCAGTGAGAGCTTGTGAGGAGGAGCCCGGGCCTGGCTTGTGGGAGCCGGAGGGAGCGACCCCGCCTGGGCTGTCTGTTTCTTGCAAAAGCAGTGACCTCTGACTCCCGGTGACCTTTGCCTTTGGCACCGGGCTGTTTTCTTTGCTTTGAGTGCCTTTTCGAACGCTGCTCTCACGGGACTTGGTCTTCTCAAGCTCTGTCTGTCCAAAGACGCTCGGGTCGACGTGAGGTCCGGCCTGGGCCGGGCAGGTGCGCGACCCTGAGACTGTCCCTGTCCTGCGCTGCTCGGGGAGGCAGCCGTCCCGGCCCTCAGCGCCTCCCCGGTCGGACCATGTTGGACCAGGAGCATGTCCTGTGGCCTCATGTCACCGGGGGCTCAGGCTCCCTTGTGCCCACCCCCTGCTCCCGCCCGCCGCCGGTGTTCGTCCGGGCAGGTCTGTGCACAAGCAATGCAACGTCGAGGCTCGCTGCCTGAGCGCGCGCCTGCAGGCGGGGTGTGCGTGCGCGTGCGCGCACGTCTATTTATGGTCTGACCCTGAGGAGGGCTATTTATTGTTTAATTTATTTGGGGAGGTCCCCTCCTGCCTGCGCCCCCGCCTTCTTCAGGCCCCGGAGTGGGGAGCGTGGCTGTGTGCGCGGACCCCAGGTCCTGATCCTACCTGCGTCTGTCGGAAGATGGACTTGTACAGTGGCTAATTTAAGGGGCGAGGGAGACTCTGTCCCCTGTGGCTCTATGCCTCTGGGGGAGCGGGGTGGGGGTGGGTTTTAAATTATTGACCTTGTACAGTCTGCTTGTTGGCTCTGGAGGCCGGGGGGTGGGGGGACAGAGTCTCAAGCCTTTAATTTATGGTAGTAGCTGTGTTTCTGTGATCCCGGTGTGCGTAGGCATCGAGGATGGGGGTTTCTTTCAGTTCAAAAGTGAGATGTCTGGAGATCATATTTTTTATACAGGTATTTCAATTAAATTGTTTTGTATATAACAGTTACTCTGTGTTTATTGGATAGGGTGGTCTGGTGAAAGGAGATTTGGGGAAGGGGTCCCTGGGCAGCCCCCTCCCTGCCTCCTGTGGGCAGGCAGCAGCATGACCAGGACCCAGGCTCTTCCCTCCCGGCCAGAGGGCCTGGCCTGTGGTGCTTGGCCTCCTTGCGGCCCTGTTGTCTACTCCTACGGCCCCAAGGACATTGCCACCCCTAGTCTGGAGGCTGTGTCTGGTGGTGGCCCCAAGGGGACCTCCTTGGCTTCTGTTCCCAGAGATGCCCAGCCAGAGGTGGGAAGAGGAGGTGGCCTTCGCTCAGGCCCCTCACGCAGAAGTGTACGGGGAGGGGGGTCCACACTGTTCCGCAGATGGCTGGAAAGGGTTCTGAAGGACGAGTAGAAGTTTGCCGGGTGGAGGGGGCGTAAGGCATTCTTTGCACAGAGAACGGGTGGGTGGAGCCAGGTGGGGGGGCAAGTGCTGGGGGGTCAGGCCTTGGCCTGATAGTTGAAGGGCAAGGTTGTGGGCGGAAGCCACGGCCAGGTCCAGGTGTGGAAACGTGGCCCAACCACGTTCCCGCTGCCCTGACGGGTCGGGCCTGCTCTGGCTCCTCCCACACCCCCGTCCTAGGACAGGGAGCCAGGACAGCAGCCTTGGGCCACGTGGGCTGGAGTCCGGGGGGGCGGGGGGACACGCAGGGAGAGCGGAGGATAGTGCTTGCAGCATCTGGGCCTCCGTACCCTCCTGTGGTGAGTGACTCACACGGCACTGTGATTCCCGGCTCCCCCACTTGCCAGCTGAGGGTGCCAGGCTGGTCTTATCACCGCCCCCTCGCCCTGCATTCACCCATCCTCATCTGTGCATCCATCCAGCTCATGGAGCTCATGTTTGGGGGGGCCCCGAGTCAAGCCCCCGGCAGTGCTAAGACACCTCATCCTCAGGCGCCCAGTGCTTGCGGCTTGGGGACAAGGCACAGGTCTCTTGGACGTCCTGAGGAGGGCCAGTCCCTGGCACAGATGCAGCGACGATGCTCGGGAGGGCACAGGGTCATCGGGAGGGCACAGGGTCGGAGGCCCGTGCGTGTGCAAAGTCGGGAGGTGAGTGGGAGAGGCTTGCCCCGCACAGGGAGTGCTGGAGCCCCTGGGGCGCCCACACTAGGGGACGCTCCGTCCTCCACCACACGGGCAGAGGCTACCACCCACCCAAGCATGAGGCCTGAGTGTCCCTGAGTTCGCTCCTGGGATGGAGGGCACAGCACTGTGCTGAGTGTGGGAGATGCTGGCCTCCTCGGAGGCTCCTCAGCCCTGGGATCCCTGTCTGTCCGGTGATGCCGTGAAGGTGGGGCAGGCTCAGGCTGGCTGTGGGTGGGCAGCCCCGGGTGATGGCCACCGATGGGTTCGTGGGATGCAGATGCTGTGGCCGCGGGGCTTCTCCTGCCCCAGAGCTGGTGGATGCTGCTGAAGGGAAGCCCAGGTCTGTGTGTGTCAGGGCAGTTGGGCAGGTGGACGTGGGCGGGGCCCAGGGGGTGGGCCCCATGTCGGGCAGGAGGTGGGGCTGGTACCTATGAGCCCGGGTGGAGGGCCCGCCCCATGGAGCCTGCCCCCCCAGGACAAGAGGGAGAAGACGGGGGATGGCAGAGAGGGTGACAGCTTGGCCACCCCCCCCCACTCCCTCGGCCTAGCCCTGCGCCCCTCTGTCTCCATGCTGACTGCATCAGCCTGGGTGCCCCCGAGCACCCAGGGCCATGGGACACTGCGGCCTGCCCAGTCCTGGGGCATCCCAAGCAAGGGCTCTCAGCCAGGTCGTGCTTGGGGAAACTGAGGCCTGAGTGTCCAGGACCTCGTGTAGGTGCTGGAGTATGACTCTGGCCCCCACTGTGGTACCCTCACATGTCAGCAAGTGGCTGAGAGCCAGGCTGGAGACTCCCGTTGACGTGGGGGCCTGCACTGGGGGCTGCATCTGGGGCCCCAGTGGTGGGTGCGGGGCGCAGGCCACAGAAGAGGCAGAGGATGCACCACCTGTGGGGGAGCTTTCCTGGCTGCAGGGGTACCCCTAGAGTAGATTCAGAGAATCCACCATGGGCAGAGCCCCAGGTCTGAGACACAGACAGAAGCCCAGAGCTGCAGCTGGGAGGCCCTGCCCTGTCCCACCCCTGCCACCTGACCCCCAGGCTGTCCACTCTGCGTCTGGGCGCTCCCACCCCCGGCTCCGAGACACAAAGCTGGAGCTCCGTCAGGATCCGAAGGGCCGACCTGCACCCTGGGGCCTGCCCTCGCCCCAGCCCCCACAGTCCACACAGGGCCTTCTCCTGGCTCCTGGGTGGGATTTGGTTGGGGGTGCTCAAGCCTCCCCTAATCCTGAGCCCCTCCCACCCTGGAGGGCAGCCTCCAGGGCTACAGCACGCCCCATCAGGGGCCAGGGGCCAGTGAGCCTATGCAAGCCCCAGGGCAGGGTGTTCACTTGGGCCTGGGACCTGTGGAGCCTGGGGTGGGCCGGTCTCTGACTCCCCATCCCCCATCTGCCACGGTCCCACTCCTAGGTGCTGGGGGTCTACAGAGGCTGAGGGGCTAGGGAGCTGCCATGGGCCCCTCACCCCTGAGTGGACAGCACTTTGCAGTCCCTGGTATCCGCCGGACCCCCTCTGCTGGGGAAGGGTCTCATCCGCTCATCAGACCAGCGCTGCTGAGGAGCCTGGGGTTGGGGAGCCAGGAGAAGGGTGTCCTCTGACCCGGGGCCTCTTGGGGGTCTGTTGCCATGGGCAGGGCTCCACCCCCCTGAGGCTGGGATGGTGGCCATGTGGACGGCTTGGGGCTGGAGCAGAGGGGACAGTGGCCCCTGAAATGCTGGCCTGTCCACTCAGACTGGGCTGCCAGTCTGCCCGGCCCCGTGGCTCCCACTCTCCTCTGCTGGCCGGTGCCTAACCCACTAATCTTTCAATATCTTGGGTCCATTTACTATCAAGGCTCCTTTAGAGCCACTTGGTCGAGCTCTGTACAGCATCCATCCTTCAGGGATGCCCCTTGGGGTTGCATGGAATCCAGAAATCATCGTGGAAAGAACCAAAGTCCTGAACCGAATCCAGGTCCTGTCTTGGCCCCTCTGGCTCCTTCCCTCCTGGAGGACTACGCTGCGCCCCGTCTGCAGTCCGAGCTTCGATTGGTTTGCTCCTGGCCAGGCCCTCGGGGCGCGGGTGGGTACTGGCTGTGCCCACGAGGTGGGGGTGCGGCGTCCAGGCCCCTCGCCCGCTGGCCTGAGATCCCTGGCTTCTGGGAAGAGTGAGGCCGGACTCAGATCCAGAACAACTCTGCGGCTGTTGGAGTCTCAAGTTTCTTTTCTCCAGTGCAGTCCCCTGAAACGAAACCTTGGCATGGATTCAGTGCCAAAGCTTCACGGAAAAGGGAAGTGGTCCCTGGCAGGACCCCAGGAGCCCCACCTGCCCCTCCCGGGCATACAGAACCCAGCTGGCCAGGGAGTCCCTGGGCTTGTGAAGTCTGTGCGAGAAGGAGGTGTGATGCGGGCCATGGAGGCAGCTCCCGAGGCGGGCAGTAGAGGCCTGGATGAGGGGCTTGGGGACCTCCACACCGCACGGGGCCCCAAGAGGAGCAGGACAGGGCTGCACCCCCGCCCACTGGAGGCACCCTGGGGCCCTCTGGAGAAGGCCTCTGGAGGGGCACTGTATGGGTAGCGATGGGCACGCCTGGGCCGGAAGTTGCGAGCAAGCTGTAAGGAGGGTGTGAGCCAGGCCTGGCACTTGTCCATGGAGCTGAGGGATGGCCAGGAGCTCGCTGGGCCCCCAATCATCTGCCCCCTGGCTGTGGCCGAGGGGTGCAGGACCCAAGTGGAATTGCTAGCCCTGGGGTTTCTCAGTGGGCCCTTTCCCTCTCCAGAGGCCTCTGATTAGGGGGGTGGGGGGGTGCCTGAGCCTCCAGCACATGACTTCCAGGCCAGCGGCTTTCCAGGCAGCCTTGGCAAAACCCCGAGCTTTGATTACACAACTGACCCCCGGAGTTCCTGGCAGTCAGGCCTGCCGAGCAGGGTGGGGGCAGGGCCTGCCCCTCCAGCACCAGTCACCGCCCTCCTCTGGGCACGGTCCCGGCAGGAAAACTCTTCCCTGGAGGCCGGGCCCCACATATTGGCCAGGTAGGGGGGGTGGGATGGGAGGTCCACTCCCGGATCAATGAATAGGGGCCTCCTTAGGGGGTGGGTCTCCCGTACCCAACATTGAATGAGCCAGGCGGAGGAAGCTGGGGCAGGTGCCCACCAAAGGTCAGAGACTCCAAGTGGGCCCACCTCACCCCGGGAGGAGGAGGAGGGTGACCTGGGGCGGGACAGCAAGGGGAGCTCCCTCTGATCTGGCCTCTGGCCCCTCGCACCTGTCCTTCCAGGAGGCTACCTGTCCTGATCTGAGGCTCAGGCCCCAGGACAGGCAGGGAACTCCCCCCGCCGACTCTATGTCATTGGTCCTGCCCACCTGCCGGGGAGGCCCCTCAGGCTGCCCTGTCCTGCCCCACCTGTGCTGCCCCTGAGCTGTGCTCCTTGGGCTCCTCACCCAAAAGCATTGTGCTCGGTGATCCCCACCCCACTGGCCACCTCGGCAGCAGGCAGGAGGGTGGGAGAGGAGAGGTGCTGGCACCCAAGGCCGGGCCCAGCCCAGGGGCTATCTCCCCTTTCCCTTGTGGCCTGTGAGGCCTCCGCCAGGGCTGGCCCCCGAGGGTAAGAAGGTGCTGCCCCTGGCAGGCGGTGGGACCTCCCCGGATTGCAGATGCCCTTGGTCCTGGGACCCAGAGACCAGCAAGGGCTGGGAGACTCCACCTACTGGGCCAGGCCAGGCAGGAGCCAGGGATGCTGAACACTGGGTGCTGCCCCGGGTGGTGTGGTCCTGGATGCATGAGGATGCTTTGGGACCGTCCACTTCACCATCTGGGGGCGCTGGGGGCGAGGCACATGCAGGGGGCCAGGAGCCCGGCGATTCAGGCCATGGCTCGGCCTGTCCTGCAGCTCCCACATGCTAGGGAGCACACGTGGAGGGGGTCCACACCCTCACTCCATGGAGCACTCCAGAGGCGACCCAACCTGGCACTCCTGCCCCTCCCCCATCATCCGGTTTCTGCTCACCAAGTCTCTCCCGTGTGAGCTCAAAGGGCCCTTTTCACTCCAGAGAGAACCAGACTTTCCAGATTCTTGGGGGCTCACCCCTGCCAAAGGGACAGTGACCCAGACAAACTGGCATGATGGTTTTAGGGTGTGACCGGGACACAGGGCAGTGAGGTTTTCAGGGCTCACCATCAGTTTTCTGCAGAAGTCAGGGAGAGGGGGCTCCGGCAGAGGGAACAGCAGGTGCAAAGGCCCCAAGGCAGAGAGTAGCCCAGGCCCAACTTAGTCAACAGAGGAACAAGAGGGCAGGCGTAGGAGGGGCTGCAGGGTCTCCGGGGCTCTTCCCCAGGTTTGCTCAGTGGCCTGAATTCTCCGCCAACAACCTGCTACACGCAGGGTAAGCTGAGGCCCTGACCAGAGCCCCGGGAAGCCCCGGCCTCCCTCCTCCCGTGAAGAGGCAGGGGTTGGGACAGAGGACGGGCGCCCATTGCTGCAGGTGCCATAGCCCACCGCACGCTTCTCAGCAAGCCAGAACGGTGGACAGCCGGCGACCAGGCGAGGCCCCTCAGCTGGCCCAGGGCCTGGGCTCACTCTGGAGCAGGGCAGCAGCTGCTGCAGGGTCCCGGAGTCCAGAAAGGGCCAGGAGGACCCATCGGGCCACAGAAATGGTGTGTGTGTGCCCACGAGTGTGCATCATGCCTACCTGTGTGTGCGGTGAGTGTGCTTGCCGGCATGGTGGTGTGCGCGGGTGGGCGGAGGCGGTCTGGGTATCCGTGCAAGCAGATCCACGCACCTGTACACGTGTGTGCGTGCTTCTGTGCGGGACCTGGTCTGGGCAGAGCCCGGCCCACCTGCTCCCCGAGGCGCCCTCCGGCGCCCTCCCCGCTATGGCTCCCTGTGGCTCAGGGCCTGTGGGGCTGGGGAGCAGACAGAGGAGTGTTTGTACGGGGCTGCAGAGCAAGGTTCTGCCCACCAGGCCCTGCTGCCCCGGGCCGCTCAGCATGTGGTGGCCGTCACCTATGAACCAGGGCTCGGGCACACAGGCTTGTCAGCCTGTGTGTAGGGACCGCCTGAAGCCCCAGAGGGTGTTCAAGAATGTCCTTGGGCCACTGGTACAACCCAGGCCTAACGGAGCCCACAGTCAGGGAGCCACCGAGGGCATCTGGGTCATAGGAAGTGGGGGTTCCCAGAGGGCTAAGATCTGAGGCAGGAGGAGGTGGGGTGCAGGGGCCAAGGGGACCTGCGGAATGAGGAGGTGAGGATGGGGGTTCTGGGGGTGGGGCATACAGGCCACCAGACCAGATCTCAGGGGAGGGAGGGTGGACGCAGATAGGAGAGTGACATGGAGGGTCCAGACGCAGGCAACCTGCGGCCAGAGTCGGCCTGCAGGTCTTCAGCATTCAGGCAAGGAGGAGTCCTCCAAGTCCAAGGCGGGCTGGGTTCCAGGTGCTTTGGGAGGTAGAAGGTCAGTCGGACCCAAAGCCACGAGGACCCCACCCACACACCCAGGAAACCCCAGGGCAAGTACAATGACAACACCCCCCTCCACCCCACAAAAATCTGCTCTGGCTCAGATTAGTGCACGAGAGCAGGCCTGGCCCGAGATGACCTTCCCTGGCCCGACGGTGCCTCTTGCCCTGTGCTGAGTGGGGTGCTGGAGGCCTGGGGGCAACTGAGGACTCAGGGCTATGGTCCACTGACCTCCCCACCCCCATACCCTGGCCCCGTCTCTGGGACATTCTGTCCCTGTTCTCACCTCACGTGGTCACCAGGGCCTGGCCACTCTGTCTGCCCCGCTCCTGACCCCCATGCCTGGCGGCTGCCCGCACTATCAAAAGCTAATGGGTGGATTAGCTGTGGGCACCCTGAGCTGGCCGGCTGGGGCTCTGGCACCAGCAGCTGGGGGACGAGGGACACCGGGGTCCAGCCACCGCCCTGGTGCCGGGCTGGGGTGGGGGAGCAGGCTAGGCCGCAAGGAAGGACCAGCTGGGGCCCCGTCTCCAGGACCACGGGCCCAGCTCCCGTGAGGGCCTCCCTGGCCGGGCGACCCACAGAAAGCCTGGTTCTGGGTGGGGGGCTTCCCTCGCCTGACTCCTTCCTGGGCAGAACGGAGCTGAAGATGGGTGATCCCCAGGGCCAGTGGGGTCCACTGGGCTTTGGGGAGGTAGGGGCTGAGCTGGGGCTGACACACAGTAGGTGCACATTGCCACGTGGGCCATGGTGGCTGTCACCTTTCTCCCCGGCCTGCCTCAGTGGCCTCATCTCTGGAGACCGTGGGGCAGGAGGAGCCCCCGCCTGGAGGCCGGCAGATCCCAGGACACGTTGGGGGCACTGCAGCCCAGTGCTCGGGGCCAAGTCCACCTCCACCCGTGGTGCCTCCTGGCCTCCCGTCGTGGATGCTGTGCCTGGATGCCTCCCGGGGGTCACAGGTCCTGCTCCCCGCTCTCCTTGGGCCCCCTGTTTCTGCTCCCCTCAGGCCCGCCGTCCAGCTGTGCAGCTGCTGGCAGGACCCGGTCAATCACCCCAGCCTCCTCTCCCACCTGAGCCCAAGTGACAACACACAGGCCCTGCCCACTGGCCACCACATGGGGGACCTGGCCCCCCGATCTCCTCAGACCACCCCCAGCCCCCACTGGTCCCACACGGGGGAAGCCGGCAGGGAGCAACTGTCCGGGTCTCCATGCATCTGAGGAACAGCACCTCCTGGGCCTGGGGTCTCCTCCTGCTCGGTACCAAGAGGTCAAGCCCCTAACTCCATCCCCCACCCCCCACCCCTTCCCCCTGTGGCCCTCCCCAGCTGGCCAAGGTCCGCGAGGTCCCCGCACATGGAGTCCCCCTCACAAGGGCCTCTCTCCAGTGCACGAGAAGGTAGACACACGGTGCGGTGTGCATGTGTGTGTGTATGTGTGTGTGTGGGTTTTGTGTGTGTGGTGTGTGTGGGGTGTGTGTGGGGTGTGTGTGTGGTGTGGGGGGTGTGGTGGCTCCAGGAAGTGGGAAGGATGGTGGGGGGCACACCCCCAGCAGGGCACCCTGGGGTTGGGTCCAGGTAGCCTCCTGCTGTCAGCTGACTATATTTTTAATGAGAAACAAAATTCTTATACAAATGCTCTGAGCCACTTTAAACATTTCTCAGAGAATTAAATGGAAATCTAAAAAAAAACCCCGAGAAGTATTTTTAAAACAGCTTTATGGAGGTGTAATTTACATGCCATAAAACCCACCCGCTTCCGACAATTTCAAGGATCCGCCCACCACTCAATGATTTCAGTCGACTCAGCCAGGTGTGCAGCCGGCGCACAGCGCAGGTGGAGAGCCTAGCGGTCTGGGGCGCCAGCCCCCTCCCCTCCCGCGCCGGCACCTGCGCTCCCGCGCCGTCCAGCTGCGTGCGCGGGGCCTCCCAGGTGCGTGCAATCGCGCAAGCGCAGTCCGCGGGCGGGCTGCTCTCGCTGAGCTCACGCATTTGGAAGTTCACGCATGTTGGATCCCGCATAATACTCGCGGTATGGATGCACCGCATTTTGTTCATCTGTTCACCAGTTGATGGGGATTTGGGTTGTCACATTTTGACTGTTACAAATAAAGCCGCTAGGAACCTTTCATGTACAAGTTCTTGTGTGCACATATGTTGTCATTTTCGTGGGTAAATACCTATGAGTGGAATTCCTGGTCGTATGGTAAATGTATGTGTGACTTTTGAAGAAACTGGCTCTCCGTTTTACTTTCCCACCAGCCCTGTATGAGGGTTGCAGTGTTTCCACACCCTTGTCAACACTTGTTATAGTCTTTCCTTTTGATTAAAGCCAGGGTGTGAGGTGCTGTTGGATTTACTTTCAATTTGGATTTTCCTAATAACTAATGATGCTGTGCATCTTTCCAAATTGGATTAGACATTTTACCAAAGAAGATACCCAGCTTCCCCCCTCCTTCCTTGGTTAAATGTCTAATAACTTTTTTGGCCTAATTTTTACTTGGTTGTTTGTCTTACTATTGCTATTTTTAAATTAATGTTTGTTTTTAATTGTGGTAAAATACACATAACAATTTTAAGTCTATGTATTTTTTTAAAAGATTGTATATATCTATTTATTTTAGAGAGCACTCACAAGCGGGGGCGGGGGCGCAGAGGGAGAGGCAGAGAATCCCAAGAAGACTCCTCACTGAGCAGGGAGCCCGATGTGGAACTCGATCCCAGGACCCTGAGATCATGACCCGAGCCGAAGGCAGACGCTTAACGACTGAGCCACCCAGGCGCCCCTATTCCAAACTTTCAATTCTGTTCCATTGATCTATATGTCAGTCCTTATGCCAGAACACACCATCTTTATTGCTGTAGCTCTATGGTAAGTTTTCAAATTGGCAACTGTAAATTCTCCAAATTTGTTCCTTTCCAAAATTGTTTGGCTATCCTCTGTCCTCTGTATGTCCATACAAATTTTACGATCAGATTGCTAATTTCTGCCCAAAGAACCCCAAATACTCTCACTTTGATAGGGATTGCATTCAAACAAGTTTGGGGAGTATTGCCATTTTAACAATATTGAGTTTTCCAGTCCATAAACATTAGATGTCTCTCCATTTATTAAGACATGCTGTGTAGTTTTAAGTGTAGGAGTCTTACATTCCTTTTGTTAAACTTACTCCGAGGTATTTCATTCTTTTCAATGCTGTTGTGAATGGAATTGTTTTCTCAATTTTATTGTTGGATTGCTCATTGTTAACACAAAGAAATGCAGTGGATTTTTGTATATTGATCTTGGACCCTGGAACCTTGGTGAACTTGCTCATTAGCAGCCTTTTTTCCTGTATGTCCTCTTGCCATTTGGCCCCAAATGTGTCACAAATACAGAAGTGGACAGTTTCTGGTTGGAGGAAAAGGGAACCTTAGGTAACTGGAAAGTACCAGGAAAATAATGGAGATAAAGAAACTTAGGGAAATGAGCCCAGGAGATTAAGTTTCGGACTCCTGGGCTCACCTCTAATCCACATGTGCGTGGATGTCATCCTAACTGGCATATCAAATAGTTGGAGAATTGATCTAATAGGTAGACCACCACTCAAGTCTCAGAGTGGCCACTAAGTGGTGCACATGCAGGATGATCCTGATTAAAACCGCAAAGACTCTGAGTATTGAACTGACATTGGAACCACAGCCCGCAGGAGACTAGAGCGAGACTGTCAACATTCTCCACAGGGCAGGGGGAAGACCCAGAGTCTCATGACACAACACTCAAAATGTCCGGGATAGAAACTAAAATCACCAGGCAAATGAAAACCACAAAAATCTCAGCTCACACGGGAAATGCGAATAGATACCAATGGTGTGATAACCCCAATGTTTGAATTACCCGACAGGGACGTTGAAGCAGCTGTTATACAAATGCTTTAACCAGAAACTGCAAACAGTCTTGACACAAATATTACAATAGAATGACTCAGCAAAGAGAAAGACACAAAGAAAAAGCAAATGGAAATTTTGGGATTCAAAAACAGAATAAGAGAGGGAAAAAACCTTCACTCACAGGA
The DNA here is from genome assembly GCF_011800145.1 of Mirounga leonina. Lineage (NCBI taxonomy): Eukaryota > Metazoa > Chordata > Mammalia > Carnivora > Phocidae > Mirounga > Mirounga leonina. The sequence continues at coordinate 761,905 of NW_023270717.1, read as the reverse complement.
TGGATTCAATACCAGAATGGAGATGACAGGAGGAAGTCAGTGAACTTGAAGACATAGCAACAGAAATTCATCTGAGCGACAGAGAGAAAAAAGATGTAAAAAAAAATGAACAGAGTCTCAGGGACCCACAGGACAACAAGAACAGGGCTATGTTTGTGTCATTGGAGCCCCAGAAAGAGGAGAAAGACTATGGAGCTTAAAAATATTTAAAGACATTATGTCTGAAAACTTCACAAGTTTGGTGAAAGACATAATCTTACAATTCAAAAAGCATAGCAAATCCCATCCTGGAAAAACTGAAAGAAATCCACACTAAGACACTTCATAATCAAATTGCTGAAAACTAAAAACAAGGGAAAAGGCTTAAAGCAGCCAGAGAAAAATTATGAGTTACCTACAGAACAATGATTTGAATGACTGGCCTTCTCATTAGTAATACATCTTTTCAGTGCTGAAAGAAAAGAACCATCAGTTCGGATGTCTATATCCAGCAAACTTCCTTAACCCGATAAAGGGCATTGACAAAAATCCTACAGCTAACATCACACTTCATGTGACAGACTGAATGCTTCCCCCTGGGATTGGGATCAAGGCAAGAGTCGTCCTCTCTCACCACTCTTACTCAACACGGTGCTAGAATTCCATCCAGTGCAATAGGGCAAGAAAAGGAAATAAAAGGCATATTGATTGGAAAGGAAGAATTAAACTGTCCTTATTTGCAGACAACATGGGTACCTATGTAGAAAATTCCAGGGAATCTATTAAAAAAAAAAAAAAAGGAACCAAACTCTTAGAACCAATAAGTGAATTTAGCAAGGTTGCAGGATACGAGCTCAACACATAAAAACCAATTGTATTCCCATATACAAGCAATGAATAATTGGAGGCCAAAATTTTAAGAATGTTACTATTTATAATAACTCCCCAAAATGTCTAGGTGTAAATCTAACAAAATTTGTAAAGGTTCTCAGTGCTAAAAACTACAAAATGCTGTTGAAAGAAATCAGATAAGATCTAAATAGATAGAAAGACTTACCATGTTCATGAATTTGAAGGCTCAGCCTAATAAAGATGTCCATTCTCCCCAAAGTGATCTATAGATTTAACACGTCACCAGGCAAAGTTCCAGCAAGATTTTTGTTTTATAGACATAGACAAGCAAATTCTAAAATTTATATGTAAGGGCATTGGAACCAGAATAACTAAAAGAATTTGACAGAGAAGAACCAAATTGCTGGAAACGACTTGATTTTATTTTATTTTTTAAGATTTTATTTATTTATTTGAGACAGAGAGAATGAAAGACAGAGAGCATGAGAGGGAGGAGGGTCAGAGGGAGAAGCAGACTCCCCGCCGAGCAGGGACCCCGATGCGGGACTCGATCCAGGGACTCCAGGATCATGACCTGAGCCGAAGGCAGTCGCTTAACCAACTGAGCCACCCAGGTGCCCCGACTTGATTTTAACACAGCTACAGTAATCAAGACCGGGTATTGGTGGTAGCTGCATCCAGATGGATAGTCCAGGAACAGACCCACAGAAATCTCTGACATCTGTGTCAACACAGTTCAGTGGAGAACAAATTGTCATTTCAGCAGATGGATCTGAACTAGTGGTCACCCACATGCACAGAGGTGAACCTTTACATTTCACACCTTACACAAAGGTAAACTCAAAGTGAATCCTGGGTCTAAATGCCAAACATAGACTAAACAACTTATAAAGGAACAAATAGGAGGAAATCTTCATGACCTGGGCTTAGAGTTTGTAGAAATGGCATCACGATCCATAAAAGGAAAAAATAAATAAATTAGGCATCATCAAAATTAAAAACTTTTGTTTCCCCAAAGATACTGTCAAGAGAAAGACAAGAAACCAGGTACTGTGGACTCACATATCTGAAGGGGACTTGGATGCAGAGTATGAGTTCTCAAAACTCAACACGAAGAGAACACAATTTACAGACAGGAAAAGCTCCTGAACCAAAGAAGGTGTGGGGACGGCAAATAAGCCCAGGAAAAGACGCTCAGCAGGGGCGCCTGGGTGGCTCAGTCGTTAAGCGTCTGCCTTTGGCTCAGGTCATGATCCCGGGGTCCTGGGATCGAGCCCCGCATCGGGCTCCCTGCTCGACGAGAAGCCTGCTTCTCCCTCTCCCACTCCCCCTGCTTGTGTTGTCTCTCTCTCTCTCTGTCAAATAAAATCTTAAAAAAAAAAAAAAAAAAAAAGACGCTCAGCATCATCAGACTCCAGGGAAATGCAAACTAGAGCCGGGATCCAGCCGGGCGCCCCCACAGCTCATCCGAAAGCCTGAGAGGAGAAGCCGGAGGGTCGCGGGTGCGAATCCTGGAGGGTCGCGGGTGCGAATCCGGGGGGTCGCGGGTGAGAACCCCGGGGGGTCGCGGGTGCGAATCCTGGAG
>NW_023270717.1:728897-759479 GCF_011800145.1 Mirounga leonina | reverse complement strand
GTCGCGGGTGCGAATCCGGGAGGTCGCGGGTGCGAACCCCGGGCGGTCGCGGGTGCGAATCCCGAGAGCGGCTGGACTGAACGAGCGGATGCGGGGAAAGCCCAGAGCCGGACAGCCGCCCTGGAAAGTGGTCTCCGTACACTTAGCAAGAAGGCAGCAATCCCAGAGAAATGAAGATGCACGTTCACACAAAAACGTGCGCGTGGATGTGGGGGAGGCTTTATCCGTAACAGGTGGGAACAGCCCAAATGGTTTTCCGAGGGCGGGCGGAGAAGCAGACCGCGGCCCTCCGTCTACACCGCGGGACACCCTCAGGCGGGCTCTGGATCCGCACACGCACCCGATGGGTCCCCGAGGCGAGACGCTGCGAGGGAGGGGCCAGGGTCCCGCATGGCGTGGATGCGGCAACCCAGAGACGAAGGGACCAGCGTGGAGGTCCGAGCTGCGCTGCCAGGGGCGATGCTGGGGCGCAGCGTGCCCAGAAAGCCGGAGCAGGAGGGAGTTTGGGGGTGACGGAACTGCTCTGTATCTTGTCGAGGGATGACTCTCCGAATGTGTTAAGATTCATAACACTGCACACGAAAATTAAAAAGGCACTTTTACTACATGATAAAAAAAAAACTAGATGAACAAAAGATGTTTCAAAGATAGGTTTCGGGCAGCTTTGGGTGCGCCGGGCTTTCTCTTCGGAGCGAGTTCTCCCACAGCGGGTGACGGGGCTCACCTCTCTTGGGGACCCCGCAGTGGGTCCGGGTGGGCGCGCCCACCCGGGAGTCCCTCCTGGGTGAAGGTGGGTCTGGGACGGGTCAGCAGAGAGCAAGCCATTTGCAAGGGAATCTGGGGGCCCGAGAAAAGCGAGGTGTCCTGAAAGTCATTTCCCCCAATAAAGGCCACAGAGCAGAGGTCGGGGGTGAGGGAGAGACCTGGAGCGCCCTCCCTGGTCCCCTCAGTCCGCCCAGCAGGACTCGGGAGGTCTCACAGGGCAGCCCCCTCCTCACGACAGATGCGACCCCTTACTCTTGCCCTCCAGGGCTGTAAGCCGAGCCCCATCCTCCTCCCCCGGGACAGTTCCCCGTCCTAGCCGCGGGGGCGCCGCAGAGGTCACCGGCCCGCCCCCGCAGCTGCTCCCTCTCCCCACCCCGCCCGCGCCCGCTGCCTCTCCCGGGTACACTGCGCCCTCCCAGCCTGCCCGCGAGACCGGGCTGGAACCAGACCTCGAAATCACGTGGGGGGATAGGGGAGTCAGGGGAATGACCACGAGGTCACCTGGCTCGGCCCCGCCTCCGGGCTCCGAACAAGGCCCCGCCCTTGCCCCGCCCTTGCCCCGCCCCCAGGCTTCGAGCACACGCCCCGCCCCTTCCCTCACCCCAGGCTCCGAGCACAAGCTTCACTCCGCCCCCGCTCCACCCCTTCCCCACCCCCAGGTTCCGAGCAACGCCCCGCCCTTTCCCCGCCCCCAGCTCCGGACACACGCCCTGCCCCCCCGCCCCACCCCGAGCTCCGAAAAAGGCCCCGCCCCTGCCCCGCCCCCAGGCTCCGCACACACGCCCTGCCCCCCCCGCCCCACCCCGAGCTCCGAAAAGGCCCCGCCCCTGCCCCGCCCCTGCCCCGCCCCCAGGCTCCGCACACACGCCCCGCCTCCTGCCCCCGCCCCTGCCCCGCCCCCAGGCTCCGAGCGCACGCCCTGCCCCCTGCCCCACTCCGGGCTCCAAGCAAAGCCCCGCCCCTGCCCCGCCCCAGGCTCCGAGCACAGCCCCACCCCCTTCCCGCCCCCAGGCTCTGAGCACACGCCCCGCCCCCTGCCCCGCCCCGGGCTCTGAGCAAGGCCCACAGCTCCGGATACAGGCCCCGCCCCCCGCGCAAAGCCCCTCCTCGAAACTGCTGGCACCTCCCCACCTCCATGGCGACCACCTGGCCTCTCGCTGGGGCTATTGCAGAGGCTCGGATCTGCTCATCTTTCCCTGCTTGTACGTCCACCGCACCCCTGCTCAATACTCAGCGCAGCACGGGTTCCTAGACCCCCCACTCCCTTCACTGGGGATGAAAGCCCACTCCTTCCCAATGGGAGGGCTGCTTTGCCCCTCCCACCACCCCGTCCCTGCGCCCTCCACCTCCGTTCACGGGACGCCTTCCGTGCCCACCCCGGGGCCTTTGCATGGACTCTTCCCTCTCCCCTAACGCTCTTCCCCCACGTGTTGTAAGCATAAATACAAATCTAAGCTTGACTTTTCCTTGGTGTCAAAATGGAAAAAGACTCCCCACTCTCCCTTCTCTTAGGGCATTTCCTTTAGCAAACCAGTAAATTCTTTCTGTTCCTTTTGAGATGGATGCAAACTTTTTGAAAAGCTAAACAAGCCTCTGGCCAGTTTTACAATCCCACAGTGTTTTTCTTAATAGTCTCAGAGCTATCTCTGAAATGTAAACAACAGGGAAGATAGACCCTCTTCCCTGTCTTGGGATTTTAACTTAACGCCTGGCTCCAAGTTATAACTAGCTGTTGCCGAAATATAACTTTTAGATTTTCCTTCGAATGAGAGGAAGTAATCACCACAATGACCACCCATCACCAGGTAAATGCACAATAAACTGAATCACACAGGCGCTGTCAAGTCCTTTCATTTTTCTTTATTGATTTTTAAAAGATTTTATTTATTTGACAGGGGAGGAGAGATGGCACACACACAAGCAGGGGAAGAGGCAGGCAGAGGGAGAAGCAGACTCCCGCTGAGCAGGGAGCCCAGTGCCGGACTGGATCCCAGGACCCTGGGATCGTGACCTGAGCCGAAGGCAGACGCTTAACGGACTGAGCCACCCAGGCGCCCCTGTCAAGTCCTTTTTAAAAATGTTTTATTGCTGGCTCAGTTGGTAGAGTGCACGACTGGATCTCCGGGTTGTAAGCTGGAGGCCCACATTGGGTGTAAAGAACACTTAAAAAAATAAAGTCTTGGAAGAAAAAATTTTATTGTGGTAAAATATATACATAAGAAAATGTCCCACTTTAACAGTTTTTAAGTGTAGAATTCAGAGGCATCAAGTGCATCCACAGCGTTGTACACCATTACCACTGCCCATTTCCAGAACTCTTTAATGATTCCAAACAAAAACTCTGTACCCATGAAACGATGGCTCCCCCCTCCCCCCTCGGGCCATATGCGGCCTGTCTGCTTCCCGTCGCCGTCAGCTTGCCCTTCCATACAGCTCATACAAGTGGAATCATGCGGTCTGGCCTTTTGTGTCTGGCTTCACTGAGCATTGTACTTGCAAGGTTCATCCATGTTGTAGTGGGTGTCAGGACTTCATTCCTTTTAATGCTGCACAATATCCCATTGTGTAGATACACAACATTTTGTTTATCCGCGCATCTGTGGAGGGACGCGCAGGTAGGGGCAAAACTCCATTCTTTTGTGTGTGGACGTCCAGTTTCCCCAGCACTGTTTGTTGAAAAGACTGTTCTTTCCATTGAAATGGTCTTCTCACCTGGTTGAAAATCAATTGACCGTATATACCGGAGTTTATTTCTGGACCCTCCCTTCTATCCCGTTGGTCAGTGTGTCTGTTTCTCTTGCCAGGATCACACTCTCGATTACTGTAGCTTTGTAGTAAGTTTTGAAATCGGGAAGTGTGAGTCCTCTTTGTTCTTTTTCAGGATGATTTTTCTATTCAGGTCCCTTGTAATTCCGTATGATTTTATTATTATTATTATTTTTAAAGATTTTATTTATTTATTTGACAGAGAGAGACACAGCGAGAGAGGGAACACAAGCAGGGGGAGTGGGACAGAGAGAGAAGCAGACTTCCTGCGGAGCAGGGAGCCCGATGCGGGGATCCCAGGACCCTGGGATCATGACCTGAGCCGAAGGCAGACGCTTAACGACTGAGCCACCCAGATGCCCCTATTATTATTATTATTATTTTGAAGATTTATTTAAGTAATCTCTACACCCAGTGTGGGGCTTGAACTCACGACCCTGAGATCAAGAGTTGCACGCTCTACTGACTGAGCCAGCTGGGCGCCCCTCCATGTGAATTTTAAAATAGGTTTTTCTATTTCTTCAAAAACATCATTGAAGAGATTGCTTCGAATCTATAGATCACTGTAGCTAGTACTGACATCTTAACAATATTAAGCCTTCCAGTCCATGAACACAGATGCCACTTATGTCTTCTTTAATTTCTCCCAGCAGTGTTTGCAGTTTTCAGCGTACAAGTCTTCTACCTCCTTGGCTGATGTTATTTCTAAGTATCCTTAGAATACTGACGCTGATGCTATTGTAAATGGAATTGCTGACTTCACTTCCCTTTTCGATTGGTCACTGCTACTGCATGCAGGTACAATTGACTTCTCTGTGTTGGTTTTGTGTCCTGCAACTTTGGCTGAAATCATCTGTTAGCTCTGTAAGTGTTTTCATGGGATTCGTTAGGGTTTTCTACATTGAAGATCATGTCATCTGCAAATAGAGGTAATTTAATTCTTCTCCAATTTCAATGGCTTTTATATTTATTTCCTGTTTAATTGCTCTGGCTAGTGCTTTCAGTACAATGGTGAATGTTGAAAGCGGGCATCATTGTCTTGCTCCTGAGCGTGGGGTAAAGTTTTCAATCCTTTACCGATGAGTGTGATGTTAGCTGTGAGCTTGTCATATATGACCTTTATCATGTCAAGGAAGTCCCTGTCTATTCCCAGTTTATGGAGTGTTTTTATCATGAAAAGAGGGTTGGATTTTGTCAAATGCTTTTTCTGCATCAATTGAGATGGTCATGTGTTTCTTTTTTCTTCATCCTATAAATGTGGTGTATTAACATTGATTTCTGTGTGTTGAATCACACTTGCATTCCCACTTGGTGCTGGTGTGTGATCCTTTCAATATGCTTCTGAATTCAGTTTGCTAGTATTTTGTCGAGGATTTCGGCATCTAGACTCATAATAAGGGTATTGAACTGTGGTTTTCTTATAGTGTCTTTCTGGCTTTAGAATCAGTAATGAATTAGGAGTGTTTCCCCTTCTATTTTTTGGAAAAGTTTGGGAAGTTAATTCTTCTTAAAATGCTTGATTGAATTCACCAACAAAGCCCTCTAATCCTGGGCTTTTCTTTGTTGTGAGGTTTTCAATTACTGATTTAATCTCTTTTGTCTATTCAGATTTCCTATTTCTTCTTGACTCAGTTTTGGTAGTTTGTGTGTTTCTGAGAATTTGTCCATTGCATTGAGGTTTTCCTATTTGTTGCTGTACAATTGCTTATAGTATGCTCTTATAATCCTTTTTATTTCTTTTTAATCCTTTTTATTTCTGTAAAATTAATAGTAATATCCTCACTTCATTTGTGATTCTATTAATTTGAGTCTACTCTCTTTTTTTAGTCAACCTAGCTAAAGTGTATCAATTTTGTTGATTTTTTTTTTTAAAGATTTTATTTATTTGACAGAGAAAGACACAGAGAGAGGGAACAGAAGCAGGGGGAGTGGGAGAGGGAGAAGCAGGCTTCCCGCCGAGCAGGGAGCCTGACGTGGGGCTCGATCCCAGGACCCTGGGATCATAACCTGAGCCGAAGGCAAACACTTAATGACTGAGCCACCCAGGCGCCCCTAGATTTTTATTTATTTATTAGAGAGAGAGAGAGAGAGAGAGAGCACAAGCGGGGGGAGGGGCAAAGGGAGAGGGAGAAGCAGACTCCCTGATGAGCAGGGAGCCCAACTCGGGGCTCGATCCCAGGACCCCAAGATCATGACCTGAGCCAAAGGCAGCCACCCAACTGACTGAGCCACCCAGGTGCCCGTCTACACTAATCTTTATTATTTTTTCCCTCCTGCTAGTTTTTTTTCCCTCCTGCTAGCTTTGAGTATAGTTCGCTGGGCTTTGAGTTTTTGTTTTGTTCCTATTATGGCATCTCCGGAAGGATATATGTATATATATATATTTACATTTAAGGAAATTTCTATCATGCCACTGGATGATCGCAGAAATAATACAGACTTTGCAGCTATAGTTTGGAAGTCACTAAATAAATGGAAGATTCACCTTCAATAAGGAAAACTCAACAATTAATGGGGAGCAGGGGAGTGTGATCTTCAGAGCTACATTATACTCCTTATGTTCAGTCTTCAACAGAAAGTACAAAATACTCAAAGAAATAGGAAATATGGCCCATTCTTAAGGGGGGGGGAAATAATTATACAGAAACCAGTTCTGAAGAGGTGCACACATCAGAATTAATAGACGAAGATGTTAAATCAACTGTCTTTAATATGTGTAACAAGCTAAAGGAAATCAGGAGAACAAGATATGAACAAAGAGAGAATGCCAATAAAGAGACAGGAACTGTAAAAAAGGAACCAAATAGAAAATCTGAAGCTGAAAAGTACAATGGCTGAAATGAAGAATTCACTACTATTCGCAACAGACTTGAGCATGCAGAAGAAAGGATCAGCAAACTGGAAGATGAAGCCATTGAAATCACCCAATTCGAGAAGTAGAAATAAAAAGAATGAGGAGACCCACTGGCATGCCATCAGGAGTGCTGACATGCACATCATGGGTCCTAGAAGGAGAAGAGAGGGAAAGAGGCGTGCGTATATCCGAATGAATAATCACCCCAAATGCCCCAAATTTGATGAACGACATGAATCTGTATATCCAAGAGTCTCAACAAACTCCAAGCAGGATAAAGTCAAAGAGGTCCATGCTAGGACATATTATAATCAAGCTGTGAAAGGCCAAGGTCAGAGAGAATCTTGAAAGCAAGAAACACGGCTTGTCACATACAAGAGATCCTCAGTAAGATTTTAAGCAGCCATCTCATTAGAAGCCTTGCAGACCAGAAGGTGGTAGGATGACATACTTAAAGTCCTGAAAGATTAAAAAAACAAACAAACAAAAAAAACCCTGTCAACCAAGAATTCTCTATCCCATAAAACTATCTTCCAAAAACAAAGGGGAAAGTAAGATATTTCCTGATAAATAAGATCTGAGGGAGTTCATTACTAGTAGTCGTACAAGAAATGCTAAAGAGAGGGGTGCTTGGGTGGCTCAGCGGGTTAAGCGGTTAAGCGTCTGCCTTCGGCTCAGGTCATGATCCCGGGGTCCTGGGATCGAGCCCCGCGTCGGGCTCCCCGCTCAGCCGGGAGTCTGCTTCTCCCTCTCCCTCTGCCGGCCCCTCCCCCTGCTTGTGCATGCTCTCACACTGTCAAATAAAAAAATAATTTTAAAAAATGTTAAAGAGAGTCCTTCTGGCTGAAATGAAAGGACACCAGACAGTAACTCAAGGCCACATGAAGAGACACGGGAACATTGCAAAAGTCACTACCCAGAAAAATGTACAAGCTCCCATTACTGCAGTTTTGGTTTGTAACTCCTCTTCTTTTTCTATGTGATTTAAAAGGCAAATACATGGAACAATAATTATAAATCTGCCAGTGGGCACACAATACATAAAGACGTACCTGTGACCACAGTGGGGGGAAGGATGAAGATGTATAAGAGCTGAATGTTTGTATACTGTTGAGACTCAACTGATATTCTTCAAACCAGGGTGTTATAATTTTAGGATTTTAATTGTAACTTTCAAAGAAACTACTAAGAAAATACTGAATAAGTATACAGAAGAGGAAAGAAGAAGGAAATTAAAAATGGTACCAAACAAAAATCAATACCAAAAAAGGCAGTGGAGGACTTGGGAAGAAAAACCATACAAGACACACAGAAAACAAATGACTACTGGGTAGAAGTAAATCCTCTTTTCAATGTAAATGGACTAAACTCTCCAATTAAAGGGCAGGGGTTGGCAGAGTGCATAAAAAAACGTGATCCACCTACTGCATGCTCTGTACAAGAGGCTCACTTTATTTTTTTTAAAGATTTTATTTATTTGACAGAGAGAAGGAGCGAGCACAAGCAGGGGGAGCGGGGCTCAATCCCAGGACCCCGGGACCATGACCTGAGCCAAAGGCAGACAGACGCCCAACCGACTGAGCCACCCAGGCGCCCCCCAAGAGACTCACTTTAGATACAAAGACACAAAGAAAGTGAAAGGGTGGAATCAGATATTCCATGCAAATTGTAACCAAAGAGAGCTGGGGTGCTTCTATTATTATCACACGAAATGGACTTTATGTCAGGTGCACTTTGGACAAGTTATCACTTCTCAAGATCATGTATGGAAGGGTTGTACCTGCCTGGTTCATATGAAGGGCTGAGGTTTCTGCCTTGCAATCTCTAAGTGCTTATTCAATAGAAAAACTGTTTAATTCTTCTCAGTCTTTGTGGCGAGGACTCACTGGATCAGCCGGAGACTATTTTTATTTATTTATTTTTTATTTTTATTTTTTTTTCAGAGATTTTATTTATTTATTTGACAGAGAGAGACACAGCCAGAGAGGGAACACAAGCAGGGGGAGGGGAGAGGGAGAAGCAGGCTTCCCGCGGAGCAGGGAGCCCAATGCGGGGCTCGATCCCAGGACCCTGGGATCACGACCTGAGCCGAAGGCAGACGCTTAACGACTGAGCCACCCAGGCGCCCCTGGAGACTGTTTTTAATTGTTGGCCCCAGGGGTGTCCACTAACTCCCTCACCTCCTTCTTGTCCTTGCATGAGACCCAGGACAAGCTCCTTTCCTTATCCTGCTCTGCCTTTTCTTCCTGAGTGCCCTTTTCGTGTCCTAGATAATCTACTCCTTGTTGTACATTTACGTGTCGATCCTCTGCTTCAGGCAGGGGTCTGTGTCTGTGTGGGCCACTGAGGGGACACATCAGCACTGCATAAGCGCTGGGGAATGAATCAATGTCCAATAGGCAGCTCACACTTACACGTCCAAACACCAACCCCGCTGCCGTGTCCCCTCTTCAGCCCATGGAACTCTGCCCTCCAGTCACTGAGGCCAAAATATTGGTCTGTTTCCCTCGTACCCATGGAACCCACGTCAGGACATCCCATGGCCCCACCTGCCTGCCACACCCTACCTCCCACCGGTCAGATCCTGCTAGAACCCGGCAGCTCATGACCCTTCACCTCTGCAGGCTCTGCTCACATGGCACCAGGACCATCCTAGTCCGCCTGGCATCCTTCCCATACTTTGTTTGCTTTCCCAGCCTTCTCCCCAGCCTCACACTGACACTGGGCACCCCATATAATTTATGTCGTTAACCTGTGTGTGGTCTGTCTCCCCCACGCAAACATCACTCCAGGTAGGGTGACCAACGGTCCCCATTTGCCGGGCTTTAGGGCTGAGAATCCTGACCCAATCAGCCCCTCAGTCCAGGGCAGACCCCTTGGTCCCCAGCTGCAAGGGCGGTGATCTTAGTTCCTGGCGCTGAGACAGTGGGGCACCCAGTGGGTACTCAGCACCTGCTCGAGAATGGCTGAATGAATGAATGGGGCACACAGCTGTCCCCAGGGCTCCCTGCAGTTCAACTGTGAGCCCCGGCATGGGTGACCTAGCCACCTACCTTTGGTCCTCCCCATCCTGGGGCCTGAGTTCATCAGCGTTTTACTCCTGGGCAGGAGTGGCCTGAGGTGGGAATGGGATTTCTGGCTGGGGTAGGGGTCGGCGATACTGGCCAAGGCAGGCCTGCTGGGCCACGGGGCGCTGGGTGTGGTCTAAGCTCTCGGTGTGGAGGGTGATCACTGAGCACCACTGCACTTGGTGGCAGCACACGTGGACAGCCGGGAAGCTGGGACCCAAGCATGCCCCGCCTCACCCCAGTCCCCATAGCCCTGAACCTCCTTGAGAGGAACACAGTCATGGCCTCTGTTTGGGCCTCAGTTTCCCCCATCTGTGGAAGGCCAGGACAGCGGCAAGTCTTGAGGGAGCCTACACCCGCTCAGCTCCTGCAACCCCTCCCTGCGCCACCTCCGGGCAGGCCAGGGTTCCCAGGGTTAGCCCTGGGTCAGAGCCAGGGTTTCCCTGCCTGGCCACAGTGCTCCTGGATGGTCCAGGTGAGGGGGGCAGGACCTCCGGGCAGGGGCAGCCCCGCCATAGCCGGACTCTGGTCCCTCACCCCGCCTGGGCCTTGATGGGGAGGGAGCACCACGGGCAGACAAGGGCCTCCAGAGGACCCCATGCCCCCAAATCCCGGGCAAGGAGGAAACGTGGTGAGCGCAGAGCCACAGGCTGCCAGCCCCTAAACCCTGACCCAAGGCAGGAGTGGGGGGCCTGGGACTCGAGGGTGAGGCCTCCCTGACCCCCACTCCCCCAGCATCCCATCCTTCTGTCAGTTCCTGACTTGACCCGGCCACTTTATGGGGACGCTAGAGGGGGCCTTCAGGAAAGGGCGCCCCCTGCTCCGCCCCCCTCCTTCGTGGGGCTGAGCACCAGCAGGGGTGGACAGGTTGACCACGCCTCTTCCTCCCACCCTCCCTCCCACACATGGCCTGGGGGCAGGCCATCGGGGTATTGGCATCTCCAGCCTATGGGGTGTCCTCGGGGACAGCCTGGGGGCTTGCACGTGGTGGGGGGTGAGCAGGCTCCATCTGCAGTCTGTGGATCCACCCTCGCCTCTGGAGGCAATCCCACCTCCCGCCTGGAGGCCCCATACGAACAGGTACACCTGGGCCCCGTAATCTTCCCCACCAGGCCACTTGCGCCAGGGGGCTACCTTGCCCCTCAGACCCCATCTGTGTCCTCAAGGGAAGAGGTGAGCTAGGTGGACAAGTGTTTACTGAGTGTGGGGCGCATTGGCTTGCCCCCCCAGCTTGCCGGGGACAGCAGCTGCCATAAAGGGAAGGAGGAGGAGGGACAGCGGAGCCAGGCCCTGGGGGTAGGAGGGCATTTGCAGATGACAGCACAGCCGACCGTCTGGGGCCAGGCCTGGGGCGCCCTCCCTGGGCGCACGGTGGTCAGGCACAGAGGATGTCCAGCCTCCGATGATGGCAGCTCAGGAGGGGCGGCCTGGGGGTCCTTGGGAGCCAGCATGACAGCCCAACTTCCGGGTGGCCCCCGACCTGGGGTGTGGAAATCCCACTGCAGGGCCAAGGGTCCCTCTGGGGTGGCCCTCGGAGAGTGATACTTGGGAGAACGGCACATCCCGGCTCGGGGCGCCTGAGGCCCCGGAAGTGGCCAGCCTGACCTCTGGAAAGGCTGGTGCAGGGGGTCAGGTGGATGCCCAGCCTGGGCAGTAAGGGCCACCCAGCGTGGGGACCGCGGTCAGTATGGGAGTGCTCTGGGCGGGAGCTGGAGGTGGTCCTGAGCCAGCTGAGCTGCAGACCGTGTGGGGTCACACTCTGCTCTCCAGAGCCCTGGGAGAGCTCTGGCAGCCATCAGGCAGCGGCCAGGCTCTTGTCCTCAGGCCAGGGATGGTGGCCACAACCACAGGCGGTCCAGAGGGAGGCTGCACCAAGCTGAGACAGGGCAGGTCAGAGGCCAGGCCATCTGGGAGAGAGGGCAGCCCAGCCAGCCATTCTGTAGGCCTTCACCAAAGGGGTTCAGGAAGGGGCTGAAAGTCCTTCATCTGACCCAAAGCCCCGGGCCCAGCCTGAGGGCCCCCAGGGAGCTGCGCCTCTGGGGAGCCGGAAGGAGGCTGGCCCCATAGCCTGGGTTCAGGTGAGCCACCTCCAAATTCGGAGGCCTGGCTTTTGCTGCCAGAGGCCTGGGGGCCCAGAAGTGAGCTGGTCTCCGCCGCACCCCAGCATTCAGCCAGGGCACTCGCTCGTCCTTGATGGGGCTCCTGGCCTCAGTCTGCTGTCCCCTGGGTGGCAGCTGGAAAGAGAGGAATGGGGGTGCTGGTTCAGCCTACCCAATGCCAACCTTGTCTGGGGGCTCACCCTCCTCCAGTCACCCCCCGACGGCGGCAGGAGGAAGGAGAGGGAGCTGCAGACCCCAAATGCTCAGGGCTTACTGGGCAGGGCTGCCCAGTCCTGGAGAGCCAGTGCATGGCAGCAGGCCAATGTCCCGCCTTCAGGGGCAGTCCACCTGGACCCCAAAAGCAGGATGCACTCCCACTTGAGCCGGGCCCAGCCCCTCTGCTCTCCGGCCTGTCCCTGGGGTGCTGGGACCCACCCAGGGCGGCCCCGGAGGCTCTGGCAGTGGCTGAGACCTGCTCCCAGGTCACTGGACTGGTAGTGGGTGAAGCCCCAGTCCAGCCCCAGGGCGACCATCACCCTTTGGGCTGTGATCTGCTAGAGGGGACCTTTGCTGGGGAAGGGGACCCAGACTTGGCTGAAAAACTCCTCTGGGGTTGGAGGAGGTAGAGGACACAGGTCTCAGAGATGGTCCCCAGGCTCTAGGGCATTTCCAGTGGGGCAGGGGGCAGGACTGGGGCTGCCCTGGAGCCTGGAGACCTGGGCCGGCCGCTGGCCCCGCCCCCGCCCATCCCCCTCTGGCCCCTCGGCTCCTGCAGTCTTCTCTCCGCTCAGCAGCCAGAGGGCTCTTGCCCATGCAGGTGCCGATGCCTGCTCCCCACTTACATCCCGTCACCCCTCTCAGGACCCCCAGGCAGAGGCCACCCTCCTGGGCCACACACAGAACCCCCACGCTTAGCTTTGTCTCCTGCTAAGCCCGAGGTTCCAGGAGTCTGGGCCTAAGTGACTTGGCTGGGTGAAGGGGGGCTGAGGGACATCCCGAGTTCCTGGACAGTTCGAACCAGAGCCCTGGTCAGGCGTGGTGGATGCTCAGGAAGTTCCTCCCCCACCAGTGGTGCAGTGACATGGGAGATGGGCGCTTGCAGTGGACCTCCAGGGCCCTTGACCTCCCAAGTCAGGGGTGGGGCCAGGCCGGTCTGCCTTCGCCTTGGCTCAGAGCCTGGCCAGACTTCCAGGCAGGTGGCCCCTCTGTCCCCCACCAATGCCCAGTCTCCTGTGCAGGGCTCACACCCCCACCCTAAGCGTGGGAGACAGGGATCAGGCTCGGAGCTGAGGTTGGAGTCCAGCCCTCGGCCTCCCGCAGCCCTGGGGCCCGAGACCCAGCGGGGGCACTCACTGCACTGAAGGTCACAGAGCTGCTGGGGGGCGGAGAAGAGCACATCGGTCCTCCGGCCCTGTGGGCGCGGGGCAGCTCGGTCAGCCCAGCCTGTGGCCTCCCCTGCACCCTGACTGCATCCCCCAGAGCGATGGCCTGGGGAGGCTGCTGGGCTGACAGGCCCCCCCGAGGAGCTTTGTTGGTTGATGACAGGGAAGCAGGTCTGGGACTGGAGTAGGGGGGTGGGGGCTGGGTGGGGCAGCACCACCCACCTGGATGCAGGTGCCGGGCACACATGCCTCGTCCCTGGGAATGTTCACAAAGGCGACCACAGGGTCAGCCATGAGGTCCCCCTGGGTGGGAGAGGGGTCGGTCATAGGCAGCAGGGTTGGGGGGGACTGGCTCACACAGCGGAGTGGCTTGCACCCCTCCACACCGGGCGGCCTCCAGGGGCTGACTCAGGGCCTTGTGGACAGGAAAAGGGGCAGCCCCCCTCCCACCGGGCTCACTGAGGCCAAGGGGCGGGCCGTGGCCAGGAGAGCCGGGCGGCAGGCGGGGGGCCGTGACTTCCTCTGGCGACACAGGTGCACCTGGAAATGGGCAGCACTGGGCGAGAAGAAGGTGACCCGGAGGTGGCCCTGAGAAGCTGCTGGCTGGACGGTCATCTTCCAGGCTGTGGGGGTCGAGGGCTGAGGCCCAGCACCGCCCCCCCACTTGCCCTCCTCCCTGCCACTGACCCAGCACCCTGTCATCCCACCTGCCTGACCCAGACGCATCCTGGGAGCAAAGGAAAGGGCGGTATTTCCTGCATCCGCAAGGCAAAGGCCCCAGGCCGGCCTCCCCGCCCTGCCGCCCTGTGGACAGCTCACCTTGGAAGCCTCGCTCGTGGAAAGGGCACCTCACCCAGAAGCCCTGGCTGGTGGAGAACTGTGGAGAAGTCTTGAGGCCTAAGGCCGCGGCAGTGTGCGGGGCTGGCTGGGGGCTGGGACAGGCTGGCCTCCTTCCCCCAGGTTCCCTTAGCTCCACCCTCAGACCAGGATGGGGGTCGGAGGGGTTCCTGGGAGGCGGGACCCCAGGGCTGGGCAGGGGCTGGGAGTGTGTGTGGCTGCATGCCCGCTGCCCCCGAGCCCCGCACCCCTCTACCTCCTCCTGGCCACCCCGCATTACGTGCTGGTCGCGCACAGGGCAGGCTGCGGCCTGGCCCACTCACCTTCAGGCAGAGCTGGGGCTGTGTGTCCACCAGCGGGTACTGCACCTGCGGGGGCTCAAGTCAGGCCCCCGCCATCCACGCCCACCCCCGACCCCGCCGGGGGTACTCACCCTGCCGTGCGCCGGCCGGCCGGAGCGCTCCAGGCTGTGGCAGAGGGCCCCCGGCCCCGGGCGCCAGCACAGGCTCACGTGACCACTCACGGGACAGGCAGGCTCCCAGCTCAGTGCCTGGTCCCCCGGGTGGTAGCGGATGGCGTCCCACAGGGCGTCTGTCTCTGCAGGGACCCTCGCCCAGGGGCTCAAGTCAGCGAGCCCCGCCCCCGTGTGTGCGTGTCCCGGGCGCGTGCGGCGTCCCGGAGCAGAGCCGCGAGCGGGCAACCCTCCTCCGCCCCCGCACCGCCGCTCAGAACACTTGCTTCTTCCACGCGAGCCAGGCCGGGGCGCGTGCATCCGCCCCGGGGGCACACGCCCTCGCGCGCCCTCGCGTCTACGCAGACTGCCGCAGGAAAGGGCTTGCCTGGGACTCACCTTCGGCTACATGCCGTCCGCGGCAGGCTCACGGGGGCACGGGGCCTGTCCGCACGCTTCCCCCCCACTGTGACCCCCTCCGGCTGAAGCCGGCCGGCCCCCACCCTGCCGGCACGGCTGACCTCCTCTCCCCCACCCCTACTCCACACCATAAGGCACTTGCCATCTTCGAAGGGACAGGCCTGCATCCGCACGGCGTCAGGGGTCGCAGACCAGCCCTGCGGGAGGGGCTGGGGTCAGCGCAGGCCCTGCCCCTCCCCCCGTCCCCTCCCGGCAGTGAAGGCCACACTCTCACTGACCTCAAGGCACAGGCAGGGCAGTTCTTGACTGTAGGGCAGAGACACGGTGCGGGACATCCTGTTCACTGTCACCTGCGTGGAGTTGAGGGCTTAGGGGCTGGGGGCCCAGTGGGTGGGACTGGGCCAGGGGGGGAGGGCCTGGGGTGGGGGAGGGGGAGGGGCGTGGTCTGGGGGGCTGGGCCGTTGGGCGGGCCGTGGGCAGGGGTGTGTGCTCTGGGCCAGGGGGCGGTGTCCAGGGCTTGGGCCTGGGCTCACCCGCACGGGGGCACCCACATCCTCGCAGGTGAACCACTTGAGGCAGAGCCGGACGTAGTAGTCGGGGGCCCCGGGGGCCTCGGGCACCTGGACCAGAATGACCTTGCGGCTGCGGTCCACCCAGTAAGAGAACTTCTCGGCTATAAAAGGGCGGCACTTAGGGGCCATGCTGGGACTAGCGGTCATCTGACAAAGGTCTCCACCTGTCCTGAGAGCCTCCAAATGGTGACCCCTTGCTAGACCCAGGTATTTGGGAGTCGCCCACCTGAGGACCCATCATGACTTCCCAAGTGGGGCAGGAAGAAGACCCCCATGGGAGGGTTGTGGGGGTCTCCCCAGGAGCTGCGGGGCTGCAGTCCCACCTGAGGACGGGTCCTCACCAAAGCAGACAGGCACGTTCCTCCCCACGTCCTCGTCTCTGCAGTCTGCAAATGGCACAGCAATGGGGGGCCCAGCCACTCTGTCCCCAGCAGCTGTACCCTAGTCGGGCCTCTGCCCTTGTGCTTTACAGAAGTCTCTCCTCTCCCAGGGCACTTGCTGCGAGCTGCCCAGCATGGGGCTCTGCCTCCTACCTCAGGAGTCCCACCCCAGGTTGTCCCTAGAAGCCCTGTCCCTAGGGTACAGTGGCAGCTGTACCTGGGGCGGACCCATGGGCTCCCACCTTCCACATGGTACTGCTGGTCCAGCTGGACCCCACAGAAGTGGGGGACGGTCCTCAGGGTGACGTAGAGGCTCTGAGCCACACTCACTTCGAAGCAATCAAAATGCACCTGGAGCTGGGCATGCACAGGTGTGAGCCACGTGGACCTGGGGTCTATAGCTACCCATCCCTGGCCAGGCCAGCTGCACCTCGCATAGCTGGAACCCAGAAGAAGGGTCCCCTGTCCTCAGGCCTTGGGTGGATCGGGTGGATCCAGGAAGGGAGGGCAGCCAGGAACAGCCAGGAGACAGCTGCTCCTGCCTGGCAAAGGCTTGGGGCGGAACCAGCAGGTCTGGGTCAGGCCCTGGCCTCACCTGCCGCCCCACCTGCCGTCGACGGGAGGCCCTGGAGACCCTCACACTCTGACACTGAGTCTCCTGGGTGTCGAGATTCATGGAGCAGGCCTCCAAGCCCCGAAGGCTCTCTGGGTGAAGGGAGGGGCCAGACAGAGCTGGTCAGACCAGGACAGAGTCCTCTTTCTTCCCCTCCTCTCTGGGAAGTGCACTTAGCAGGGTCCCCCAGGCCCACCCTGCCCCTCCAAGTGTTGTGGAGTTAAAGGAGCTGGGAGCCCACCACCCTGCTTCCTGGGTGTTCCCACCATCACAAGCAGCATGGTCCCTCCCCCGCCCCCGAGGCTGCCTCTCACCATGCAGTGTGAGGGAAGCCTGCACGCGCAGGAGCAGGGAGCAGCCCTCGTGGGGGGCACACTTCATGGCAGTGGAGAGTGTCAGGGCCTCCAGGACCGATGGGGACATGGACGTGGGGGGTTGCTGGCAGAAGCTGTTAAAAATGTTCCCTGGGGAGGAGAGAAGGAGGGTGAGTGCCACAGGGCTCCCCAGTGCCTGGGTAAGGCTTTGTGGGTGGCCCGGCCAGGGGAGGGAGCTCTGGTAGGGCATGTCTGGGGAGGGGTCCTCACTATCTTGCCACAGGGCAATCAGTGAACAGTGGACCCACCCTGGAGCCCGCTGTCTTTGGGTGTCAGGAGCGGGGCCAGGCTGGGGAGCAGACCTGAGTGTCAGGGGCAGCTGGCATGGGGCAGGGGGGCCGGCCTCCTGACAAGCTGGCAAGCCCATTGCCACCCTTCAAAGGCCTGCGGGGGCACCTGGGTCATGACCCCCAGGTCATCAGAGCCCAGGGCTCTGTTCACAGGCCAGCAGCTGGACTGGCGCAGGTGAGACTGGCCCCAGGCCTCGGTGGAGCTGGGGTCTCACTTCCAGGCACGGGGCTGAGCGCAGTTGTGGCCTTCGCTTGGCCAGGCTTGCAGCTGAGGACTTGGAGGACAGTGGGGTTAGCTCCATGAGCCGTGGAGCCCTGGGGAGGCCTGTGGCCCACAGTGTCAGCAGCCCAGGTGCCCCCCTGCACCCAAGGTTGTGGCCCATCTGCAGGCATGAGAGATGGCGTCCAGGCCTGGTGCCATGGGCAGTGGAGGAAGTAACCCCGAGGTGGGACCGCGTGTCCAGGAAGGGGAAGGGGTGTGTGCTCAGTGGGTGCTTCGGGGGCCCAGAACTCCCAGGCGCCCCCAAGGCAGACCCTAGGAGATCTGTCAGGAAGATCTCACTGGGGCTAGAACTCCAGGGGAAGTGCCAGCACTACGGAGGAGAGGGACCCCCCTTCAGACCAGGCCAAACTGCTAACTCGCAAGTGAAGGGGGAACAGAGCAGAATGGCGCATCCAAGACGCCTCCACGGAGAGACTGAGGCCAAAATGGACGCTCCTCAGAGGCCCCAGCCCTGAATTCAGGCAGGACTTGAAGGTGCAGAGCAGCTGCCCCTCCTGGGGCCCAGGGCCACAGGCTGTTTCTGCTCCAGGACCTTCTCCAGCGACATGCAAGCAGGTGGGCTACGGAGAAGGCAGGTTGCCCCAAAGCCAGGTCTCTGCAGGAGGCAGTGGTGCTGCCCCTGGGGCCTGGATGAACATGCTGTTGGTACTCGCCATGGAGCCTGTCACTCGACAGAGCTCATA
The DNA here is from genome assembly GCF_011800145.1 of Mirounga leonina. Taxonomy (NCBI): domain Eukaryota; kingdom Metazoa; phylum Chordata; class Mammalia; order Carnivora; family Phocidae; genus Mirounga; species Mirounga leonina. Next base: position 741,642 of record NW_023270717.1, on the reverse strand, counting down.
CGGACTGGCTTCAGAAAGAGACTCAAAGGGACAGCAGGAATTACAAGACCCGAATATGTTCATGGGAAAGAAATCCAGTTCTGTGGATCCCACTGTGGCCTAGACAGAGTCATGGAGATCAGCTTTACCCTCCTGCCTGACACAGCCTGGAAAACCAGGTAGAATACGTGCAGAATGGTTTCAGGACACAACTTGATGAAAACTAAACTCACAGATCCAAGTTGGTGAGCGCTAAGTATAAGAAAGATGGAAAAAGGGCGCCTGGGTGGCTCAGTTGGTTAAGCGACTGCCTTCGGCTCAGGTCATGATCCTGGAGTCCCGGAATCGAGTCCCGCATCGGGCTCCCTGCTCAGCAGGGGGTCTGCTTCTCCCTCTGCCCTCTTCCCTCTCGTGCTCTCTGTCTCTCATTCTCTCTCTCTCAAATAAATAAATAAAATCTTTTAAAAAAATAAAAATTAAAAAAAAAAAAAGATGGAAAAAATTATGAGGCACACCATGATCAATTCGCTGGAAGCCAGTGGCAAAGAGAAAATTGTAGAAGCCACCAGAGGAAAAAGACACATTACGTAGAAGGAACGAAGGACACGAGAACAGCAAGTTTCTTGTGGGAGAAGGCGGAAGAGCCCCCAAAGTGCTGAAGACAAGCCTACCAACCGGGAGCTCTACCACAGGGAGATGTCTTAAAATAAAGGGTAAATAAAGACTTCTTTAGCATACAAAAGCTGATAGAATTCCTCATCAGAAGATCCACACTACCAAAAAAAAAAAAGTCGTGGGATGGACCCCCGAGTGTCAGACTCTGCACTCAGCATGGAGTCGGCTTGAGATCCTCTTTCCCTCTCCCTCTATCCCTCCCACTCGTTCTCTCTCTCTCTTTCTCTGAAATAAATAAATCTTTTTTTTTTAAGATTTTATTTATTTGAGAGCGAGAAAATGAGAGAGAAAGAACACATGAGAGGGGATAGGGTCAGAGGGAGAAGCAGACTCCCCACTGAGCAGGGAGTCCGATGCGGGACTCGATCCAGGGACTCCAGGATCATGACCTGAGCCGAAGGCAGTCGCTCAACCAACTGAGCCACCCAGGCGCCCCTGAAATAAATAAATCTTTAAAAAATAAAATAAAATATGTCTGGAGAGCCTCCCAGTATTTGGAAACTAAACAATACACTTCTAAATAGCCTTTGGGCCAAAGAAGATATGAAAAGGGAAAAGAGAAATTACTTTGAACTGAATGAAAATGAAAAGACAACATATAAAAACATTTGGATGCTGCCAAAGCACTATTTTTAGGGGGGAATTTATAGCACTAAACTCCTATATTAGAAAAAAAAAATCTCAGGGGTACCTGGGTGGCTCAGTCGGTTAAGCGTCTGTCTTCGGCTCAGGTCATGATCCTGGGGGTCCTGGGATTGAGTCCCACATCAGGCTCCTTTCTCAGCGAGGAGCCTGCTTCTCCCTCTGCCCCTCCCCCCTGCTTGTGCTCTCTCTTTCTCACTCTCTCTCTCAAACAATTAAACAAATAACCTTTAAAAGAAAAAAATATCTCAAATTAGTGACCTCAGCTTCCACCTTAAGGAACTAGAGAAAGAAGGGTAAATGCACACCCTTAAACTAATGTTAAATTACATGTCAATTATATTTCAAACTGGAGAAGAAAGAGGAACAAAACCCAAAGTAATCAGAAGAAAAAAATAAAGATCAGAGTGGAAACCAATGAAATAGGAAACAGACAAGCAATAGAGAAAAGTCAATGAAAGCATATGTTTAAGAAAAAAATACTACCAGTTCTACATGGATTTTTCCAGAAAACCGATGAAGAGGGAATAGTTTGGAACTCATTCTCTGATAACAAAACATTACAAAAATGTTTGGCAAAAACATTACAAAAAGAGAAAACTACAGATACCTCATGGCCATAGAGTAGAAACTCTAAACAAAATTTTAGTAAATGGAATCCAACAACATATAAAAGGATAACACATAATTACCAAGCGTGGTTTGTCTTAGAAATACAAGATTGGTTCAATGTTAGAAAATCAATCACTATAGGGCAATCCTCTCGGGTCCCCTCCCTCTTTGGGAGCTTTGTACTCTCACTCAATAAACCTTGCTTTGCTGCCTACCAAAAAAAAAAAAAAAAAAAAGAGAGAGAGAGAGAAGAAAGAAAAAAGAAAATCAATCACTATAATTATGTTAACAAATTTTGAAAAACACATATGATCATCTCAATAGTCATAGCAAAATTATTTTACAAAATTCAGTATCTATTCTTAAAAAAACTCTCAGCAAACAAGGAATGTAAGGAAATGTTGTCAATCTAATAAAGGTCTTCTATGGGAAACCTATAGTTAATATCATGTTTGCCAGTGAAAGAAAGATTGTTTTCCCCTAAGATCAGGAACAAGATCAGGATCACTGCTCTGATCACTTCTACTCAACATTGTATTAGAGATCCTAGTCAGTGCAATAAGGCTAGAAAACAAACTTCCTTTTCAGTTTGGAAAGAAGTAAAGCTGTCTTCATTCACAGATGACATAGTTGTCTCTGTAAAAATATAATGGAATCTACAGAATAAGTTTAGCAAATGCAAGAATCAAGATCAATATACAAAAATACACTATATTTCTGTATGCTAGTAAAGAACAATTGCAAATTGAAATTTAAAAAATACCATTTATAAGAACATAAAAATATGAAATACTTAGGAACAAATTTGACAAAAGAGGTATAAAATCTATGCCCTGAAAACTACAAAATATTGCTGAGGGAAATTAGAGAAAACCTAAATAAATGGAGAGGTACACTGGACTCATGGGGCAGAAAATCAAAATTGCTAAGATGTCAATTCTGCCCAAATTGATCCATAGATTCAATGAAATTGAATTCAAAATCCTCTTTGTAGAAGGCCTTTCCCCCCCATAGACTGACAAGCTGATTCTAGAATTCACTTGGAAATGCAAAGGATCTAGAATAGTCAAATCGTCTATGATAAAGAAGAACAAATGTGAAGGCAAACACTGCCTAATTTTAGGACTTACTATAAAGTAATCAAGTGCAGGGATGAGGACAGTGTGGTATTAGCAACAAGATAAACAAATGGATGGAACAGAATAGAGTCCCCAAAAGACCCACCCATGTATGGATGGTTGACTTTCCACAAGCATGCTAGGCTGCCCACTGGGAAAGGGACAGTCTTTTCAAAGGATAGTGCTGGGTCAACTGGATGTCCATATGCAAACAAACAAAAAAGAACTTTAATCCATACCTTTCACTACATGCAAAGGTCACTCAAGATGCACTGCTGATTTAAATGTAAAATCTAAAACTGTAACACTTTAAAAAAATAGTAAAAAAAAAATCTTTGTGACCTTGAGTTAGGCAAAGATTTCTAAGCTACAACACTGAATCATGACTGTCAAAGAAAAAATTGATAAATTGGACTTCATCAAAATTTATCTTTGAAAGAGAATGAAAAGACAAGTCACAGGCTGAGGGAAAATACTTGCAGATCGTCTATCTGGTAAGGAACTTGCATTCAGAATCTGTAAAGACTTCTCCAAATTTAATAATAAGGAAACCAACAACCCAGTAAAGAATAAGATCTGAACAGATTCTTCAGATAGAAGATAAAAGTGGCCAGTGAGCACATGAAGAAATGCTCAACATCAGTTAACATTAAGGAAATAAATGCACATTTAAGCCACAATGAGTCAGTATTAAGTATTAGAATGGCAAAAATGGACAGGACTGACCATACCTAGTGCAGACAAGGATGTTGAGGAATGAGAATCCTTGCACACTGCTGGTGGGAGCATAGAATGTCACAAACACTTCTTTAGAAGTTAGATATGTATGATACAGCCATTCCGTGCCTTGATATTCACCCAAAATTAACGAGAAAGGCTTGTCTACAAATGTTGATAGTGGTTTAATTTTTAGCCGCCCAAAACCCAGGTGTCCATCGACAGGTGAGTGGGCAAACAGACGGTGGTATAGCGATGCAATGGGACGGGATTTTGACATAACACACGGATGAACTGAAATACCATGATGCTGAGTGAAAGAAGCCAGACACAAGAGCACCCCCTGTCTGATTCCATGCATATAAAATTTTAGAAAATGTGAACTAATCTCTATGGAAAGATACGTGGTTGTCCATTATCCTGACTGTGGTAACAGTTTCGCAGGTGTATACGTATGTAAAACCTTAGCAAATCGAATACTTGGAATATATACAGTTCGCTTTCTGTCAATTTATGTCAATAATGCTACAGAGGCACCTGGGTGGCTCAGTCAGTCAAGCGTCTGACTCTTGGCTTCGGCTCAGCTCATGACCTCAGGGTCATGAGATCGAGCCCCACATTGGGCTCCGTGTGGAGTCTGCTTGAAACTCTCCCTCTCCCTCTGCCCCTCCGCCTCCTTGGGCATGTGCTCTCTCTCTCAAATAGATAAAATAAATCTTTATTTAATCTATTTGAGAGAGAAGGAGACTGAGAGAGCATGAGCAGGGGGAGTGGGAGAGGGAGAAGCAGGCTTCCCGCGGAGCAGGGAGCCCGATGCGGGGCTCGACCCCAGGACCCCAGGATCATGACCTGAGCCGAAGGCAGATGTTTAACTGATTGAGCCACCCAGGAGCCCCAATAAAATAAATCTTTTTTTTTAAAGATTTTATTTATTTATTTATTTGAGACAGAGAGAATGAGAGACAGAGAGCATGAGAGGGAGGAGGGTCAGAGGGAGAAGCAGACTCCCCGCCGAGCAGGGACCCCGATGCAGGACTCGATCCAGGGACTCCAGGATCATGACCTGAGCCGAAGGCAGTCGCCCAACCAACTGAGCCACCCAGGCGCCCAAATAAATCTTTAAAAAAATAATGCTATAATGTAATTTCCTTCTTCCTGCCCATCTACAACGTGTGTAAGAAGGCGGAGAGTTTCCAAACTCCTCCCCAGGATCGGTGAGATGTCATACTGAGCTTGGCCTCCTAAGAGGGGGTTTCTCCCAACTCAGTTTAAGTTTATAGACGATCAGAAGTGGGAAAAATAAAACAATAAAGCAATAATTTTTAAAAAAAAAGCTTTAAGCACACAGAGCACAACTGTCTTCACACCCCATGAGCTTCTCTTCACCATGTCCTCAATAGCCAGAGTGGCAGACCAGGGATGGGGAGGAGGTTGCAGGCCCCTGACACCTTCTCCTCCCAAACTGATGAATATTAAACAAAAAATGAATAGCTGAGCTGCCTTTCATGATCACCATGTGCGGGCAGTTATAAACAGAGTCAGTGATCAAATCCTCCCATACTGGTCCAAGTTCTACACAATTGCCTGCATCCGGCATGGCCCCTGCCCTGTGTCCTTGGCCCCCTGATGTCTTGGAGCCGATGCGAGTACTGTGGGATCTGATGGACTCTGAGCCTTCGGGAGGGAGCCTGCCCAAGGGTAGTGCTGGAGGCAGAGGAGGGGCCACCGAAGGAGGCGGCCAAACCTCCTGCTGTCCGCAGACTTCATGGTGAAACCGAGTGCTCAGCCAGGTACTGTGGGGCCTGGTGCAGGGAGTTCTGTCCCAGGCCTGATGTTCCCTCGCCACAGGGGCCACCGTAGAGCTTCGCGCTGCATCCCTAGGGGAAGCCACCTGCTTCAGAGTCCTCTTCCCACCCACAGGCACCTCATGTGTGTGAAAATGTCTTCTTCTCTGCAAGGAATGAGAAATCCACATCTCTTGACCTTTTCTGGGAGAAAAAAGAGCAGATCTACTCCAGCCAACCAAGAAAAGGACTAGAACCAGAATTAAAAAAAAAAAAAAATGTAGAGCCATAGCAGAGAAGGGCTGGTGGGGAGCCTGGAGTATAGCGAGCTATAGAGAGGGACAGGTGCCTATTATAGACTAAAATGTGTCAGAACAGGCTCTTGTCCCAAACTAGCTGACAGACTGGGGAGTATACAGAGTAAAGGAGAAGAGATACGAGCATATGTTATGTCATCCGTGGTGCAAAACAGGGAAAACAAGTGGTGTCACTCCGTGGAAATCATCGTGAACCCAGAATTTATCATGAAGACTCATGGGAATCTCCCCATGGGAGAAGTAACTATATTCAGTCTTTTCAAAGATTTAAAAAACTGCCACAGAGTCTTACTATAAGAAGGCTTAACAGGTGTATTTTAAAAAGGAGAAATAGGAACTCAGAAGGAAGAAGTGGGTTACAAAAGGGAACAGTGAACCCAGGGATTGGTAAAACTTGGTGGTGAATTTAAATTCCTATCGACAAAGGAAGAGGAGGAGAAACAAAGACTTTTGTGTGTTTAAAAACAAGTTGGGAGTTTCGTTTCCCATAATACGCTAGACCTATTTGGACCAACTCTACTGCTGAAAACAACCAACACTGGAGAAGAGACTAGGCTTATAAAAAGCTTCACAAAAACTTGTGAAAGCTGATGAAAGAGTCAGGATCATCAGGCCAAAGCCTGAGAAATGGCAGAGGGATGCACAGGAAACCACGCCTGCCGAGGGCATCACGGAGCTCCCCCACTATCACCCGGGGTCGGGGGCAGTTGGGAGGAACCCCCCAACCCCAGGCCCTGTGAGGTGGCTAGTCTGAGCACGCAGGGAGGAACGCAGAGCTTCCCACAACCTCTGGTGGGCCTGGGTGCTGGTTCCCAGCCCTGGTTTGCATCTCTAGGAAGGTCCAAGAGACCTCAGTCTGTTTTTTAACGAGAAATGGTCCTGACAGTCACACGCTACCTCTGAGTACCACTCAGAAACAAAGGGGAATCTGGTCTGAGGGGAACCTCCTTCATCCTAGGCCCTGGGGAACACCATGAGTCTTTCTTGAGGGCACTGAGCAGGCATATTTCAAGATAAACAAATATGCCAGAAAACAAAGCACCGAGAGCGGAAATGACAGGCCACAGAAAGCCCCACAGAGTCTTCCAGTGACAGACGAATCAGATGTGAACTGCAGACCAGCCACCCTAAGACAAGCTTGAAAGTATGCGCGGTGGGAAATAAAAACTACAAAGAGAGACGAAGCATGTTCACAATAAACAGAGTTTCTAGAAACGAAACCCACAGAAATAGAAATTAAAAATGCAACAAATGACTTCAAGAGTAGACTGGACCTCACCAAAGAGAGAATTAGTGAAGTGAAAGATCCCAGTGAATGATCCAGAAGGCAGCAGAGAGACAGAAAGACGGAAAATATAGCAGAGACATTAAGAAATGTGGAGAAAGAAGTAAAATGGCCAAGATGTCCCCAAGGAAGGGAAAGAGGACAGACAGGGCTGATGGCTAGCTTTTCAAAGGCTCACAGAAAAAAGTAAAAGTATAGGACAGTCTCCTGTTGAATATTGCAAAATCCTACATAAAACTTTAGCAATTTGATTTAATAATATATTAAACATGACTGGATAGGATTTGTTTCAGGACTCCAGGTACGGTCAACATTAGAAAATCTATTAGTACAATTCACCTCACTGAAAGATTAAAGGAGGAAAACTGTATGATTATTTTCACAGATGCACAAAGTTTTCATAAAGTTCACTTCCTATTCATGATAAAGAATGTTTAAAAAACCCTGGGTGTTATATGCAAACAACGAATCATGGAACACTACATCAAAAACTAATGATGTAATGTATGGTGACTAACATAACATTAAAAAAAAAAAAGAATGTTTAAAAAACTAGGAAAAGAAAGGCACTTCCTTGTCTAGATGGAAGCCATCTATTTCAAAGGCCCCATAAGCCTGGTAATGACTGGTAAGCCTTGGGAGTCGATCCCATAAATATCAGGACTAAGATGAGGGCTCCCCATTCAACGTTGTCCTGGTGATTGGAGCCAGGCCCAGAAGACCAGAAACAAACATGGGTTTATAAACTGTTAGTCATCATTTACAGAATACGTGATTATCTATATACAAAATCTTAAGAGACTCAATGGGAAATCTATTAGAAATAACAAAGAGTTTTTAACAAATGTGTTGGATACAAGATCAATATACCAAAATAGCATTGCTCTACACCAGCAAAACCAACCAGAAAATATGATAAAATAAAGAAACCATTCACAGTATCCTTCAACCTCTGAAGAACATAAATAAAAGCTTTGAGAAAGACCTAAACAGTTGGAAAGGCGTACCATCCGTGTTCATGGTTGGAAGACTCAACTCTGATAAGATGTCATTTCTGTCTCAAATTAATCAATGTATTCAATGCAAGTCTGATAAAAATGTGTGATATTGTGACTTATAATAAGAAATACGTATTGGTCTGTGCCCATTATCTGGTACAGGGATCCTAAAACCCTTGGAATTTCCCAAGACCTAAGAGCCAGCAGGGTGTCTTTTGTTGTTCATAACAAACCACTTTCAACCACACCTGAGTTTATGAGGTAAGTTTTGGAAAGCCCCAAAGGATGGGGACTGGTTGCCAGGGAAACGAACCACATGATGACCTCTGTGGAGGAGAGAGGAGCTGGAAGTCCAATCACCAATGGCCAATGCATTTATCGATCGTGCCTATGTGAAACCCTCTATAAAAACTCTGAAGGACAAGGTTTGGAGCGCTTTGGGGTTGGTGAGCACGTGGAGATGGGAGAGTGGCAGCCCCAGGAGGCATGGGGGTCTCCGAGCCCTACCGCATCCCCTCTACCTGGTTTTTCTCGAATTACATCTTTTTATAATAAACTGGTTACCTGGCAAGTAAAATGATGCTCTGAGTTCTGTGAGCCAATCCAGTAAAGTAACTGAACCGAAGGAGGGGTCGTGGGAGCCTCTGATCCGTAGCCAGTTGGTTACTTGCTGCTGGTGTTTGAAGTTGGGGGGCAGTCTTGTGGGATGAAGCCCCTAACCTGTGGGCTCTGAGGCTAAACCTATGGTCTACGTAACTTGGAACTGAGTTAATTGCTTGGTGATATTAAAAAATACACACATTGGCTCTCTCCAAAATAAATAAATAAATAAATCCTTTTCTAAAAAAATGAGGGGGCACCTGGGTGGCTCAGTCTGTTGAGCATCTGACTCTCATTTTTGGCTCAGGTCATGATCTCAGGGTCCTGGGATCGAGCCCCGCCATGGGCTCTGCACTCAGCTGGGAGTCTGCTTGGGATTCTCCCTCTCCCTCTGCCTGCCCCCTCTTGCTCACACACACTCTCTCTCTCCAAAATAAATAAATACATCTTAAAACAAGACACATGTTGGAAAATACGTCCCGAAACTCTCAGTAAACTTGACGATCAAAAATTCATATTGAAGAAGTGAAGGCGTACAAAATGCTAAGACCCTTTTAAAAAGCTTTTTATTGTAAAAATGAAATTTAGATACTGAAAAGCTCACCAAAAAATCATAGCTTTGTGAATTATTACAGGGCAGATGGGCCAGACAGCCGGTCCCCAGCTAGTCCAAAAGCCCCTTCGCTCACCCCAGAACCAGCATGCTGACTTCTACAGTAAAGACTTCTTTGCATTTCTTTATGGTTTCATCACCCAGATGTGCCTCTTCATGCACTAGAGTTGAGGCTGTGCCTATTTTCCAAACTTGGCTTATCTGGTCTGCCGCTTTGCCTCCATGTCTCCTCCTCCTTGCAGAATCAGGCTCTGTGAACTGCCAGGCGTCTCGGGGTGCAGCTCAGCACCCATCCTCAGACCCCTGTATTTCTGGCCAACCGGGCAGCAGGACCCAGAGGGCTGGCTGAGCTCAGGGTCCAGTCCTTTGGCAGGACTAGCGCTTGTGTCAAATGCCTGCAGGAGGCGGCATCCTGTGCCTGGACCTCCGCCACGTTTGACAATAGCTGTCACCAGCACTCAAGCCATTGGGAGCCGCAAAACAGTGATACAATTTTACCGTTTTGTTTCCACTCATCAGCTGGAATACTTACTCCAAGGTGGCATTCCCAGAAGAAAGACAGGATCAAGACTTGATTCCCAGTTTTCAAAGTGATGAGTTGGTTCCCTGTCATCCACAGAAGGTGAAGAGTTCTCTTTATTTTTAAAAAACAAGATCATCATGACTACATGGGTTTACCCATGGGTTGCAATTTATTGCAATTCTTATTGTTTTTTAAAATCTCATATGATATCCTCTTGGCTAACGGGAGCTTCTTTAGGTTGTCTCCAAGTACTTTTTTATTTTTTAAGATTTTATTTTTAAGTGTTCTCTACACCCAGGGTGGGGCTAGAACCCACAACCCCGAGATCAAGAGTCACTTGCTCCTCTGAGCCAGCCGGGCGCCCCCCAAGGACTGCTGACATGTACCATTGCCTTTGAGAGCTTCTGGGCTCTCTGGTACGACAGATGTCCCGGGTTCTTCTTGTACATTCTCTGCCCCAGGCTGGGAGTCAGCCACTTCTCTTGGAAGCCCTGCCTGGTTTCTTTTGCTGGGAAATGGTATTTGATGACCACAAACTGGACAGTAGGGAGGTTCCTAGCGTTGTAAGTTGTCTGCTCTTTTTGCTACATGCCCCAAAAGATTTTTCGATTTCTCTTTAAGATCCGGTCATTTTACGAGAATATGTTTTGGTGTTTCATATTCAAGATCCATATTCTTGGGTCCATGGTTTACCCTTATAATACCCAGTTTCAAGAAAAAATTTTAATCTCCTGAGAACTGTAGTTCTTAGTATTTTTTCTGTCGCCTTAGTTTTCTTCAGCATCTGTATTTTGGACATTCTTGGCCTATCTGCAACACTTACCGTTTATTCAAACATCATTTTAATCTTTTTTTTTTCATTTCTTTTTATTTTTAAAAATGTCCTCATTTTCTTCTTGTATTTCTCTTGGACGTTTAATATTTGGTCCGTTCACTCTTGGGTTCTTCTAATGTAGTCTTCATCTCTGAAGTTATTTTTCCTTTATTTCTAATTCTGTGTGTTGTCACCTCACTTCCGAGAATTTCTAACTTTTGCTCATATGCATCATTTTCGTGAGTTTTGAAAATTATTTTGAAATGAAATGTTACAGTTTGGGGGTTTCTTAGCATGTCTTTCTGGTGCACTTCATTGTCTTTGGGATGTTATTTCTATTTTTCATGATCATGAACTGTCTGGAATTGGTCCTTGATACCATTCCCTGATTCTGTCCCTTCGGAATTCAAAAGCGGGAGGCTCCGTTCTGGCCGCCTTTCCAGCCGCACAGCGCCCTCTCCCGTCGTGTTCGCGCAGCGTTAGAAGCGGGCTGGACGGCTTCGCCGGTTTCTTAGCCCCGCCCCCCCACCCCTCGGTCCACGTCCGTCTGTACCTCGCCGCTCGCCTCTGTTGTCCTCGCTCTGCTCAGTCTTGACGGCACCCCAGCTGCCCCGTGTGGGGCCGTCTCACCAGGGGTCCCGGAGCTGAGGGGGCGCCGACTCCCCGCCCCCGCCGCGGGTCTGGGTTGGGGGGGGTCAGGTGCGCTCTCCCGCCTCCGCCGCGGGTCTGGGTTGGGGGGGGGCGTCAGGTGCGCTCTCCCGCGGGCGCTCACCGACGGCTGGGGCCCCCGCCGTCCCCCGGGCGCAACCGCAGGTAAGGCCCTTCACCTGGGGGCGCGGGAGCGAGCCGCACCTGAGTGCCACCCTCTCACCACTCAGTCTGCACCTGCGGGTTCGGGGACGCAGGCACACACGGTCGCCGCGCTCGCCGCACAGTTTAGGAAAAGAAGGAGCAAGGAGAAGCCGGAGAGGACCTGAGATCAGAGGCGTCAGGGAGCCACCGCGCGGCTGGAAAGTCAGACCCAGGCTGAGCAGATGGGTCTCCAGGCAGCAAAACATTACAGTTGCGTCCCTACCTCACACCACGAGTGGAAATAAACCCTATGAATTAAAGAGCTAAATGAAAACAAAATGTTAAAACCTTTAGAAGTACAGCAACGCTGGAAACATATCTACCACCTCAGGGCAGCGAAGAATTTCTTAAAAGATCCCCCCAAATCCATAAAGCCCCTTCAAGAGGAGACTGGTAAATATGATTACATCAAAGTGGAAAAGTTCTGAATGGCCTCAGGAGGCCAAAGGGAAAAAGAGAGGGAGGAGCTCTGTGAGGCCAGGAGCACTCCGGAGGGACATTCGCAGCAGAAGCCCCCACCCCAGCCCCACCCCGGGAGTCACCCGGATGCAGCAGCAGCCACGAAAGAAAGATAACGAAGCTATGGTTAAATGGGTGTCATTTTGCATTGGACAAAAATGCAGAAGTTGATAAGGGGAAACGGGGGTTTCCATATATTGCTGATGTGTCCACTTTGGAAAGAAAGGTGGCGTCCTCCAATTAAATAGGAATGGGACTTCTATCCGGCAGGTGCACAGCTGGGCGTGAACTGGGGGCTTTGCCCATGTGCAGCAGGTGCTGGACAGGGACATTGGGGGACACTCTGTCCTGTGAGGCGGGCAGGGGGAGGCCAGTGGAGTGGCAAGGAGGACAGGGTGACCCTGCTGACCAGGGTGTAGGAGGGCAGGAAAGGCAGCTTGTTCCCATCTGCCCGAGATGTACTCACAGCTCACTCGGCTCTTGCAGGTGAAGCCCTGGGGACAGAACAAAGAGAGGGTGAGAGGCCAGCCTGGCCACTTTCTGTCCTACCCCTGAATCCAGTCCCAGCGGCCAGGAGAGTCACATGGCCCCTCACTCTCGGCAAGGGCCTGGGGAGGGGGGTGCCACCGTCCAGCCCAAGGCCCTGCAGATGGTGGTCATTCAGGAAATGGGCGACCTGGACCCCATGGACTGGGGAGCCCCATGTCCCCAACTACATTCCCAACTTCTGCTGCTGGCATGGGCCCACCCATCCATT
>NW_023270717.1:703742-728497 GCF_011800145.1 Mirounga leonina | reverse complement strand
GAGCAGATGGGTCTCCAGGCAGCAAAACATTACAGTTGCGTCCCTACCTCACACCACGAGTGGAAATAAACCCTATGAATTAAAGAGCTAAATGAAAACAAAATGTTAAAACCTTTAGAAGTACAGCAACGCTGGAAACATATCTACCACCTCAGGGCAGCGAAGAATTTCTTAAAAGATCCCCCCAAATCCATAAAGCCCCTTCAAGAGGAGACTGGTAAATATGATTACATCAAAGTGGAAAAGTTCTGAATGGCCTCAGGAGGCCAAAGGGAAAAAGAGAGGGAGGAGCTCTGTGAGGCCAGGAGCACTCCGGAGGGACATTCGCAGCAGAAGCCCCCACCCCAGCCCCACCCCGGGAGTCACCCGGATGCAGCAGCAGCCACGAAAGAAAGATAACGAAGCTATGGTTAAATGGGTGTCATTTTGCATTGGACAAAAATGCAGAAGTTGATAAGGGGAAACGGGGGTTTCCATATATTGCTGATGTGTCCACTTTGGAAAGAAAGGTGGCGTCCTCCAATTAAATAGGAATGGGACTTCTATCCGGCAGGTGCACAGCTGGGCGTGAACTGGGGGCTTTGCCCATGTGCAGCAGGTGCTGGACAGGGACATTGGGGGACACTCTGTCCTGTGAGGCGGGCAGGGGGAGGCCAGTGGAGTGGCAAGGAGGACAGGGTGACCCTGCTGACCAGGGTGTAGGAGGGCAGGAAAGGCAGCTTGTTCCCATCTGCCCGAGATGTACTCACAGCTCACTCGGCTCTTGCAGGTGAAGCCCTGGGGACAGAACAAAGAGAGGGTGAGAGGCCAGCCTGGCCACTTTCTGTCCTACCCCTGAATCCAGTCCCAGCGGCCAGGAGAGTCACATGGCCCCTCACTCTCGGCAAGGGCCTGGGGAGGGGGGTGCCACCGTCCAGCCCAAGGCCCTGCAGATGGTGGTCATTCAGGAAATGGGCGACCTGGACCCCATGGACTGGGGAGCCCCATGTCCCCAACTACATTCCCAACTTCTGCTGCTGGCATGGGCCCACCCATCCATTCTTTAGGGGAACACTGGTTGAGTGCCTCCTAGACACTGATTAGGTGCTCGGGTTCTGGAATAAAAGAAAGTGGGGAAAGAGCCTGCCTTTGAGGAGCCCACATTCTGAGATGCGGACACAATCCAGAACGTAAGCAAGTTACACTTTATGTTAGATGTTGAGAAGGGTGAGGGGGGGTATCAGAGGAGCCGGGGGGGGGGCTTGGGGGGGGGCGGCAAATCTGCAGGCTTGTTCAGGGGAGACTTTGTTGAGGAGGTGAAGTCACGCGGGCTGCCTGGGGCAAGGGCAGCGACAGCATGTGAAAAGTCCCGTCCAGGCTGTGTCCACCCCGCCCCCTCACCTGATAGAGGGGGCCCACGGGAGAGGGGCCTGGACTGGGGACCAGGTTCAGTTGGGGCTCATGGGTGGCTGGACGGCCAGCCTGCGGGCCTCACTTTGGTGGGTGGGCGGTGCTACTCCACAGCTGAATCTGGGAGACTGAGGTCAGGGGGGCTGCCCTGGGGGCCCACAGGGGCAGGGTGGCCGGGGCCCTGGGGCGCCAGACTGCTCAGGGCCCGCGCTCCCCAGCGACACCACAGGGCAACAAGGAGCAACAGTGATGTTGACCCTCTGCTCCCTTCCCAGAGGAGAACTGACCCTCCCAGGACCCAGGAAGCAGCCACAGCTTGGGCGGGGGGGACCGTCTGGGCGGAGGGCCTGCACTTCGGGTGGCACCCAGGTGGGAAAAGTGGGACTCCAAGCCTGTCTGCTCCTGCCCTTGGATCTGTGGACATGTCACGACAGGTGGTTCCATCCCTTTCTAAATACTTTTATTTCGGAATAGTGCTAGATTTACAGAAGAGGCAGGAAGATAGTCCTGAGAGTTTGCCCGAAGCATCGGCATCTTACAGACTGATGGTGCATCTGTGAAAACTAGGGAACCGGGGCTGGTGGGGGACGGCTAAACCCCTGCACCGTTTGGACTTCTCCCAGTTTTGCATCTGTTTTCTGTTTCTGTTCTCAAGGTCTGTTTTCCATTTCACACCACTTAGATGGAAGGGCTGAGCCCACCTGGACACCCTCTCCTCAATGCGACTGGGCAGTCCCGGGGAGCACAGCGGCCCAGGGGTGGAAGGGCAGGAGGGGGCAGCCCAGTCCCGCGAGCCCTAGAGACGTGACCCGGCAGAGGACAGGGCCCCATGTGCAGCCCTGAGCGCGTGAGGGAGGGGCAGTGCTGGGCCTTGGCATCCACTATCCTACCTGCGACCTGAACCTACTCCCCCCAGTCCCAGAGCTCAAAGACAGAGAGGCCCTGCTGGTTGCCCCAAGGTTGAGGGCATGCGTGTGCCCTGGACAGTGGGCACTGCCTGCCTGCCGGGGCCTGCCCTGTGCCCATGCCCAGAGCCCCCATAGCCCTGGAGATGCGGCAGCGTGGTGTCTAGTGGAGGGCTGGTGGCTGTGGTCTGGCGGTTGGCCCTTCAGTGCCCAGACCTTCTCCTCTCAGGGACACAGCAGGGACAAAGATCAGGCCAAAAAGCACCTGTGGGTGGCCCAGGGTCCCGGTGTACCAGGAGCTCGAAGGGAGCCGGGAGTGGCCGGGGGGGGGGGCAGGGGAGAGGGCTGGCTGCGTGCCCAGGGGCCCGGAGCGGGGGTCCGGTTGGAGAAGTGGCCGCACCCCCAGCTCCCTGGGGTTTTCCACTGGGCTTCTCGGGGCTTCCCGTGCCAGGCGTGGGGGCTGTCTGTGGGGAGGGACACCCCACTCCCACCCCAGGCGCATGTCTTGGGGCGGGACCTGAGTTCCCTCCCCCACCAGCACCTGAGCTGCCCCTAGGCCTCAGCTCCAGCTAGAGGAAAGGACCTGCCTGGGTTCCTGCTCCATGTGGCTCCCCGCCTGCCCGGGCCGGTCCCCTCCGCACAGCCCAGGATGCTGGGAGCCCCCAAGCCGCCAGGCAGGGCCCCCTGATGGCCCCATTCAGCACCCAGGGCCCCTGCCCCTGACACAGGCATCGCCAGGGCTGTGATCTTCTGCCCCTGCCCCCCCAGCTCTCCCAGTCAGTTCAGCGAGAAGGACTTTTCACCGAACACTTGCCAAGGCCCAGAACAGTCCTCCTGTGGGCACCTGTGGGCTGGAGGAGTCTCTGTGCAGGCGTGGGGGAGGCCAGAGGCTGCCTGTCCCCTGGCTTCTCCAGCTTGAGTTGGATCCCTCAGCGGCAGCCCCCATCAGCTCCCTGCCTGCCTCCTCCTCCCCCTCCACCCCCCCAAACCCCTCCGGGCAACGCCTCCAGCACCCCTCCCCCACCCCCTCGGGCCCGGCTCCCTCCCCCCCCTCCCCCAGCCCCACCCCCAGCAGGGCCCCCAGGGCTGCAGCTCCTGGGCTCCGTCCAAAGTGGTGCCCAGGCCTGGCCCTAACTGTGGGGTCAGCAGCAGCAGGGCAGAGAGTCCCTTTCCCTCTGCAGCTTGCCCTGTCCCCCCTCCAGCCCTCCTCTCCCCTTACCTCTCCTTGCTTTCCCTTGACGATTCTTTCTCCTCCTCACTACCTGTGGGTCTGGGGGGCTCAGTCCTATCCCAGCCTGTCCCAACATGGGACTTTGCTGGTGCCTCTTCCTAGCCCCGCTCGCACCACCCAGCTGCCCCTTACCATCAGCTCTCATGTCTGACGGGCTTCTCAAACCCCACATTTCAAAACCAAGTTGCCTTCCCCAAAACCTGCCCCCCCAGGCCTCCCACCTCACGAAACATCTCCAGCAGCCCAGACCTAAAGTCATGTTCTAGAGTCCACTTTGATTTCTCCTTGTCCACCAGGATCCCCAGGGGATCCAACTCCACCCACAAAGTGCACTCAAAGCAGCTCCCTCCCATTCTCCACCTTCACTGTGGGACCCAGGTCACCCCCCCAGCCTGGACCCAGCTGTTTCCTCTGCACCCATGGTTCCCACCAGCAGCCAGAGGGAGCCTCTCCCGGCCCCCCACAGGTCCCTGCACCTCTGATCTGAGCCGGCCCCCCAACCTCTGAGGCCCTGCCTGACCCCCCGGCCACCCCAAGCCTGCTCTGTCCCTTGCTGAGCTCCCTGGACCCTCTGCTGGACACACTCCCAGGGTCTGTGGAGCTGCTGTTCCTCCCTGAGGAGGATCAGGTGTCCCCAAGTGTCCCCCAGGGTGGCCTGGGCACCGCCCCTGAAGGCACACATGAGACCTCACCCCAGCCCACCCCTGGTTTTCTCAACAGTCATCACCACCTACATTTTGTTTTGTTGTGCACTGTACCAGTTAGAACACTGGTTCCCAAAGTCACAGGGCACACAGCAGGTGCTCCAGGTTCCCTCCACCCCATGCTCTTCAGGTTCCCCTGTCCCTGCTGTGTCCCCCAGTGGCCCCGGGACACCTTCTGGGCTGTGTCCCCACTGTGCCTTGACCAGTCTTCTGGGAACCAGGAACCCTTTTTATGGCAGGTGCTGCTGGAACGCCTCCCTCAGGCAAGGCTGAGTCAGCCTGCCCTGCAGTGAAAAGTCCAGGGAGGCCACCGTTTCCAAGCCGTGCTCACCCTGCAGCTCCCTCCTGTCCTGCATGAGCACCTTCCTGCAGCCTTTCCTCACAGGGTGTCACACAAGCCCCAGCACCTTGGATGATGAAACATGGCTCACTGAAGCCTTGGGGGGCTCCGGGCAGAGGCACCGGTCGCGGGCACATCAGCTGGCCCTTGCCACTGAGGCGCTGGGCAAACAGGCCCTGGACCAGAGCCGCAAGGTCAGCCCCACACCTTCCGGGGGTCCCCAGGCCCCTGTGTCACCCACTGCCCCAGGGCCTCCTGCCCCCCTTGCCTGTCACTGTTACTCATGTGCTGAGGCGCCAGGCCAGTGCCCACCTGTGGAAGAACCAGGGCCCCCTCAAGACGAGAGCCGAGGAGGTTCAGGCGCTCACGTGAGAGCAGGAAAGGCCGCCTAACCACAGGATGGGGGTCAAGGAGGGGGCAGGAGCTCACCTGAGAACAGGAGAGGCCACATTCTGCAATCTGGGGGACAGCCAGGCTGTGGTAAGTGCTCCAGGTCAGGGAAAGGAACACCACGGCTGGCCCAGCTAGCATCTGGCCGGCGTGCATGGGGGTGAGACTGCAGGATGCCCTGGGGAAGCTGCTCCTTGCCTTCCCAGCCCCAAAGACAAATGGGAGGGTCTTGAGTGAGTTTGCTCCCTGAGGCAGACACTCCCCATCCTGATGGAACAAAGCCCAAGTGGGCTGGCCATAACCACAACCCCATAACTTCCTGCCTGGTCCTGGCTTGTGCAATGGGGCCTTCAGACTCTGGCCAGATGCCCACGCAGTTTCTAGGATGCCAAAGGAGGCATCTGGAACCTTGAGTCTCTGGGGTTCCAGGTACCCAGGTTCCCCATGGGGCTAGCCGCTGGAGCAGGGCGCTGTCCCACATACCCCACGGCTCCTGGGTGTACCCCTATGTCTCAGGCACTCATCTTGATGGTGGGGGACAGAGGGTGGCCAGAAGCCCTCGTTGTTCAGTCCAGGTGGGCTGGCGAAGAGCGGGAGTCCTCCCAGGGGCCCGCACCCTGCAAGTGCTGGCTCTAGCCCCAGCCCCCACAGGGGAACCCTCTCCTGGAGCAGGACCTGGGGCTCTGCATCACTTCCTGAGGGTGTGCATCACCCTTCTGGACTCGAGATGCTCAGCCCTCACCCCAGAGGGCGCCACCCTGAGGCCCGACTTCCGCTGAGGAATCACTCTGCGCTTTTTTTGCATTTGATTCTTTCTACATGTGAACGTTTGCAGGCAGAAGCTCATGGTGCCCCATCTGCTCCAGCCTCAGCCTGCATGTGGGGCAGCAGAAAGGTAAGATGGAGCTCAGGCGCTCCTTTATCTCCTCCCTCCCAGGGCAGGCCCAGAGTCCCTGCGTCCGGCCTTCTTCCTGCATCTGCTGGGCAGGTGTGAGCACCTCTGGCCCTGGGAGGGCACCATCCCATGAGTGGGGGACACATAAAGTGATACATGGCTGAGGATCTGCCTGGAACCCCAACAGGGCACCTCAAGTTTGGAGGGGAGCTGACCCTGAGGGGCATCATACCCAGCCTGGGCACCACAACACGTAGGCGGGCCCCGGGGGCGGCTCTCAGTGCAGGCACGGCCCCTCGGGCCAGAGTGCTCCTTGAAGTGGACTCAAGCCCGAGACAGGAGCGAACTCAGGAAGCACCATGAAGGAGCCTCTGGCCCACGGGATAGGGCCTGCCAACAAACGTCACCCCAAACCATGGTTCCCACCCTCCTGCCACTGTGGCGTGGGCACCAGAGGCCATACCCCAGCCTCCCTCCATCCTGGGCCAGTGCCTCAACCCCGCACCCACTTGCGATACGGCATGTGTGCATTGGGACTTCTGGGGTCACTGCTAGGCTCTGGGCACCCCATCCCACACTCTGGTGAGGTGGAGCCAGTGGGGAGGGAGTTCTTGCCCCCACCCCCAGTGCTCACGAGGCCACGATGCCTAGGAGTGAGCGCGCCTGACGCCTGCCTGATGTGCTGAGGACAGGCTTGCAGGTCCAGGCTCACCCAGGAAAGCCAGGGTGGATCTTCCCGCTGTCCCTGGCCTAGCCTTCCTCCAGCACCCCTGGCCCCTGGGTCAGCCAGATGGGGTGAGTCAGAAGAACCCGTCCTGCCCCAAGGGGCTCCCAGTGCGCCGGCCCGGACCAGGCAGGGAGGATGCAGGCCTTGCTCCGTCGGCTCTGAGGCCCCGGACAATGCTACAGCAGCTGCTGGCAGCCGCGAGACACGTGGGAACCGCTGTGCCACGTGACCTCACGGGCAGGGGCTCTCCCGGGAGCAAGGAGGCCATGTGGCCACCCAGGCCCTGAGGACCCCCTCCGTGGCCGCCCCGGGACGGGCCCACGTGCTGCGTGAGACACTGCCACTGTGAAGGTGCTGTCCGTTCGGGCTGCAGGTGACCAGGAGTGGCCATGTCCAACCGCATGCCATCGGGGTGGAGAAAGGCCCACAGTGGGGGTGGGGATGGGTCCCTCCCACCTCCGGGGCCCCGACTTGTCCAGGAGGTGAGGGCTAGGGACCCCCCTCCCAATGTCCACGAAGAACTGGCTGCAGCAAACCCTCACAAGCCTCTCTGTTCCGTGTAGGCTTGGGGGGCTGGGGCACCCCCGCCTGAGCCCAAAGAGGCTGCAGGGGCTCCCCCTCCCTGGTCTCTGCAGCCCGAGTGGCCCACTGGTGGCCAGAGGGCCCAGAAGTCCAACTGTGGTTGAATCTGAGGGGTCTGACCCAGGGCGGGCACCCCCTCCACACCCTTCACTCAGCACCAGGTTGGAAGGAGACACTTGGGTGCAGACAACCTGGACCAGCACAACGAGACTTTTGTTGAAGGAATGAGTGAATAAGTGAGTGCCTTGCGGAGACCTCTGGCTGGGAGACTGGGAGGGGTGCCTGCCAGGAGGCGGGGCTCCAGAGGAGGTGGCCCCTAGGAGCCCAGGGTGCCGGGAGGCTTCTCATGCTCATCTGCCCACGAGGGGCATCCTCCTCTGGTGGGGGAGGGGCACGGGGTGTGAGTTTTGGGGTACATGGATATATGGATGTGGGGCGCGGGCACTGGGCTGGGGCGGGGGCTCCATAAGAAATACCATGCTGTGGTTGCACGATTTCGCTAAAATAGCTCTGTATACAAGGTCTCTCATCTATCTGAAGGTTTCCAAAGAAACTAGCCACGTTCTAGGGGCCGCGGGGCCTGGGCACGTCTGTCCCGTCCTGGTCCTCGGCGTCCTGGTCCTCGGCGTCACGGGGTCCACGCCCCGCCGCCCCGCCCGCCGCCCAGGGGCACGAAGGAGGCGCTCTGCAGGACCGCGGCGGGAGCAGAGAGCTGCACGCTAGGCAGGGCGCTGGGAGGTCCCTGCGCAGCCCTTGGGGAGAGAGAGAGAGGGGCCCTGAGACCGTGTCCTCCTGCCCCGGCCACGCCCACCTGCCCGGCCACGCCCCCCGCCGCGGGCCACGCCCTCCACCCCAGAGCAGGCCCACGGGCTCCAGAGACCTGTTGCCCCGAGACCACGCCCTGGCCACACTCACAAGTTCCTGACGCTGTTCCCTAGGGCACGCCTACCTCACGGCCACCCCGGGCAAGGCCAGCGTCCAGCTGGAAGTCCAGTCCCAGCTGGCTCGCAAGCCCACCCGCGCCCACACCGACCCCACTCTTCTCCCCCCAGCTCTCAGAAAAGCCCAGACCCACACTCAAGGCCAAGGGGTGGTGTCCAGGGACGTCATGTCTCTGGGCAAGGCGGGGGAAGGCTGGGGGGATGGGGGAGGTCACCTTTGTCCTGCTCATTTGCCCTCGCAACCCTCTCCCTCCCCGAGGGCGTGGGTGGTCCTAGCCAGGGGGAATAGGTGAGCCCTCCACCCCTAGGAAGGAAGCAGAGGGCTTGCTATAGGAAATTATGAGCACCAATCCCCTTGGAACCGGTCGCCCCATTACCACCCACGAGCCTCCTCCCATAGCCAGTCTGGGTGTCCACCCGCAGGAGCAGGGCCCAGCAGCACAAGCCCAGCACCGCCAGGCTGCCCCTCAGAGCAGAGCCACGGAGGGAGGTGGGCTCCAGAGCCACAAGGCCATGGAGGCCCCCACCCTGCCTCTTCCCCAGGGCCCTCCCACTGGCACCCGAATAGGGGCCCCTTCCTCCAGCTCTTCTTAATGCACCCGCCCTCCTCACCACAGGCTGTGCCCAGAAGGACCTAGTTCCTCCTGTCCTGGTATGCCTGAGTTCAGACCCCTGGAGCTGAGGCCCTGTCCCCTCCCGGCCTGGACCAAGACGGGCTGTGGGCACAGAACTGGATGTCAAGAGGGCCGGGTGGCAGCCGGGCATGGCCTGGATCAGGACCCCGAGCCCCAGGCAGGCCAGTGGCTGGAGGGGCTCCGTGCGACGGGAGATTGGACTGTCAGGGCTAGGCGTTTGCCAAGGGCTGATGGATGAGCCTTGGCCTCAGTGCAAGGCTGTTCTGCACACCGGCTGCCTGTGGTGGGGAGCCGTCCACCTCACAGGCAGGCTGGTCTCTGCGCTGGCCCCCCAGGACACCGGCCTGCTGGCCCAGGAGGTGGTGACATTGTTGGGTGAAGGTGCTGTGGCCAGCAGGGCTGCAGATGGGCGGCCCAGCCACGGCTGTGACAGGTGAGGGTGGGCAGGCCGACCACCTGGAGAGGCCATCCCCCTCTGCTAAAGCTGCTGCTTTGGGAGGATGTTCACACAGTTCCTCTGACACCCCAGGATGAGGGAGGCCAGCAGGCGGGTGAGACTGTGCCCCTTTCATGGGGGGCAGGGGGAGGGGGAGTCAGGGTCTCCAAAAATCTGAAACCTTGGCCAGGCTCCCTCTGTCCTTGTCCTCCAGGCTTCTAGCCTTTGCTCTCACTCCAAGGTTCCACCCCCGCACCCCAGGAGTGGCAGGGCCCGTGCCAGGCTCCCTCCCCTCCCTGCTGTGCTGGGCCTGTGAGTCAGCCCTGAGGCTGCCCATGGCCCAGAAGCCCAGCTGGCATGCCTGTTACAGCCTGTACCAGGCAGGGGGGATGAGGGCTCTCCAGGCTTTCCCGGCCTCCGGGCCAGGGCCCTCCCCAGCCAGCAACCACCCAGCCCAGCAGCACCACCGCCTGGGACACCATGCCTATGAGAGCCACTCAGTGCCAATGGCCTGGGCTAAGTCATTCCTCCAGGAGCTGGGTGGAGTGGATGGGAGCAGGGACACCCAGCACGGATGCAAAGCAGCCCACAGCTTCCTGGAGCCTTAAGCAGATGCTGAATCAGAGCCCAGGAACAAGGCCTCCCTGAGGGGGCTGGGACAAGCCTGCCCACAGGACATGCCAGAGCCTGTATGGTACAAGCAGGCTCGCACTGGGCACGAGCTGGGGACAGGCAGCAGGAGGGAGGGAGGAGGAGGGAGGAAGGAGGGACGAGGGGAGGAGGAAGGAGAGAGGGAGGAAGGAGAGAGGGAGGAAGGAGGGAGGAAGGAAGCGGGAAGGAAGGAAAGAAAACCACTCTCAGCAAACAAGGGAGAGAGGGGACTGCCCCTAAGTGACAAGTGCACTTGTGGAAGATCTCCAGCTAATACCGCTGATGGATGCCTGCCCACTCTCTCTCTCCCAGAGGTTCCAGCCAGTGCAATCAGGCAAGAATGAGAAACAAAGGCACAGAGATCAGAAAGGGGTGGTGTGATTATGTAGAAAATCCAAAGGCATCCCAGACTACTAGAACCAAGAAGTCAATTTACCAGCACTTTGGGCTAGAGGGTCAATGGAATATTCTATACGTTAGCACAAATAATTGGAAAATAAAATTTAAAACACCACTTATAACACTTATAAGTGGAATCTGAAAAGAGAAAAAGTCAAACTCATAGAAACAGGTAGAAAGTGGCTGCCAGGGGCCAGGTGCAGGGGAGACAGGGGGAGGCTGGGCAAGGGTCCACACGCTGAGCTCGAAGACGAGTAAGGTCTGAGGATGTGATAAAAAACGCGGTGACTACAGCTGCTGATGCTGTATTGAATAGCTGAGATCTGCTGAGAGAGTAGATTTTATACATTCTTACCGAAAAAAAGGATAAAAAAGCACCATTTATAAAAGTAACAAAATTTATTTATAAAAATACACTTATAAACATATCAAAAATACATCAGATACGTATGAATAAGTTTGATTTAAACAGTCCATGCTAAAATATTGCGGAGGAAAACTAAAGAACACCCAAAGGAACGTGGAGTATGTCACACCCGTATCCCAGGATGTCATTTCGCCCTAAAATGATCTGTAGATGCGATGCAGGCCCAGTCAGAATCCCACCAGGTTTTTCTTGTAGAAATGTACAGGCTGATGGCAAAATTTACGTGAAGATTCAAAAGAGAATAGCCAAGGCAATGCTGAGCAGGAGACCGCTGGAGAACATACGCTATCGCATTCCCCAGCTTTTTTCCAAACTGCGACCCTTAAGGCCCTGCATAAATGTGATATTGGAATAGGGACAGGTAAACAGAAAACTGGTTCAGAGTAGGGAATCCAGAGTTCATTCCGGAGAGTCTGTTTCTGATGAGGGCGCCAAAGCAATGCAATGGGGGTAAGCAAGCCTTCCCGTGATGGCGCTGGGTCCGCTGGCCATCACCGTGAAAACCACAGTCCTTGGCCCCTTCACAGCACACACAAAAATGAATTCAGGATGGATCACAGACCAAAATGTGAAGATCAAAACCACAGAGCTTCTAGAAGGAGCCACTTGGAGAACATCTCTATGACTTAGGTGTAGACCCAGCTATTTCAGACAAAATGCCAAAAGCACTAGCCACAAAAAGGAAACCTGATCAATTAGGCTTCGTGAAATATTTCCACTTCTCAAAAGGCGTCACTAAGAAAGTGAAAAGGCAAGCCACTGACTAGGAGAAAATACTCCCAGTACACCTATCTGACCAATAAGAACACAGCATATATAAAAACCAAAACAAATAAATAACAAAAACATAAATGATCTAATTTAAAAATGGGCAAAGGACAGAAACAGGCACTTCATTAAGATATAACCAAGAAACACAAGGCAAAGTGCTCAGTGTGATTTGTCATCAGGGAAATACAAATTAAAGCCACGTGAGATACCCCTCACCTACCGGAATGGCTCAAGAAAGAGTCTTACAAGACTGTGGGGCGAGGATGTGGGGCAACCGGAGCGTAAACCACCACATCTGCTGTGGAGAATGCCAGTTTCTTCCAAAGCAGAACAGAAGCACCCGCGGTGACCTACAATGCCGTCTGGGTCCATGTCCACGTCTGGGTCCACGGCCACTCCGGAGAAATGCAGGCACACATCCACACATCACAGCAACTTTGTGGCCACTCTGAACGGGAAGCAGCCCAACCCCCGGTCACCCTGGTGCACTCCCTCGGCGACCTCCGCGTGGAAGATGAACACACCACCGATGTGCTCGGTACGGAAGAGCACAGACGCGGAGCGTGGAAACACACAAAGCCAACATGTGGCGACTTAAGTGGGACAGTGCTTGTCTCCGAAGGCCGAGCGCAGAGAGGACCTCTGCCGTGAGCAAGGTCAGCTGTGTTGATCTGGGAGGTGGTTGTGCAGGCCTAACACACTGAGCTGTGTGTACTTAAGATCTGTCCTTACTGTGCGTAAGTTGTGCCATAAGAATATAGTGTAAAAAGAAATACTCTCGGGGCACCCGGGGGGTTCCTTCGGTTGAGCCTCTGCCTTTGGCTCTGGTCATGATCAGCAGGCTCCCTGCTCAGCGGGGAGTCTGCTTGTCCCTCCCCCTCTGCTCCTCCCCCTGCTCATGCTCGCTAAAAAAGAGAGAGAGAGATTATTTACCATGGCATTTAAAAGCCACCAAGTGCCTAAAGGGACGAAATCTAATGAAAGATGTGCCAGACCCTGACTCTGAAAAACCACAAAACACAATGAAGAGGAGCCTTAATTAGATCATGATCATGGTTTGAAAGACACAATATAAAAAAGGTGTCAATTCTCCCCAAAGTGATCCGCCCGTTCAAGGTGATCCCCGGCAAAATCCCAGCCGGTTTTCCCTCCTTCCTTCCTCCCTGTGAAGTCGACAGGAGGATCCCGAAATGTGTGTGCAGGTGCAGGGGCCAAGAACAGCCTGCTGGTGCCCTGCTGGCTCCAGGCGCGTGGGCAAGGTTGGCCGGCTGTCTTGGACAAACACATGCTGGGCAGCCACTGGCCCAAGGATGAGGGTCATGTGGAGCTGGCCCAAACCCAACGGGCAGCCAGGAAGCAAGTACAGCTCATCTCTGCTGAACCCGCATGGCCACAGCGGACCAGCAGCCTCGTGACCGGGAAGTGTTTGTTGAGGCACCGAGGGTTGGAGTCCTTTGCCATGTGCGATGATCGCACGGAGTGTGGGCTCTGCACACAGAGTGGTACCGAAAACGCCAGGAAACCCCAAGCAGGTGGCGTGGGCCGTGCAACAGCCCACGGGTGGTGAGGAACTGGCGCGCCCTGGCCTGGAGACCCCTGTGAGGGAGCGACGGAGCCCAAGGCTGAGCTGTGCTGACTCAGGAGGCAGGAAGTGCACCTCATCGACTCGGGGGGCCGGCAGGAAGGCTATGGGACAGAATGCTGGCTTTCAGTGACCATCTGTGTAGGGACAGGGACAGAGGGAAGCCTGTCACATATTCTCTGCTGGGTTTTTTTTATAACCCTTTAAAAAAGTAAGGGCCATTCTCAGCTCTCAGGCCACAGAGACGCAGGCTTCAGGCTGTGGTTTGCTGACCCCTGGTCCAGTCTGCGGTGGCGTGCCTTTTGTCACCTTGGCAACCAGCAATGGGCCGATGGTTCGGGCGTTCGGTGGCATCCCGACTTCCTGCCATCCATGTGGCACTCTCCAGTGCTGGGACCGCATTCTGCTCCCCTCAACTCCTTCGGGGGAATGTGGCCATCTCCTCTTAGCCAGGAACGGCCCTTCTATCCCCAGGCAGCCCCCGTCCGTGCACCCTTCTGCTGGCAGCTGGGCCTAACGGGCCCACAGGGTTCAAACTCCACTCCAGCTCTGCCACCTGGATTTTCCTGTGGGGGTGGCATGGTCCTTGAGCACCAAAACAGGGCTACTGTCCATCTCCGGTGGCCGTGGCCCTTCAGATGAATGTTCCAGATGGGAGTAAGGGATGGTGGAAGAAAAGAACCAATTTTGTGGCTATGGATGGAGGACAAGAGCGTGCCTCTGGGGGGAGCTCTTAGAGCCTGGAGGTGCGGGACAGGGGCTGTTTGGTGGCCTCTGTCCCGCAGACTGGCATGCAGCCCAGAGGCATGATCAAGCAGCAGCTGTGACTGGGGCTGACCGCCCCTGGGTCTCCCACCTCCATCCATGGGCTGCAGACCCAGCACGACCACCAGGGTGCAGATCTCAGCCGCACTGTTCATGTGGCCCAACCAAAGCAAGTTTGTAGGGGAGGGGTGGGGGTTGAGTGGACATAGAAACTTCTCCAGCGGGGGGTGGGTGTGGGGGTTGCTTTTCGGCCCAACTATTATGCCCTATATTGGCAAAGACATCGAAGATCAGAGGTCAATCCAAACTCAGGTGTGTGGGTCTTCGTGAGATTCGCCGTAGACTATATCCTGGCTGTCTGAAATCAGAGTTGTTGGTGCACTCTGGGACTTGCAACACGTCAGGTCCTGCGCATGGAGGATATGGCTGAGATCAGCGCTGCAGGCTGGCCTCTTCCTGCTACTTGGAGCCTGAGGAAGGTAGCCTTAAACAAACGTGTCTCAGACAAATTGAATGGATCTGGTGTCAACCTCTGCTGGTCAGATTAATCAGAATGGCCAGTAGAGCGGATACTCATGTCAAAACTCACCAGAGGCTGAGCAGGACTGACAGGTGGATTATTGGGAGAGACTGTCCTCCATGGGTCTTTTGAGCACCCTACACATTTTGTTGGGTGTGCCAAGAATAAAAGGCCCTGACTACCCTTTACCTGGGCCATTTCTCAGGGTCATGTATGCAGTGAGCAGTCCTGAGGGATGAGATAGTTTCTCCCTTCAGGCCAAGAGCAGGGTTGCTTACTGCTTGCTATTAGAGTGGCAGATTCCCCAAACCAGTGTTCCTCAGCTGTGACAAAAACTCACTGTGCATAGCATACACCTGGGCCCTATCATATACTCTTCTTGGGACTATCACAGATATGCTGATGCTCACGCTGTGCCACGAGTAGGAACATCCTTTGTCTCTGATCTAGGAGTCTCATGTCTTCTGCCAGCATCCATGAACCGGCCACAGGCCAAGTTAATCCCAGACTGGACTTGTCTTTTTGACTCATGGTTATCCAGATGAAGAGGAGTGATGTAGAATCCAGAGCTGATGTAGAGTCATGAGATCTGGGACTTGAAGCCTGATGCCGTAATTGGGAGACTTTTGGAGTAGGGGGCAGTGAGTATATTTTTATGATAGAAGGTAAGTGAATATTGGTGACCGAGAGATTGGACTGTTGTACATTTGGTTATTGTTCAGGACATATTCACTCCTCTCCTCCTCCTCCTTGTTGCAAAGTATCCTTCCTCGCCCACTGACTTGAGTTTGGCCAGTGCAATGTGTGCAGATGTGATAGGAGTAGAAGCTTCCATATGCTTGCATGGTTTGGCTTGCTCTCTCATGTTTATACCATCTGCCATGTGAAGAAGACACCCTGGGAAGCCATGGGTCCCAGAAGGAGGAGACACATGGAGCAGATCTGAACCCAACCTGCAGCCTGGAGCCCAGTTACATTGCTGCAGCTGATCTGAAGATACGTGAAAAATAAATGCTTGCTGAATAAATACCACTGGGGTAGGGGAGAAAGGTGCCTTTGTTATGTAGCTTTATTCCTGCAGAAACCTGGCTAAAAAAGATAGGCAGATAGGGCGCCTGGGTGGCTCAGTCGGTTAAGCGACTGCCTTCGGCTCAGGTCGAGTCCCGCATCGGGCTCCCTGCTCGGCGAGGAGCCTGCTTCTCCCTCTGACCCTCCCCCCTCTCATGTGCTCTCTCATTCTCTCTCTCTCAAATAAATAAAAAAAAAAAAGAAAAAAAGACAGGCAGATAGACAATTGGAACAGAGTAGAGTCCAAAACACAGAACAACATACACACAATCACCTGTTTTATGAGGAAGGTGCAGTACAGTGAGGAGTAGTGTCTTTAATTTTCCATATTGCGTTGGTTGAATATCCATACTGAAAAAATAAGGATTATCGACCCCTACACATCACCGCACACACTAAAACAATTCCAGATGGAATACAGATCTAAATGCGAAACGTGTAACAATACAATTTCCAGAAGAAAACAGAAGTGACTATTTTTTTTTAAGATTTTATTTATTTATTTGAGAGAGAGAGAGCACACACGAGTGGGGGTGGGGTGGGGGTGGGGAATGGCAGAGGGAGAGGGAGAAGCAGGTTCCCCACTGAGCAGGGAGCCCGATGTGGGGCTCGATCCCAGGACCCTGGGATCATGACCTGAGCCGAAGGCAGACGCTTAACCATCTGAGCCACACCGGCGCCCCCAGAAGTGACTATTTTTATGACTTTGGGGTAGGCAAGGATTTCTCAAAAAGAAAACAGAAGGTGCTAATCATAAAGGAAAAATTAATACTGGAATATACTGAAATTAATAATTTATATACATCAAAAATGTTATGAAGAGAATGAAAAGCAAATCATAGAATGAGATAAGATATATTATATTGTGTATATATATTTAAGATTTTATTTTCTTTAAGTAATCTCTATCCCCCAACATGGGGCTTGAACTTCAACCCTGAGATCAAGAGTCACACGCTTCACAGCCTGAGCCAGCCAGGTGCCCCAAGAGAAGATATTTTTAATAGATGTACTCGCTAAGGGACTTGAATCCAGAATATCTAGAGAACCCCTATAAGCCGGGCGCCTGGGTGGCTCAGATGGTTGAGCGTCTGCCTTCGGCTCAGGTCATGATCTCAGGGTCCTGGGATCGAGTCCCGCATCGGGCTTCCTGCTCCTTGGGAGCCTGCTTCTCCCTCTGCCTCTCTCTCTCTCTCTCTCTCATGAATAAATAAATAAAATCTTTAAAAAAAAAAAAAAAGAACCCTTATAAGCCAATAGGAATAGGCCAACAAAAAAATTTATCCAAATGCAAAAATTGGAACTGTATAAGAGTATGTTCAAATGGAATATAAATAAAGGAGCTGAACTTGATTAGTCATCAGGGAACTGTAAATTGAAGCTATAATGTGAGGCCACTCCTCCTCTACCAGAATGGCCACAATAAGAACAAAGGGGATAGCTAGTGTTGGCAAGAGTATGGAGCAACTGGAACACACTCACATCGTGGTGGGATGTAACCTGGCACATTCACTTGGGGAAATTCCTTAGGAGGGCCTGCCAAAGCTGAGTGCATGACTCAGCACAGAACAGTGTACGTAGGGTTCTGTTTTCTTTTTTGAAGACTTATTTTAGAGAGAGAGCGCAAAAGCGGGGTGTGGGGAGGAGTACAGGGAGAGGGAGACAAGCAGACTCCCCGCTGAGCAGGGAGCCCAATGCGGGGCTTGATCCCACGACCCCGAGATCATGACCTGAGCTGAAATCAAGAGCCAGACGCTCAACCAACTGAGCCACTCAGGCGCCCCCAGTCTATGTATTTCACCAAATTCAAGAGCATTCATAGCAGCACTATTTGTAATAATCTGACCTAGAAACAATATAAATGTCTATAAATAGTAGTATGAATAAATTATGGTTGAGAATGAATTTCAACTACATGTAAGAAACAAAATCTAGCCATATGTCAAACCTAACATCAAACCAACTTAAAAAATCAATTGATATTATTCATCACTTTAATAGTACAAAGGAGAAAAAGCTTATGATAACCTCTAGATGCAAAAAAAAAGTTTTTTGAGAAAATTCACTACATACAATACAAATTCTTGGTAATAATTAGAAAGAAACTTCTTTAACATGCTAGAGTGTCTATACATTTATATGTATATTTTTATCATATCTATAATGTTATAAAGACCTAGGAAAAATGTCATTATAAATGAGGAAATGTTAAAAACAGTCCCTTTAAAATCAGGAACTCAACAATAATACCCAACACTTTGTAGGAGGTTCTAGCCAGTACAATATGACAAGACAAAGAAATTACAGACAACGAGATTGGAACAGAAGACATAAAGCTATTTGCACATGATATGGAATTACTCACATAGAAAATTCAGAAGAATATACATACAAATTTTTAGAAATAATGAGTTTAGAAGTGTGGCAGTATAGAAAATTTAAATATAAACGTAAGCTGCATTCTGTATACCAGCAGCAGCAATGATACGGAGAGATGACACCATGTACGGTATGATCAGGATATCAAAGAACGAAGAATAAGTCTAATAAAAGATGTATATAACCTCTACTGGGAAAGTATAAAATTTAAAGAAGACATAAAGTAAATGGAGAAGTATATCATGTTCATGGGTAGGAAGATATTATTATTTCATTAATTTGTCAATTTCCCCCAAATTGATCTAGGGATTCAATGCAAATCCAACCAAAATCTCAATAGGATTAGCTGTGGAACTTGATGAAAGCAATTGCGACATTTATATAGAAGGGAATGAGTCCAAGAAGGACCAGAACCCTTATCTAGAGAGAGGCAACTTGCCCCCCAGATGTGAAGACAGTGTGGAACTGGAACAGGGGTGCAAAATCACCTGTGGAATAGAATAGAGACTCCAGAGACCGACCGATACAGGTACAGAATGAGATATCAGTTCACAAAGCAGGAAAGAAAGGGATTTTTCAACAAATAAATGAAAAAGGTTGTTATCCCTATGGACAAAGATAAAAGTTGATTCTTACCATACCATATTCAAAAATCAATTCCAGATAGGTTAGGACTTATACGTCAAAGACAAAATTTGAAACTCTTAGTAATAAATGTAGGTAAATAATATTTTAAACCTCAGGGTAAGGAAGAATTTCTTTTTTTTTTTAAGATTTTATTTACTTATTTGACAGAGAGAGTGTGAACACAAGCAGGGGGAGTGGCAGGCAGAGGGAGAAGCAGGCTCCCCGCTGCACAGGGAGCCCGACATGGGACTCGATCTCAGGACCCTGGGATCATGACCTGAGCCGAAGGCAGACGCTTAACCGACTGAGCCACCCAGGTGTCCCAGGAAAAATTTCTTAAGACAAAATAGCACTGACTAAAAAAAATACTGATAACTTTGGCCACATTAAAACTCACAGTTTTCATCAAAAGATACTTTTTAAAAACTGAAAGTACAGTTTCAAACTGGGAGAAGCTGTTCACAATAGATATTATGAGCATAAACAACCCCATAGAAAAACAGGCAAAAGATATGAACAGATATTTCCCAGAAGAGGAATTTACATAATTAACACATACTGAGATATTTAACACAATTAATCACTGAAATGGAGTGATTAATCAAGATCAGAACAAGACTTTTCTTATGTCCATTTGATGGGTGAAAATGAGAAAATCTGATGACTCAAAATGTTGGTAATTCCACGGATTCACACGATCTCTCATACATTCCTGGTGAGAGCAGAGATCATTTGAAAGCACTTTGGAAAACAGTTTGTTGACACCTCCTAAAATTGAGCATTCATATATCCCATGAGCTAGCAATTCCATTCTGAAGCATCTACTCACAAGAAACCTCACTCATGTACAAGAGACATGTACAAGAATGTTCACAGCAAACCCTGGAAACAACCTAAATACACAATCACAGGAAAGTGGAAGAGTCATTGTAAAATAGTCTCACAAAGAAATGAGCTGTGGGGTTCCAGGTGGCTCAGTCAGTGAAGAGTCTGCCTTCGGCTCAGGTCATGATCCCAGGGTCCTGGGATCGAGTCCCCGTGTCAGGCTCCCTGCTCAGCGGGGAATCTGCTTCTCCCTCTCCCTCTGCCCCTCCCCCTGCTTGTGCTCAATCTCTCTCCCTCTCTGATGAATGAATGAATGAATGAATGAATGAATGAATAAATAAATAAATAAATAATCTTTAAAAGGTAAAAAAAGAAATAAGCTGCAGTGACATACAGCAGCATAGATGAATTTTAGCAGTTTGATATTTGGTGAAAATATAAGCATGATGCCCTTCTTAAAAAGTAAAAACAGCTTAAAATTAAAGATCATTTAAAGAATGCATATAGATGTAACAAAACTAAAAAGGAAAACAAGGATATGACAAATGTGGTTTTAAGGATAATGGTTACTTCAGGGGGAGATGCAGGGAGATAGCGGTGCTAGAGATGGGTGGATGTAGATCACTTTTGGTTCTAATTATGTTTTTTTTAAAGATTTTATTTGAGAGAGAGAGAAGGCATGTGCAAGGGGAGGGGCAGAGGGAGAAGCAGACTCCCCACTGAACAGGGTGCAGGATGTGGGGCTTGATCCCAGGACCCTGGGATCACGACCTGAGCTGAAGGCAGACGCTCAACCAATTGAGCCACCCAGGTGCCCCCTCATTATGTTTTTAAAACTATCTAAATAATAGCGGGCCTTGTAAGGACAAACAATGAAACTATGCTACATGAACCAAGGATTATGACTAACCAGAGTATGTGCACCTAAGATCCACTGAAATGAGAAAAATGAATGAATTAAGTAAAGCTCTATACAGCCCAACAAAGTAAGAAAAAGATACAAAACGTACAATGATAGCAAGGAAAAAGAAAACTCTTCAGATGATATAATTGTGTATGTGAAAAATCCAAAATAATCTTCAAATGTATTAATAGAATTGATAGAAACATTAGCCAGATGGCTGGATTAAAAAGAAATCGATCCACAAAAATCAATTCCATTTCTATCAACCAGCCACAATTTGTAGAAGAAACACAAATTTTGATATTACTTACCATAGAATAAAAAATAAAACACATATAAGACTAAATCTAACTTTAAAAAAAGTGTAAGACCATTACAAAGAAAAGTCTAGGAGTTTACTGAAAGATATTAAAGGATAAGTAAATGGAGAACTATACCATATTCATAGATTTTAAGACTCAATAATGTAAAGAAGTCAGTTCTCCCCAAACTGATATGTGCATTTAATCTCAATAACAATTTTTTAATTTTAATTAGTTTGATGGGTCTTGACAACCTAGGTCTGCAACTTGTATGGAAGCATAAGGGGTCAAGAGCAGCCAAGTCATTTCCAAGGAAGAAAAACAAGATTGTGGGACTTGCCTGAGCAGCATAAAGATGTCCTACAAAGCTACAGTGACGAAGACATCGTGGCATTGGCCCAGGGCAGATGAACAGACCAACGAAGTGGACCAGGAAGTCCAGAGACACCGTATATGCCGTGGGTGGGGGAGGGGCTTCCCACAGTTGGGTACCCCTGTAACACTGTGATAGGACCTCTGTCACACCACATGCAAATTAATTCCAGGAGCATTAAAGACTGAAATGTAGGAGCAACGGCAGTGGTTATAGAAGAAGCCACTGGAGATTATTTTCATGACCTCAGGCTAAGGATAGAAGCCACAAAAATCTCCAACCGTAGAGGAAAAGGTTGACTAGTTTAAGTTTATTAAAATTAAGGGGGCTTGACATCAAAAGATACCATAAAGGACCAAAAAGACACATCACAAAGTGGAGGATGGTATTTGCAAAAGAGTCAACTGAAAAAGGAGAATCCAGAACAGACGTCGCTCCTACCAATCCAAGAGAAACAGACCCGTGAGTCTAGGGACAATTGGACAAAGAGCTTGAGTGGGTACTTTTTAGGAGAGGAAAAGTAAATGGCCAACACATGTCTGAAAACAGGCCATTTTATTGGAAAGTGGAAAAAGGCAAGTGAGCACCGTGGCACAGTCTCCAAAGGCAAACGTTAAGATGTCTCTCGATGCCCGGTGTTGGCAGCAGTGGGAGCCACCAGCCTCGGCGTGGATGCAGTCCGAGGGCAGCCCCGTTAGCCGGGCTTCTACGGCTCAGTGTACCAGGTTCAAGAGCCCCACCCCACAAGGTCATGTCCACTTGGAATCTGTGAATGGGACATTATTTAGAAATAGTCATTGCAGATGTCATCGAGTTAAGCTGTCATACCGAGGGAGGAAGGTGGGTGCCAATCTAACCATGGTGTCCTTCTAGGACTGAAATTTGGCCACAGAGACCCAGAGAAAGAACACCATGTGAAGACAGGGCAGAGCCTGGGGTGACAAATCTACAAGCCAAGGGACACCGGGGATGGCCATCAGCCACCGGAAGCTGGAAGAGACAAGGAAGGATTGCTCCCCCACAGCCTTGGGGAGCACGGCCCTGCCAACACCTTGATTCCAGACTTCGGGCTCCAGAACTTTGAAAGAACACATTTCTGTCTTTAAGCCACCCGGTCGGTGCTGCTTAGTGATGGTGGCTGATGCACCCCATTAACACTTCACTCCTAGAAAGATGCCTGTCGAAAGCCGCACAGTGTGGTAGGAAAAGTACACTGTGTTTTCATAACAGCAAAAAATCTGGAAATCGTCTTCACAGAGCAAGCTGCTGAGCGGTACGGCTGACCAGCCTCCGAGACAGACTGGACACGAGGCGAGGAGAGAGGACGGGCTGGGGATGTCCTCCGAGGGCACTGCCAGCTCTGAAAGCACGTGATCCTGCAGCCCAAGCCCAGAGCCCACAACTCTGGAGGCAGTCCACGCATCTTCATCCAACAAACATTTCCTGAGCCTGGCTATGTGCCAGGCACAGTCCCAGGCGCTGCGGCGAGCGTGAGAACAGCAGAAAGCGCTCTGCCATTAGGGACCCACGCTCTAGGAGAGATAGACAAGCAGCAGACGGCGGGGGGGGGGGGGGGGGGGGGGGGCAAAGAGGATTGGGTGCCAGGGAGGGAGGCGGGGAGAAAGGGAGGGAAGGAGGGAGGAAGGGTGGGGGAGAGAGAAAGAGACCGAGCCCCCGGCAGGTGGAGGGGACAGCAGGTACGGATATAGGGTGTGTTTGAGGAGGCAGATGTCCCCGGAGCAGAACCAGCTGGGGGTGTGGGAATGGCGTGTTCGTGCCTTTTCATCACACATACTCTCGGGGCCACTGCTGGGTGCCAGACGCCACCGAGGTGCACTGAAATACAGGCAGGGCAGGGCCACCCCCAGAGCCTCGGGGCTGCCCCACGCCTGTCTACCTGTGCTCTGAGCCCAGGCCCAGGTCAGGCTCCCAGGCCACGCATGGTCAGCTCCACCAGGAAATTCAGAAAACTGAAGGCAAGAGCCCAGGGATCGCTGGCACCTGTCCACGGCACCCGGCACGTTCAAGCCCCCGTGTGCACTATGCCACACAAGGAGTGAGGCCCACCCCGTCCTGCGAGGGGTCCCTGCTGCAGGAGCCCCAGTGTCCCAACAACCTGGCCAGTCCCAGGATGCGGCCAGGGCGCCCCAAACCCCGCTCTGAGCTCAGGCCAGTGCCCACATCGGGACACGCTCCCTGCCCGGGCCACGGGCAGCCCCCAGCAGACCCAGGGCTCGGACGGGCGCAAGCAGCCGCACTGTTACCTGGTGGTTTGGGTGGCTGACACGGAGCGCCCTCCACTGTCTTCACGCTCGGAAGCACGGACGGCAGTGGGTGCTCATTCAGCATGTTTGGATCCGAGTGTTTGCTGGACTCGGCTTGGGTCAGACCAGTTTTCGGGGCCTTACTGTCTATGTGTTGAAAATTACAAGTGGGGAACTCTATCTTCCCGCCAGACTCGGCGTTGGCGGACTGCACTTTACAGCCTATCTCAGCCGACCTCCTGAGGGGCACAGGCAAGGTGCAAGGAAGTACCTTTGCATCTTTCAGTTTCGAGTCTTGCTGGAGAGCCGAGTGTGGAGGTCCTAGAGGCTGGCTGGGCATGGCCGAGGGGCACCTCCCTTTTAGGGGCTGAGTGTCCGAGGGGGAAGATGAAAAATTCACGTGGGGAATGGGCGGCATCTGCTTCTTGGCTCTCCTCACGCTAACGCCTTCCACGCAAAGGTCGGACCCGTGGAAGGGTGGCAGGTCCACAGAGGGCTAGGCAGAGGAGGGCGGCGTTAGTGCCCAGGGGCTGGTGCTCCCCTTCCTGTGTCTGCCGGCCGGCCTGCTGGCGGTCGGGCCTCAAGAGAACCCGGGCCACACTTCCCGTGGCTGCTGGGCTGCCCACCAGGTCCCTCCTCCAGAGAAGCCCGGGCACAGGATCCCGCCATGGAACCAGAGTCCCTGGCAATGTGACCACCCAGTCCTGCCGCCTGGCCTGCAGGAAGGCTCCCAGGGGGGAGCAGGCACCAGGCGGGACCCCTGAAGGAGGACACAGTTTTCCCCAGGTGGGAGGAGGGTGGACACTGCAGGTCTGGAAAGGAGCAGCCTAGGTTCTAAGCCTGGAGGCCATGGGCCTCGTACCATTCCAAGCAGGGGCCTCCTCGCCTAGTGACCACAGAGCTGGGGATGGCTAGGGAGGAGAGGGAATAAAGCAGAGTGGTGAAGGCCAGCCGGGGCCAGGGAGTCCCCGGGGCTACCCGAGGTACTGTCTGCTCCCTTCGCCTGAAGTGGCTACACCGGGGACGGTGGGCAGCAGGGCCGCGTCCCCCCACCCCCAGCGCCGCGCCCCTCACCTGTCTCCACAGCAGCTCGAAATTGCCGATGTCGCAGTTGCGGTCGATCTTGCGGTCCACGACCACCTTGATGGTGTCCTCCTGCACCTGGGCGCACAGCTGGGCCGTGACGGGCGTGGACGCGTGCATGGTGGGGCTGGAGTTGATCTCGATCAGCCAGGGCTGGAAGTCGCGCCCCAGGATGAAGTCGGCCCCGTACAGCTCGAAGCTGTTCTTGCGCGGTTCCACGTGGTCCTGGGCCACCCTCATGGTGTTGGCGATGGCCCGCTTCATGGCGGGGTAGATGACGCTGGCCCACATGGCCCCGCGGCCCCTCTTCCGCAGGTACTCCCGGAACCTGGTGCTGGTCCACATGTTGTGGTAGGGCAGCAGGGGGCTGCGGCCCTTGTCGTTCTTCAGGTGCTTCTGGATGGAGTTGTTGCATAAGTGGATGGCGCTGCGCGAGGCAAGCCGCGATCAGCCTGGGGTTCCTGGGACTCTGGACCCCCGACCGTGCCCTGGGACCGCCTCCCACCTCCCCCGCCCCAGGACCCCGGACCTCCGCCCCCCGCGACCCCGCCCCCGGACCGCCTCCCTCGGCCCCCGCCCCAGGACCCCGGACCTCCGCCCCCCGCGACCCCGCCCCCGGACCGCCTCCCACCGCCCCCGC
>NW_023270717.1:677537-703342 GCF_011800145.1 Mirounga leonina | reverse complement strand
CCTCCCCCCCCCCCGCCCAGGACCCCCGACCTCCACCCCCCGCGACCCCGTCTCCACGCTGGGGCCCGCGACCCCACTCCCGGACCGCGACCCTGGATCCCGTGACCCAGTCTCCAGAACCCTTGTGGCTCCCACCTATCCCGATGTCCGTGCAGACACCTCCCCCGAGACCCCACACCCGCCGACCCTCTGCCCCCACGGAACCCCCAAGCCACCGCTAACCCCGCCCCCGACACTCTTCTCTCTCGACCCCGCCCCCCGCCGTAGGGCGGGCGGCTGCCGTGGGGGCTCTGATAGCTCCGAGTCCTCCGGAAGTAACACCTCCCAGAGCCTCAGTTTCCCCATCGGCACCTGGCAATAGGGATGTGGCTCTTGAAGAGCTGGTCTGGTGAGACAGAGTGAGAGTCTCTGTGAAACTAATTAATTAATTTACACTCTTGCCTTGTTCCAAACAGGTTTTGAAACAGGTAACTGGACTAGATGCGCCATGTGGCTCTGGGTAGTGAGACCTGTCCCTGTGACCCTGGAGAGGTCGTACTTCCAGAGGACAGAGGGCCTTGCGACCTGAGATCCACGGAATTAGGGTAGTGGACCCACAGCGGACCCATTGTGGCCAGTATATGGGAGGCTGGGCCATGCCCAATCAGAAATGATTTCAGGGAATCTCCTGTTCATCTGGGGTGAGAGTTATGGTCCCAGATGGAGAAATGGGGCTCAGAGAGGGAAGAGATCTGCCAGGCATCCCGTCATGGCTTGGTGGGTCCGGTGGCCTGGGGGGGGTGGGCTGGAAGGGGCTCCTTGTGCACAGGGAGCTGCAGGACCCCTCTTCCAGGACCCCCTGGCCTGGCAGAGACGAACTCGCTCCAGGAGCTGCCGGCCAGAACAACTTCTCCCCAGCAGCCTGCTCCTGACAAGTGTGACTCCAAGCGTCACCTGCCAGGTGCGACTCTTGGTGTGGCCACGACCCCTAGCCTGGGGACACAGTTAACATGCCCGAGGTGTCAGCCGAACAGCTCCCAGCCCTCTCAATTCTGAGCCGAGATGGAGAGTGGGATGCTTAACCAACTGAGCCCCCCAGGCACCCCTCCCTTTCTTTAGTAGGCCCCATGCCCACGTGCCCTTTCAATTCTGTGTGACTCCCCTGTAAAGCTCCTGGTCAAGATGCCTAGGCACCCAGCCCCACACAGCGAGGGGGTCACAAGACAGAACAGGGAAGCCCCTGGTTTGGACAGAGGCAAGGGGAATTCTCTGCCTCACTCCTGAGGCTTTGCAGAGGGGCCTCACCATCCCTGCCACACACACGTCCTGCCCACCCGGAGACCCTGGCGAGGTGTGGGTTCCCCCACCCCTGGCACCCCTTCCGGGCTGTCCGAGCCTCTGCATGTGGAACCCTCCCCAGCACCCTGCCCCCCAGGGGCCTTGGGATCTGGGGTGTGGCCCACACAGTCGTGGCCTTTTCTGGCTCAGGTGCTCCCCTCTTCTTGTCTTGCCCTGCACAGCTGGGATCCTCAGAGGACCCCTCAGGCCATTCTCACACCCCACAGGCTGGCTTGTCAGGGGCTGAACACCCCTACCTCCCCAGCCGTCTGCAGGACCCCCACCCCAGGACTTCTGGGGCTCATAAAGAGAAGGCCCTGCAGGGACTAGGGAGGGGGCTTGAGGGGCTGGCAAGGCAGATGTCCCCCCGGAGCCTCCAAAGGCGTCCGGGCCTGTGTGCTGGCTGGACCCAGAGAGAGCAGGACAGCGCAGCAGGCAAAGTATGCACCCCAAGCTTGGCCAGCTGTGGGTTAGTGTGTGAGCAGGGCCGCCACTCAGCCCGTCCAGCAGAGGGGACAGCATGCACACGGGGGGGCTCTGGACCTGTCGCTGCGATGTGTCCTCCCCGGGCCGTGCCTGCACCTTGTGGGCACGTGGCACATGGAGCTTTGAGGATCTTCTGGAGAAGATTCACACATTATGGGGTGCAGAGCATGGGCTCTGAAGAACAGCAGGCCTGGGCCTGCCCCTTGGGGATGGAGCTCATTTAACCTACCTGAGCCTCCCTCCTCATTTGTGCCCCCGGTGGTGATGGGGGACAGCAGACATGGCCTGACACCCCACCCCTTTCCCACAGGTGTCGCGGGCACACACTGTGCCCCCTCACACCCAGTGGCACCAAGCTGACGCTCCAACCGACCTGTCCAGATTCTCCAGGGAGAAGCGCTGCGTGGAAAACCGCAGGTAGCTCTCCTTGTAGAACCAGATGGTCAGGGGGTTCCAGTCAGTGACCAGGAACCACTGCCTGATGTCGAACTTGGTGTCATAGATGAGCAGTGGGGTCTCGATGTACTTCTGCACCACCCACTTGTTGTCCTTGGCAGAGAGGTCGTCTGCAGCGACCAGCTCCAGGATCTCCTCCACTCGGTTCATGCACACGATGTCTGCAAGAAGACCCAGGGCATGGCACACAGGGTCGAGCGTCAGCTCTGAGACCCAACATGGCTTTGACCCAGGCCTGGGAGGCAGCACAGCTGGGTGGCCCAGCAGGGAAGGCTTTGCCCTCAGGATGGAGGCCACACCGGTGCCAGGCCCCCAGGCTCTCCCACCAGGGGGCAAGCCCCCAGGATTCAAGAGAGGACACAGCATGGAGAGGGGCAGGGATGGGGACAGACGTATGTTTAAAGGCAGCCAGCGAGGGGTGGCTGAGCACGAGCCCTGGGTGTGCGGTGGACAGGGGGCAGGGAAGCTCTGTGGGCCTCAGGGAACCAGCAGACAGGGCTGGCAGGTGTCCAGGGGCCTGGGGTCTGGTGAGGCCTCACTCCCAAGAGTGCCTGGACGAATGGTGGGACTGCACACCCATTCTGGTCCTCCTCCACTTTGCAAGAGGGTTTGCAACTTCTCATCCTCAACCCCCCAGAGTTAGGCCATGTGACTAACGGTGACCAGTGACCTCTGAGTAGAGGGGACATGCATCCCTCTCGTCTGTTGGGTCACCACCAGACCCTCCAGCCCTCTCTTTCTCTGCCATGACAATCCTGAAGCCTGGAGGGACTGATGTCACAAGATGGTGGGAGGACTTCGGTGAGCAGAACTCCCCCCAACTACCTTCTCATGCCAACCCATAATGGACGAGCATGAGTAGAGATGAACTGGTCTCACTGACAGCCACTGAGGTTTGGGGACTGCTTGTTACCCAGCACAATCTGGCCTATCCAGACTGACACATCGCTGGAGGGGACCACCATGTGCAGAGGCCCCGAGGAACAAGGTGTAGCAACACATGAGGTGAGCTTTCCCCACAAAAATGTAGGTGTAGTCTCTTCAACTGTAAGCTGAGACCTTGCCATCGGGAAATGAAAGACTAGGGCAAAGCAACAAACCTCTGAAGTTATCCTGGGCTCAGAGCAGCAAGGGGCCCACGCAGTGCCCAGCCAGAAAGCCCTGCATTTGGCTTTGAACAGCTGGGTCTGAGGTGTCTGTGGGGCATCCCTGGGGACGCAGGTGTCTGCAGTGGGAGGGAGGCCGGGCCTGATGGGCAGGAGGAGGGAGCTGCCTGTAGACGGGTACTACTATCAAGAGGAGCAGGCTCAGGGGGCGCCTGGGTGGCTCAGTCGTTAAGCGTCTGCCTTTGGCTCAGGTCATGATCCCAGGGTCCTGGGATCGAGCCCCGCATCGGGCTCCCTGCTCAGCGGGAAGCCTGCTTCTCCCTCTCCCAGT
Organism: Mirounga leonina; assembly: GCF_011800145.1. NCBI lineage: Eukaryota > Metazoa > Chordata > Mammalia > Carnivora > Phocidae > Mirounga > Mirounga leonina. The sequence continues at coordinate 699,646 of NW_023270717.1, read as the reverse complement.
CCCTCTGCTTGTGTTCCCTCTCTCACTGCGTTTCTCTGTCAAATAAATAAAATCTTTAAAAAAAAAAAAAGAGGAGCAGGCCCAGGATGGAGCCCGTGGGGGAGCTCTGGCCCGACCCCGGAGGGCGGGCTCTCAGAGGACGGCTGGGGAGGCCAGATGCAGTAACATCTCAAATTAATAAACATTTTTTAAAATCACGTAAAAATGAACCACTTACGAATTTAAAACACCAACAAAGCTCTTCAAATAACTCAAGGGGAAAATAAAATATCCCAAAAAAAAAAATTTAGATACTCAGGAAAGTGAGAATATCATGTAACACAAAGACGGATGTTGCAGTGAGGGCCGTCTCGGGAGGAGATCTCATAGACTTAAGGCTTTTGTTGTTGTACAAGAAAGACTGGAAATAAATAAGCTTAGCCTTAAAGTCAGAGCCAAGGGGGATAATATCCTTCACAGGAAACTGGAAAAATGCAACCTAAGGTTGGTTCTTTGGAAACACAAATAAGATTTTAAAAACCTTGAAATCCCTGTTTTAAAAAGAACACACAGTTTTCACCATTAAGAATAAAGAGGACGCAGTCCTAGCTACAACACAAGATGAGGTACAAAGGCTGAGCCCACCAGACAAAAACCACAGACAAAAAGTACAGGCCTTAAGGAGGGGCCTCCAGGAGAGCCAGTGCTTACAGGTGAGTAAGGAACGGGAATTCCGCTGTTGCCTGAGATGGAAGTCCTCGATCCATCTTAGCAGCTAGGGTAAGCCTGTTGCCAAGACTGGGCGAGGTAATATAAAAAGAAAAGTCCAGCCCAGTTTGACTTGGGAACATCCCAGTTCATTAGCAAACCTCGGAAGCGGGCCATGAAGACCAATGTCTCGGAGCCACCTGCCCCGCAGAGAGCCCCGAGGCTGTGTGATGCCCCCCAGACACCTCAGTGTGTGACCGGCACGCGAGCTGCGCTCTGGGGGCCGCAGGTGGCCGTCTCTCAGCGCCCAGCCTCCGACTCACCTCGGCCGCGGGACTTGGCCGCCGGCTTTATGATCCAGATGTTCCGAAGCCCGTCGATCTCCGTCTGAGGGTTCACAGACGTGATTTTATTCAGCAGAGCCTGGCACTGCGAAAAGTGATTTCTCGAATCGGAGATGAACGCCTCACCACTACAAAGCGAGATCCAGAGAGCCCGTGAGATGCCGTGAGACCTCTGTGGGAAACGCGGGTTATAAGTGTGTCCCTCCACTCTGTGGCTTGTCTTTACATTCTCTGTGTAGTGTTTCTTCATAAACAGAGTTTTTCATGTCAATAAAGTACAATTTATCGACTTGCTCTATTATGGTTAGTGCTTAGTGAACTATTTAAAAAATCTTTGCCTTCCTTGTGGTCACAAAGATATACTCCAATGTTTGCCTTTTCTGTAACTTTCACATATCACATGATACACCTCAAATTAATCTTTATGTATTTAGGAGACAGGATTTAAGATAGACCTTTTTTGTTCACAAGGATGCTCACTGCTCAAGCACCATTTAGTGCAAGGACTAACCCTTCCTAAGGGTTGGTCCTAAGTGACCATGTGCATGAGGATCTGCATCTAGATGCTGTTCCATGGCACTGGTCTGATAATGCCCAGTAACCCAATGCCACCCTGTCTGGATTAGGTACATTTGTAGTAAGTCTTGAAATATGGGTAGAAATTCTCTAATTTTGTTTTTCTTGATCAAGGTTGTCTTGGCTTTTCTGAAATCATTTATATTTCCAAATAAATTTCAGAATCAGTTTGTCAATTCCTCCCACTCAAGCCCCCAAGAAAAATTCCTGCATAGATTTTGATTGGGATTACACTGAATCTATAGATTAGTTTGGGAAGAAAAAAATATATACCACTGAGTTTTCTAATTTATGAACATGGTTTTATTATACACACATATACTTATTAGGTCACTATTTCTATTTTATTTTATAATGTTCTGTTTAGGGTCTTCAGTTTATATTGTTATTTTTCTCTGGATATTTGTTGTTATTTGATATTATTATAGATTGCATTTTTAGAATTCCATTCTATGATTTTTGTTAGTGAATAGGAACACAGCGGAGTTTTGTATACTGACCTGGTGCCTACTGACCTCACTAAACTCATGTAACTTTCTGTATGATTTTTTAAATTTTCTATGTGCATAATCAGGTTTTCAGTAAATAGTTTTGCTTCTTTCTGATCTTATGCCTTTTATTTCTTTTTTTCTGTACTATTAAACTCAACAGACCATTCAGTCCATACTGAATAGCGGTCATGATAGCGGGCATTTTTGTCTCATTCTGATTTCAAAGAGAACAATTTCAGTACATACCATTAAGAAGTAGGTTAGCTTTAGAATTTTTGTACCTAAGCTTTTCCAATTAAGGAAGTTTCTTTTTCTAGTTCATTAAAAAAACAAAACAAACAAAAAAAAACATAACATGCACAGTATGGAACTTCATCAATGTTTTACATCTATTGAGATGATCATATGGTTTTCTTCTTTGTTCTGTAAATGGGGTAAAATCTACCAATTGACATTCTTTCCATTTTTTTATTGTGGCAAAGTACATATAACATAAAATTTGCCACCTTAACCATTTTAAGTATATGGTTCAGTTGTATTAAGAATATTTATATTGTGCAACTATCACCCCCGTCTGCCCCCAGGACTTTTTCATCTTCCCAGACTGAAATTCTGTCCCCATTAAACACTCACTCCCCATCCCCTCCCCCAGACCTGGCAACCATCATCTACCTTTTGTCTCTGCGATTTTGACCACTCTAAGTACCTCATATAAGTGAAATCACACAATATTTGTATTTTTCATTTATAATGTCCTCAAGGCTCATCCATTGATGAACTTCCTTTTTAAGGATGACTAATATCCCACTGATCAACTTTTGAATGTTAAAGCAAATTTGAGTTCCTGTAACTTAAATTGGACATGAAGAAATAAAATTGTTTTTATTCATAGATGACATGTCCTATATGTAGAAAATCCTAAGGAACACACACACACAGTACAAAGTACTAGAACTAATAAATGGGTTCAGCAAAGTCACAGTTACAAGATCAATATAAAAAAATGAATTACAGAGGCGCCTGGGTGGCACAGTCAGTTGAACATCTGACTCTTGGTTTCAGAATTGTGAGATCAAGCCCCGTGTTGGTTCTGCACTCAGTGTGGAGTCTCCTTGGGTTTCTCTCTCTCTCTGCCCCTCCCTGCCGCTCTCTCTCTAACATAAATAAATAAAATCTTTTAAAAATCAATTATTTTTATATTCTGCCAACAAAAAATCCTAAAATAAAATTAAGAAAACAATTCCATTTATAATAGTATCAAAAAGAATAAAACACATAGGAATATATTTAACAAAAGAAATGCAAGATTTGAACACTGAAAATTACAAAACATCATTGACATACATGTTAAAAGATCTAATCAAGTGGAGAAACAAGTTTGTGGACATTAACACATTCTTTTTTAAAAAAATTTTTTAGTAGGCTCCCCAGGTAGAGCCCAAAGCTGGGCTTGAACTCTTGATCCTGAGATCAAGACTTGAGCTGAAATCAAGACTCTGATGCTCAACAGACTGAGACACCCAGGCACCCTCACAAAATTAACACATTCTTAAATAACCAATGGATCAAAGAAGAAATCACAAGGGAAATTAGAAAATACTTAGAGACAAATGAAAATGAAAACACAACATACTAAAACATATGGGATTGCTAGTTTTGCTAAAGGGGAAACTTATAGCTATAAAGGCTTACATTAAAAAACAAGAAAAATCTCATGGGGCGCCTGCGTGGCTCAGTTGTTAAGCGTCTGCCTTCGGCTCAGGTCATGATCCCAGGGTCCTGGGATCGAGCCCTGCATCAGGCTCCCTGCTCAGCAGGGAGCCTGCTTCTCCCTCTCCCTCTGCCTGCCTCTCTGCCTACTTGTTCTCTCTCTCTCTATCAAATAAATAAATAAAATCTTTAAAAAAATTAAATTAAATTAAAAAATAAAAAACAAGAAAAATCTCAAATCAACAACCTAACTTTGCAACTTAAGAAACTAGAAAAAGAATAAACTAGACCCAAAGCTAGTAGAACAAAGTAATCAATAAAGATTAGAGCAGAATTAATCAAAATAGAGAAAATAAATTAAACTAAAAGTTGGTTCTTTGAAAAGATCAACAAAATTGACAAACCTTTAGCTCAATGGACTTAGAAAAGAGAGAATACTCAAGTTATCAAAATAAAAAATAATATTGGTGACATTATTACTAATTTTACAAAAATAAAAAAGATTATAAGAGAGAACTATGAACAGATGTACACCAATGAATTGGATAACCTAGATGAAATGGACAAATTCCCAAGAAACACAAAACCTACCAAGACTAAATTGTGAAGAAACAGAAAATATAAATGAATTTATAACTACTGAAGGGATTGAATCAGTAATTAAAGTAATCAAAAATCTCCCAAAAAAGAAAAGTCCAGGACCTGACAGCTCCATGGTGAATTCTATCAAACAATTTGAGAAGAACCATATGAGTCCTTCTCAAACTTCCAAAAAATGGAAGATGAGGAAACACTTCCTAACTCATTCTATGAGGCCAGGATTACCCCGATACCAAAGCCAGACAAAGACACTGCAAGAAAAGAAACCTACACACCAATGTCCCTTATGAACATTGATGCAAAAATCCTCAACAAATGCTAGCAAACCAGACTCAGCAGCATGTTAAGGGATTGCACTCCATGACCAGGTGGGATTTATTCCAGGAATGCAGGGAAGGTTCGACATCTGAAAACCAATTAATGTAATATATCAGATTACCAGATGAAGGGGAAAAAACCCACATGACCATCTCAATTGATGCAGAAAAGACACTTGACAAAATTTAACACCCTTTCCTGATAGAAACACTCAACAAACTAGGAATAAAAGGAAACTACATCAACATAATAAAGGCCATATATGAAAACCTACAGCAAATGCCATCCTCAATGGTAAAAGACTGGAAGTTTTTCCTTTAAGATTAAGAATAAGACAAGGGGTGGGGCGCCTGGGTGGCTCAGTCGTTAAGCGTCTGCCTTCGGCTCAGGTCATGATCTCAGGGTCCTGGGATCGAGCCCCGCGTCGGGCTCCCTGCTCGGCAGGAGGCCTGCTTCTCCCTCTCCCACTCCCCCTGCTTGTGTTCCCTCTCTCGCTGTATCTCTCTCTGTCAAATAAATAAAAATCTTTAAAATTTAAAAAAAAAAAAAGAATAAGACAAGGGGTGCCAGGTTGGCTCAATCAGTAATGCATCCAATTCTTGAGCTCAGCTCAGGTCTTGATCTCAGGGCTGTGAATTCAAGTCCTGTGCTGGGCTCCACATAGGATGTAGAGCCTACTTAAGAAAAAAAAAAAAAGAATAAGACAAGAATGCCTACCTTCAACATTCAACAGAGTAATAGAAATGCTAGCGAGAGCAGTCAGACAAGGAAAGGAAATAAACTAGAAAAGGAGAAGTAAAATTATCTGTTTGCAGATGATATGATTGTATATGCAGAAAATCCTAAAGATTCCACCAAAAAACCATGTTACATCTAATAAGTGAAATACAAAGTAGCAAGATACAAAGTCAACAAACAAAAATCAGTTGCATATCTATACACTAGCAAGGAACAATCTGAAAAGGAAATTATGAAAGCAATTCCACTTACAATCACATCAAAAATAATGAAATACTTAGGAATTAACCAAGGAGGTGAAGGGTACAACAAAAACTAAAAAAAAATTGCTGAAAGAAATAAAAGAAGACATAAATAAGTGGAAACACATCCATGTTTATGGATTAAAAGATTTAATATTGTTTAAGATCTTAATAGTACTCAAAATACCTACAAATTCAATACAATCCCTATTCAAAATCCCAATGATGTTTTTCACAGAAATAGAAAAACCCATTCTTTTTTTTTTTTTTAAAGATTTTATTTATTTATTTGACAGAAACAGAGACAGCAAGAGCAGGAACACAAGCAGAGGGAGTGGGAGAGGGAGAAGCAGGCCTCCCGCCGAGCAGGGAGCCTGATGTGGGACTTGATCCCAGGACCCTGGGATCATGACCTGAGCCGAAGGCAGTCGCCTAACCAACTGAGCCACCCAGGCGCCCCAGAAAAACCCATTCTTAAATTCAAATAGACTCTCAAGGGACCCCAAATAGCCAAAACAATCTTGAAAAAGAAGAACAAAGTTAGACAACACACACTTCTTGATTTCAAAACTTACTACAAAGCTACAGTAATCAAAACAGTGTACTGACATGAAGACAGACACAAGAGCAATGAAATAGACTAGAGATCCCATAAATAAACCCTCACATATATAGTCAAATGATTTCTGACAAGGATGCCAATACTATTCAATGGGGGAAGGGACAGTCTCTTTAACAAATGGTAGTGGGAAAACTGGATATCCATAACCAAAAGAACGAATTCGGGTTCTTACCTAAAACCATGTGCAAAAATTAACTCAAAATGGGTCAAAGACCTAAATGTAAGACCAAAAACTGTGAAAATCTTGAAGAAAACATAGGGCAAAATCTTCAAGACATTGAATTTCTCAATGATTTCTTGGATATGAGACCAAAGCACAGGCAACAAGAGAGACAAATGGACAAATTGGACTTCATGAAAAGTTTTTAAATATGTGCATCAAAAGATACAATCAACAGAGTAAAACGGCAACCAATAAAACGAGAGAAACTGTTTGGAATTTATGTATCTGATAGGGGGCTAACATCCAGAATATACAGGGAGCTCCCAAAACTCAACAGTAACAAATGAACTTGATTCAAAAATGGGCAAAAGATGTGAACAGACACTTCTCCAAAGAAGACATACAGATGTCCAACAAGCACATGAAAAGATGCTCAATACCACTAATCATTAGGAGAGTGAAAATCAAAACTATAGTGAAATACCACCTCACATCCATTAAATAGATATTAGTTTTTAAAAGCACAGAAAATAACAAATATTGGTGAGGATGTAGAGAAATTGGAACCCTTGTGCACTATTGGTGGGGATGTAAATGGTGCAGGTGCAGCTGCTGTGGAAAATAGTACGGAAGTTCCAGGGTGCCTGGGTGGCTCAGTTGTTGGGCATCTGCCTTCGGCTCGGGTCATGGTCCCAGGGTCCTGGGATCGAGCCCCACATCGGGCTCCCTGCTCCGCGGGAAGCCTGCTTCTCCCTCCCCCACTCCCCCTGCTCGTGTTCCCTCTCTCGCTGTGTCTCTCTGTCAAATAAATAAATAAAATCTTAAAAAAAAAATAGTACGGAAGTTCCTCAAAAAATTAAAAATAGCATTACCATATAACCCAGAAATCCCATTTCTGGGTACATACCCGAAAGAATTGAGAGCATAATCTCAAAAAGATATTAGCACACCCATGCTTACAGCAGCATTATTCACAATAGCTAAAATGTGGAAGCAACCCAAATGTCCATTGACAGATGAATGAATAAGCAAAATGTACTATATACATACAACAAAATATTATTTATCCTTTAAAAGGAAGGAAACTCTGATATCTGCTACAACATGGATAAAACTTGAGGACATTATAAATGAAATAAGCCAGTCTCAAAAAGACAAATGTTGTATGAGTCCACTTCTATAAGGCACCTGGAGGAGTCAAATTCATGGAGACAGAGAGTAGATGGTGGGGGCCAAGAGCTGGAGGGAATATGTGGAGCTGGTGTTTAATGGGGGCAGAGTTTCAGCTTTACAGGATGAAAAGAGCTATGAAGATTGATGGTGGTGAAGGTTACACAGCATTACTGAGGTACTTAGGTGAATATTTTAAAATGTTCAGACAACAAATTTTGTTATGTTTATTTTACAACAATTAAAAATGGAAAACAAGGGGTGCCTGGTGGCTCAGTTGGCTAAGCGTCTGATTCTTGATTTTGGCTCAAGCTGTGATCTCAGGGTTGTGGGATCGAGCCCTGTGTTGGGCTCTGGGCTCAGTGCCAATTCTGCTTGGGATTCTTTCTCTCTCTTGCCCTCTACCCCTCCCTCTACTTGCACGTTTTCTAAATAAATAAATAAATAAATAAATAAATAAATAAATAAATAAATAAATAAAATCTTTTTAAAAATAGAAAATATATAGAGAGAGGTGAAATAAATGATAAGAGCATAAGGAATGAGAAGAGGGCGAGTGGAATCCCACTGCTGTGGTGCTGTTTGGGAACTAGTGAAGGTCTGACTGAAGATAAGCAATAATAAATCAAGAATGTATACTGTAATCTCTAAGGTAAACCCTGAAACATAAAAACAAAGTTGTGTAACCAGAAACCAAATACAGGAGATAAAATAAAATTATTAATAATAATTAGGATGCTTCCTTACTTAGGTCTTAAGGAGTAGGTAGCGGCTAGCCATTATGCCTGTTATGACAAGTAGGAAAAAAACCCAGAGAAATTGCAAAATGCATGTTTCTCAAAACATCAGAGGGTTGCGGATGTAAAGAGGAATAGGTGAACTACATCTAGGCACAGAAAAGCCTTTCTTGGGTGAACCAAGTTTGTTGGCCATTCTATTCCCCAGGAATATTTGCCAAATCTGGGTGAAGGTTGAGATTTAGGCTTGGCATAAGCTGAAGGATTTTCTTAAGGAATGAGAAGCCACATGGCCATGTCAACTGGCATGAAAGACCTAAGTCTAGTGATGCTCAAAACACATGGCCAGTTTTTCCCAGGGCACGAAGATGGTGTGTCTGGGCTGTAACGACAGTAAAACCTCCCATTCCTGTGGCACTTGGGGAGAAGACTCTCCTGGGGGACAGGGTCTTCAACAATATCTTTCAGTTTCACTCCTGAGACACTCGGCACCAGAATGCACTGAACCTGCCCAAAGCTGCAATCTGGCCCTGCTCCCTGCTAATTGGTTGAGGACATCAGCTGCACACTATATCTACAACAGAGGGAAGTGTGAGCCCCCTCTTAGGAAACAGCATAAACTTCTGTCTGTACTTCCTTTACGGACAAGGGGCAGCACACAAAAAGAGACCGAGAAGAGGCTGAAAAATCTGACGGAGAGTAAAGGGCAAAGACAAACGACACAAGAAGGACATCCCAACGCTGGAGTTAGAATTGGGCAGATTTACAATCAGCCTGGAGACAGCAGAAGACAAGGCTGGTAAACCTTAAGATGGGTTGATAGAAAATACACAAACTCAGACTCAGAGAGGAAAAAGGAACGAGGAAAACAGGACAGAGCAGAGACGTGTGAAACACAGCCACATGGTCAGCTATGCATATAACTGGAGTCCAAGAAGGAGAGGAGCAGAATGAAGCAGAAGCAATATTTGAAGATAATGGCTGAGAACTTTTCAAAATTGATGAAAGATTCCAACGCACATATTAAAAAATCTCCAAAATCTCTAGGTAGAGGACATAACAAAGAAAACCTCTTCTAGGCACAATAAAGTCAGACTTCTGAAAAAGGAAAAAAGGGGGTGCTGGGTCTCTAGCCTGTGAAGGATCCAGCCCTCAGGAGAAAGGGGGAAAGCCAGGCTCAGCCTTTGGATTCCCAGGCAGCAAGGGGCACTGAAGGTCCTGGAGAGTCAGGAGGGCTGGGCCAGGCAAGGCCTCTGCTGGTCCTGACTATCCAGAGCCCACCTGTGGGGTTCAAATGGGGTAAGAGACATGAACAGTGTGGAAAGTGCTTAAGTCGATGGGACCCAAAGGTGCCCCCAAGGAGGTGTCATCCTTTTATAAGCCAAGAGGGACTTGGTGAGATAGGCAACAGTGAGTGAATCTGGGTACCCCAACACCCAGACAAGTACCCCAACATCCAGACAGATGCCCCAATCCCCAGGCAGGTGCTTCAGATGTCCCAGAGGCGGGACTTCCTTAGACGACTCCTGATGCCCGCCCCCACATCCCCCCTTTAGGTGAGCCAGTGGGGTGCGTGCTGACTCTTGCCACCGAGCACCGGGCACGGCCGGAGGGCTCCACACGGGCGCGTCTTACTGAATGAGGGAGTAGTACTGCTCTGTCAGGTCCTTCCACTCGTCCTCCGTGAGGTCCTTGGTGGCGTCCTCAGAGATGTCGATGTCCTCGTGCTCCAGCTGCCCCAGGTAGGCCTGGCACACCTTGCACGCGGTGTCCACGAGCTGTCCCGAGAGGCCCGTGAGCTTGGATTTGGCATTCTCGGAAGCTGAAACCCAAGCACAGGATGCGGAGTGGCGACCACCTGGGGCACTGCACAAAAACCACCCCAGCCCTCCGAGCGTTCTCTGGCAGCCAACCTGGGCCCCAAGCACGCCTCCCCCCGCCGCACACACCCTCCACCCAGACTCAGCCCCGCGGGCGACCAGGCAGCACCACTTCCAAACTTGCTACAAAACCTGTACTTTTCTGAGCACACACTGGGTACTCAGTAAGTACTTGGGGGACAATCCTGCCTGATGCCCACAAGCCCGTGCGCACTTGGTGGCTGCCTGTGTCCGACCTCTTACGCAGCATCTCATGCTCCTGGGACCCGTGGGTCTCAGGAAGCACCGAGTGCAGGGAGTCCTCCCGTCCAGGTAAGAGCAAACCTCCAGGAACCCAGCTCCCACACAAGGCAGCCCAGCCCCCTGGTCCCCGAAGGAGAAGGAGCTGACAATCAGTAACTGGATGGGTGGTTATGGGGTAGGAGCCCGGAGGGACGAGGAGGCTTGGAAGGTGTACAAAACCAGGTCCACAAACTTGGGGGGGCGGGGGCTGAGGCATCGCAGACCCAGGACCCCAGCGGTTCTGGACCCAGGAGAAAGTGCTGCAGTTCACCTAGTTGCCGTAGAGATTATAAGATGTGTTTTTAAACTGTATGGAGGTGAATTTTTTCACAGAACATAAAAATAGCCGTTTTAAAGTGAAAATTTGCACTTCTGTTTTCTGGTCAGGCATAGAAGGATCCTGGAAGTTGCCAATCCATCCTAACAAGTAAAAAGCAAAACTGAAAAATCAACAATTCTTCTTTGCTCCATCAGAGAACTGAGGTCACAAGACAAACTGCTGCCCCCCAATCTCAGAGACAGTCAGGCTGATACAGAGAATCACAACTCACTGGATCAAAAACCCTAAGCAGAAACCTCCCCAGACACCAACACCAGGAGAGAAAAACCCGAGCTCTAACTGATGAACTGCTGAAGGCTCAGTGTGGACAAATCTGAGTCAAAAACCCCAGGAGGGTCAGTTTTTTGGGGGGAGGCTTTTGTCATTCTTACCTCCAGGAACTTGACCTGGTTCTCACCATGAATATGGGAGAAAATGCCCCCCTGCTCCTGCCAAGAAAGGAAAGTGACCATCCCGAAAGTTGCCAGACCATTCTGTTCTTAACAAGGCCTGTCCTCAGGAGCAAGTGTTACCCAGAGCCTGACCTGCTCCAGCCCCTCCAGCCATCCTGTCCCACCAAAGGGGGTAAAGACGGAGAAGTACTAGTGAAGTTCCCAGTCCAGGGACACAGGCTCACAAAAGACTGAGCCCTCATCACAGGACTACAGAACACAGTATCAGATCAAAAAAAAAAAGGAGGGGGGATTTTTTTTGCCAGTAGACCTGCTAAGAAATGTTAAGTTTTCCAGAGAGAAGGAAAATAATCTAGGCCAGAGCCACATAAAGAAAGGAAGAGCATTAGAGAAGGAATGAATGAAGGCAAAATAAAAACTTTTCTTATTTATTTTTCTTATTCTTATTTTTCATAAAAATATTTTTGTTATTCTCAGTTGATCTGATGGAACAATAATAATTACTATAAAAATAATGACAGCAGCCATGTATTCAATGCTTATAGCTTATGGAGAAGTGAAATGAACGGCAGCAATGACACAAGGCCCAGGAGGGAGGAACTAGGAACATTTTGTTATAAAATTCTTGTGCTATGGTGAGGTGGTACAGTGTTACTTGAAAAACGGAGTTGGATTTGTTGTAAATGTCTATTGCAAACTCTAGGGTAACCACGAAAAATACATGAAAGGAAGTACAACGGCTATGCTAAGAAAGGAGAGAAAATGGGGGCGCCTGGGTGGCTCAGGTGGATATGCATCCAACTCGTGATTTTGGCTCAGGTCATGGTCTCAGAGCTCCGTGATGGGCTCTGCACTGTGGAGTCTGCTTGGGATTCTCTCTCTCCCTCTCCCTCTGCTCCTCCCCCACACTCACACATGCTCTCTCTCTTTAAAAAAAAAAAAGGAGGGGCACCTGGGTGGCTCAGTCATTAAGCATCTGCCTTTGGCTCAGGTCATGATCTCAGGGTCCTGGGATCGAGCCCTGCATCGGGCTCCCTGCTCAGCGGGGAGCCTGCTTCTCCCTCTCCCACTCCCCCTGCTTGTGTTCCCTCTCTTGCTGTATCTCTCTCTGTCAAATAAATAAATAAAATCTTTAAAAAAATAAAAAAATTTTTTAAAAGGAGAGAAAATGAAATCATATGACATGCTCAATTAAACCATAAAAGGCAGAAAAAGAGTGGAAGGAAAAACAGGAAGAAAGAACAAGGACAACAAATAGAAAACAATAACAAATGTGTAGATGTTTATCCAACTATATCAATAATCACTTAAAACGTCAATGGCCTGAAAACACCAACCAAAAGAAATTGTACAGTGGATAAAAAATCAGACCCAATTGTATATTTTCAACAAGAAACCCACATTAAATAGGAAATATGAAGACACATATAGATTGTGAGTACAGGGATGGAGAAAGTATGCCACACGAGACTAATCAAAAGAAAGCAGGAGTACGTGCATTGATTTCAGACAGAGCAGACTTCAGATCAAGGAAACTACCAGGAATAAAGAGAACATTACATAATGATAAAAGGATCAATACTATAATAAGACATAACAATCTTTAATGTATAGGCACCTAACAATAGAGCATCAAAATACGTGAAGCAAAAACTGATAGAATTGCACGAACAAATTCACTATCACAGTTAGAGACTTTAATACCCTCCGTCAGTACTGGATGGATCCAGCAGGCAGAAAATCAGGACACAGTAGAACTCAATAATACCATCAATCAACTGGATGTAATTGACGTCTGCAGGCTACTTCATCCAACAATTGCCGAACACACATTCTTCTCAAGTTCACATGGAACATTCACCAAGTTAGACCACATTCTGTGTTGTAAAATACCCGTTAGCAAATTTAAAAGAATAGGAATCATATAATATGTGTTCTTAGACCAAAATGAAATTAAACTAGAAACCAATAAAAGAAAATCTCCCAAATACTTGGAGATTAAATAACATACATCTAAGTAACACATGGGTCAAATAAAAAAAAAAATCTCAAGAAAAAAATTTTAATATTTTGAACCAAATGAAAATGAAAAGATTTTGACAGTGTAATGAAAGCAGTGTAGAGGGAAATTTACAGCTTTCAGTGAATGCATACATTAGAAAAGAAGAAAGAGGGCGCCTGGGTGGCTCAGTTGGTTAAGCGACTGCCTTCGGCTCAGGTCATGATCCTGGAGTCCCGGGATCGAGTCCCGCATCGAGTCCCGCATCGGGCTCCCTGCTTGGGCGGGGAGCCTGCTTCTCCCTCTGACCCTCCCCCGCCTCATGTGCTCTCTGTCTCTCTCATTCTCTCTGTCTCAAATAAATAAATAAATAAAATCTTAAAAAAAAAAAAAAAAAGAAGAAAGATCTAAGATCAATTATCTAAGCTTCCTCCTTAGGAAACCAAAAAAGGAAGAAAGAAATCCAAAATAAGCAGAGGAAAATAAACAATAATTAGAGCAGAAATCAATACATTGAAAACAAGAAATAATAGAGAAAATAAGCTGGTTCTTTGAAAAGATCAATGAAATTAATAAACCTTTAGCCAGGCTAACTAAAAAAAAAGTTTAGAGGATGTAAATTGCTAATATCATAAAAGAAAGAAGAGACATCATTATAGATCTCATGGACATAAAAAGATAATAAAGGAATACTATGAACTCTATGCACACAAATTTGATAATCTAGGTGAAACAGACCAATTTATTGAAAGACACAAACTGCCAAAACTCATACAAAAAGAAATGGACAATCTGAATAGGCCTGTATCTATTAACAAAATTGAATCAATAATTAATAACCTTCTAAAACAGAAAGCATCAGATTCAAATGCGTTCACTGGTGAATTCTGCTAAACATTTAAGGAAGAAATTATACCAATTCTATACAATCTCAGTGGATAGAAACAGAGGGAATACTTTCTACCTCATAATTTGAGGCCAGCATTTCCCTAATACCAAAACCAGGGAAAGACATGAGAACAGAAAACTAAGGCAAAAGAAAAGAAAACTAAAAGAAAATCATTCACGAACATAGATGCAAAAATCCTCACCAAAATATTAGCAAGACAAATCCAATAATGTATAAAAAGAATCATATACCATATCAAATGGGATATATGTCAGATATCAAAACTGGTTTGACATTTGAAAATCAATTAATGTTATCTATTATACATCATAGGCTAAAGAAGAAAAATTACAGGATCATATCAATAGATGCAGAAAAAGCATTTGACAAAATTAAACTCTCATTCATGATAAAAGCTCTCGGCAAGCTAGGAATAGAGAGGAACTCCTTCAACTTGATAAAGAATATATACGGGGCACCTGGATGACTCAGTCAGTTGAGCATCTAACTCTTGGTTTTGGCTCAGGTCATGATCTCAAGAAAATGTTTTAATTTTTTAAAAATTAAAGCCCCCCAAAATTAAAGCCCTCAGGCTCCACACTCAGTGTGGATTCTGCTAGAGATTATCTCCCTTTCTCTCTCCCTTTGCTCTTCCCCCTTCTCTCTCTCTCTAAAATAAATAAGTAAAATCTTCTTTTTTAAAAAAGGAGAATATATACAAAAAACCCCTATAGCTAACATTATATTTTATGATGAGAAACTAGAACCTTACACTCTAAAATCAAGAGCAGGGCAGGACCTCCTCGCTCTCACCAGTTTTTTTCAACATTGTCCTGGAAATCCTAGCCAATGTAATAAGACAAGAAAATAAAATAAAAGGCATACAGATTGGGAAGGAAGAAATAAAAGTGGCTTTATTCACAGATGACATGATTATCTATGTAGAAAATCTGAAAGAATTGACAAAAAATACTCGTGGAACTAATAAATGATTATAGTCAATCACTTTCCTACACACCAGAAATGAATCATTGGAATTTGAAATTTAAAACACAATACCATTTACATTAGCAGCCCCCAAATTAAATAAATATATAAATAAATAAATCTAACAAAATCTATTTGAAGGAAACTACAAAAATCTGATAACTGAGCTCAAAGGAGAACTAAATTAATGGTGAGATAGTCTATGGTCATGAATAGGATTCATTGTCAAGATGTCAGTTCTTCCCTACTCAATCTATAAATTCAATGCAATCCCAATCAAAATCCCAGCAAGGCATTTTATGGATATTGACAAACTGATTCTAAAGTTTATATGAGTCAAAAGATCCAGAATAGCCAACCCAATATTGAAGAAGAAGAACAAACTGGAGAATTGACACTATTCAACTTCAAGTCTTACCACAAATCTATGGTAATCAAGACAGTGGGTATTCATAAAATAATAGACAAATAGATCACTGGAACAGAATAAAGAGCCCAGCAATAAACCCACAAAAATATGATCAACTGATCCTTGACAAAGGAGCAAAGACAATATAATGGATAAAGTGGTTCTTTTCAACAAATGGAACAGGTGAAAAGAAAAATAAAAAGAATCTAGACACAGATTTTACACCCTTCCTAGAAATTAACTCAAAATGGATCATATACCCAAGTGTGAAACACAAAACTATAAAACTCCTAGAAGATAGCACAGGAGACCACCAAGATGAACGTGGGTATGGTGATAACTTTTTAGATACAACCCCAAAGTCACGGTCCATGAAAGAAATACTTGGTAAGCTGGACTTCATTAAAGTTAAAAACTTCTGCTCCATGAAAGACAGTCAAGAAGATGAGAAGACAAGCCACAGACTTAGAAAAACTATTTGCAACAGACACATCTGTTATCCAAAAAATACACACACACACACACACAAACCCTCTTAAATCTCAACAATAAAAAAAATTTAAAACAGCAGGGAAGCTGAACAGATTTCTCACCAAAGAATATATTTACAGATGGCAAAGAAGTATATTAAGAGATGCTCAACATCATATGTCACCAGGGAACTGCCAATGAAAACAATAAGGTACCACTGCACATCTATCAGAACAGCCAAAATCCAGAGCACCACCACCACCAAACACAGGGAGGATGAGGAGCAGCACTCGCCAACGGTGGGGAGGCAGAATGACCCAGCCACTGTGGAAGGCAGCTTGGCTGTTTCTTACCAAAACAAACATACTCCTACCACAGTATCCAGCAATCATGCTCTTTGATGTCTACCCAAATGAGTTGAAAACTTACACCTATATAAACACCTGTATACAGATTTTTATAGCGGCTTTACTCATAATTGCCTAACCAAAATGTCCTTCAGTAGGCGAATAAATAAACAAGCCGGACAATGGACCATCCAGACAATGAGCTACCAAGCTGTGAAGTTTGGAGGAAACTTGAATGCATATCCCTGAGTGAAGGAAGCCAATCAGCAAAGGCTACGTTTGTACGATTCCAACCGGAGGACATTCTGGAAAAGGCAGAACGACGGAGACAGGAAAAGGACCAGGGGGGCCAGGGGCTGGGGAGGAGAGAGGGACAGGGGAGCACGAGGACGTGGAGGGCAGTGAAGCGACTCTGTGGACGCCATAATGGTGGATCCGTCCCTTACACGTTTCTCCAAACCCACACAACGCCCCGCACAAGAGTGAACCTCAAGGCCAACTGTGGTCCACGTGACAGTGACGCGTCAACGTAGGTTCATGGATAGTAACAAACGCACCACTGGTGGGGATGGTGAGAGTAGAGGAGGCTGGGGGGGCGGGGAGGGCGTGTATGGGAAATCCCTGTACCTCCTGCTCAACTGGACTGTGAACCAAAAAATGCTCTGAGAAAGTGAACAACAAAATACTTATTTGGGGGGCGCCTGGGTGGCTCAGTCGGTTAAGCGACTGCCTTCGGCTCAGGTCATGATCCTGGAGTCCCGGGATCAAGTCCCGCATCAGGCTCCCTGCTCGGCAGGGAGTCTGCTTCTCCCTCTGGCCCTCCTCCCTCTCATGCTCTCTGTCTCTCATTCTCTCTCTCGCAAATAAATAAATAAAATCTTTAAAAAAAAAAAAAAAACTTATTTGGGTTTTGTAGGCCTAACGCCACGTGGCCCTACACCACGCAGGAAAGCCATTCCCTGTCACCCTCTTCTGCAGGGCGGGGGACAACACCGCCCTAGACACGTGGTCCCACTGACCCTCCGCGCACGGTGCAGCCTCGGGCCCCACACACACCTTTCTTGCTGCCAGAGCCCGGCTCGCAGGCCTCCCCCTCGATGCTGGGTTTGCCTCCGCTGTAGTTCTGCTGGCTCACCACCCACTTGAGGATGCTGGAGGCCACTGTGCGCCGGAAGTCGTCTGAAAGGACAGCAAGGCCTCGCCCCTCTGCCGGCGCTGGGGACCAGGGACCTCGGCCAGCACCAGCTGTCCTCAGCTTCAGTGCCCCACGGCCTGCAGCGGCCTCGCTTCCTGCCCTCACCGCCTCGAGGGGCCGTTCACTCTGCCCTCAGCCCGCGCCTCCAACCTGGTCCTTCTCCCTCCCGCTCCTCTGCAGATGGGAGTCTAATATACCTCCACCAGCACACCCCTCCCAGCCTCCCTCCTGCTCTCCCCACCCCCACCCAGGGCCAAGCCCAGGGAGGCCACGTGCTTGTCCTTGTCCCGGCTCCCTGTGCCCTCAGCCCTGCACCAGAGGACAGAAGCCCCTTGCAGACACACGAGGACCCTCCCCATCCCAGGAGGCTCTCTGGACCTCCTTGGACATGCTGGCTTCCACGGCTCCCGGTGTGGATGTCCAGAGGGGCCCTGCCACACCCACCTGGCACGGAAGGCAGCTCTGGGTCCCACAGACCCAGGCTTGGGGCTGGCCTGGCTCTGAGCGCTCTTGGGCCAGGAAAGGCGGCCCACATCCCCGTCAGCGAGCCCACGCTCTGAGGCCTGTCTTAGCCAATTCCACTCCCACGCATGCCCTCTGGGAGGTCTGCAGGAAATTCTGGTACCTTCTCACCAAAACCAAACCAAAACCTGCTCCTTGCTCATCTCAGCAGAGGAGGCCCCACCTGCCGGCCAAGCAGTTGCTGCCTCCTTGGAAACATCCGGAACCTGCGCTCCCTTCCCCAGCTCCTCCAGGGCCTGGAGCTTCTCACCTGAGTCTCCTTCCACCAGAACAAATGCCCCTGAGCTTGCCCGCCAACTCCTAGACCCTGTGCCCTGTGGGCACGTGGGCACATGGCCTCCTCCAGCCTGGTCCCCTCAGACCTCCCTCCCTCCGGGTCGCACCAGCACCCCCTCTCTGAGATGCCCCTGCCCACCACCCTCCCCCCCACTGCACTTCTCACCTCCAGCCCCCGTGGACCCTGCCTTGTCCTGCCTGCATCTGTTTGCTCCTGGGAGCCCCGGGGTGGGGTCAGGACATACGGGACAGGTGCTGGTCGATGCCACATCTCCACGGCCCCCAGATCAGGCGCTCAGAAAACACGGTCACCCCAAATGTACACTGCCCACCTGCTCTGACCTTCACTTTCTGTCTCTCTCGGCAGGTCAAACCAGGAATCCTCCCTCGGTCCTCAGGCCAGAGCCCGTGGCCCACAGGTGCTCAGACCTGGGTCCCAGGACCATCCCCACGCTGACCTCCCCCAGAAACCCAATCAGAACCAAGCTGCTGACACGCGGCTCCACAGCCTCCACCAGCCTCCACCAGCCTCCACAGCCTCCACCAGCCTCCCATGCCTCCTGCTTTACCGATGCTGCCCATGGAAGTGTCTGGACCAGCCCTCACCCCTCGAAATGGAGCCGAAGCCCCTGGGCCTTGGGACAGGACCAGGCCGTCTGCCATCACCTCCCACCAGTCCCCGGCCCTGCAGTGTGGCCCAGCCCACCTCCCTTCCAAAGGTTCCTGTAGCCCCTCAGCGGGAGGTGGACCACAGAGGGGCCCTGACACCAGGTGCTCTCCGCCCCCGGCCACTGACTTACCCAGGAACTCCTGCTTCTCGCTCTCAGTGCAGAGGCAGTAACAGCGTGGGAAGAAGGAGTCAGGGTTGGCTTGGACATACCAGGGCAGGCTCCTCATGTTCACACACAGCCCGATCTCCAGAGACAGCGGCACGTCAGGCCCCCACAGGCCACCTGCTGGTCCCTCAGACCAGCCTGAATGCCCACAGGTCTGGCTGGCAGCACCCGCTCCAAGGGGCTCTTGGAGCAGAACCCCCCCGGCCTCCCTGCCCCTCCTGCCCCCAGCCAGCTGGTTCAAACAAGAGGGTGACCCCTGTGCAGGCCAGGGCCATCTGAGGGCACAGGGTGGTAGGTCCCAGCTTTATCTCCCAGGTTCCCTAACTGGTTCTGGGCCCAGGCCCCAGGAAGGAGGGAGCAAGCTTCTGGGCACACTCACCACGGGCCCCATTTGGGAAAAAGTGCCCGGTGCCCCCTGGGAGAGGCAGTGCCTGCTGGGCACCCTGGTGGCCACGCTACATGGGGGCCTTTGTGGGGAGCCCAGCCCGACTGGGCCCCCTGCAGCTATCGCCCACACCCTGAAGGAGGCCAGCAGCTGAGTCCGGGGGAGGATGCATGAGGCCAGACCCCCACAGGGAGCCCTGGGGTGGTGCGAGCCTCACCCCGACCCCCGTGTCATCCTTGCCTGTTGGGGGGATGGTCTCCTTGTTGCCCAGAAGCCCCTCTCCCCAAGCTCTCCCACCTGGGTACAGGCAGGCCTGTCCACCCTGGGCTGACCCCACCCCTGAACCTCAGCCCTCAGAGTCACAGGATGGGGCCGTGGGACCAAAAGGCAGTGAGGACAGGAGGTGCCCCCGCCGCCTGCAGCCAGAAGGCCCTGTGCAGCGGGGAGGTGGCCTGGCTCTCCCAGGGACCCAGGGCCTCTCCAGAGTGCGGAGCTTCTGCGGGACTGTGGTGGCAGCCCCCACCTGCCCTGCCTGAGGTCTGGCCCGCGTACCCGGAGGTGGGACTCAGGGCTAAGGGCACATGGGGCTCTGGGGATGCGAGGGCAGTAGGTGCTGAGGGCCGCTGGACACTGGTAGCGGGAAGTGTGGCCTCTGCCCGGGCAGCAGTCATCCTGGGGAGGAGCCCCGAGGCGACCAGTCCATTCGAGGCCCTCCCAAACTCAGCCACTGGACTTGCAGGAGGCAAGGCACTGCCCTGCACCTGCGCGCGCCCACCTCCCCCAAGCCCTCCCTCTCACCTTGGTGGTGAAGGAAGCTGTCTTCCCGTAGTGATTCAGCATCTGGTCACCGCTCAGGCTGTGATAGTCAATGACGTCCCTTTTGATAGTCCAGAGGAAGTACGGCATTTCGTTTTTTACCAACCTGGACTGGCAAGGAAAAGACCCTCATCAATACCCTATATCCAAGGTTCATATCTTTGGATGTTGGGATATAAGTAAGAGTGAAGGAAATCAGACTTTTTCATTCTAGTTAGTTAGCATATATGGTAAAATCGGTTTCAGGTGTAGAATTCAGTGATTCATCACTTCATGCGACAGCCGGTGCCCCTCATGAGAGCCCTCCTTAATGCCCATCCCCATCTAGCCGCTCCCCCCCCCCCCCCCTCCATCAACCCTGCTTGTTCTCTTTCATTAAGAGTCTTTTATGGTTTGTCTCCCTCTCCTTTTTTTTCTTTCCCCTATGATCATCTGTTTTGCTCCTTAAATTCCACATATCAGTGAGATCATATACTATTGGTCTTTGTCTGACTGACATATTTCACTCAGCATCATCTCTTCCAGTTCCATCCGCATCGATGTAAATGGTGGGTATTCATACTTTCTGGTGGTCGAGTAATATTCCACTGTGTATATGGACCACATCTTCTTTGTCCATTCATCTGTCGATGGACATCGGGGCTCCTTCCACAGTTGGGTATCGGGCTCATTGCTGCTGTGAACATTGGGGTGCAGGTGCCCCTTCGGATCCCTATGTTTGTACCCTTTGGGCAAATACCCAGGAGTGCAGCTGCTGGGTCACAGGGTAGCTCTATTTCTAACTTTTTGAGGACCCTCCATACCATGGAAATCAGGTATTAAATGACACTGGAAGTGTGTGGGCTGTGACGCTCTGGTCCGGGAGGCTGGCAGCGGCGTTCCTTGGGGAGCCACCGTGTGCCGCACTGGGGGAAACCACCCGCATGCGGGGCTTCTGCTCTCGGAAGCCAGGGCGGGCTCCGCACCACCAGCAGCCCCCGTGTGTGTGGCTGAGTGAGGCCAGGGCTGCCCGCCCCGTGGGTGTCCTTGTGGGGTTCCGGGACATGCCACACGGGGCCATGGGGTGTGTGCACTGCCTCGTGGCCCGGAGACTGGGGGAGCCAGCCTCCTCCCTGCCCCCACTCCTTCAGAGCCAGCGGCCAGGGCCACCGGAGTGCAGGGACCCAGATGCCCTTGGCGGCTGATTTTACAAACAAGAGCACCTGTGTGCTCAAAAATTCTTACCAAAGAGATACAAGGAAAGGAAAACATTTTCCAAAATTCTGACACCTTGAAGACCCTGCGGGGTCATTCTCTCTAGACCAGCATTTGAGGACATACCTACTATTCTGTAACACGGGCTAGTCTACCTTGACCCCATGTTAGGGCAGGACTGGGATCCTCCCATCCCGATGCCAACAAGAGTGCCCGGAGGGAGCGGGGAGCTGGCCGCCAGCATCACTTCCTAAAACTTATCCCAAATGCCGGACTCAGCCTTCCTTCCTACTCCAGAGCGACATCCACAGCTTCTGTTGTCACTTTCTCCCATTTGTTCAAGTGAGGCATGAACCGTCAGACAAAAGTATGAAGGGCAGCATGCAAATGCACACACCTACACGGGCACACGTGGACGCACACGAGCGCACACAGATGCACATGCAGACACACACGAGTGCACACGGACACATGAGCGCACACAGAGATGC
>NW_023270717.1:665697-677527 GCF_011800145.1 Mirounga leonina | reverse complement strand
AGGTGCACATGGGCACACACGAGTGCACACACAGAGGTGCGCACGAGTACATGCATGCACACGGGTGCACGCGGGCACACACGAGCGTGCTCACACATACACATGAGTGCAAGCATGCACATGCGTCCAGCAGCTTGGTGTGACCGGCTTTGCCACCCCTCCCCAGGACACGGCCCAGGGAAGGTGACAGTGTGAGGAGGCGTGGGGAGATCGAGGCCCGCCTGGCCCACGGGAGCTCAGGTGTGGGGACCTACCATCACATCATGGATGTCATCTGTCTTCTCCAAAGCCTCTTCTTGGTTTTCTTTGCCTTCAGCACATTTATGTTCTGCAAACACAACCCCCAGAGAGCCGTCAGCCTGTCTGGGCCCGAGCGTCTCAGCACGGCCCCCACGCCACATAGCCAGCAGCCTCCACGGCCACGGCGCACTTGCTGACGCCTCAGCAACTCATCTCCAGGGGCCTTTCGTCTTCCCGCCCCAGTGTTCACTGCATGGCCCCTCCGCCAGGTGCAGTCCCAGGGTCCGGGACCCCAGGTGTGGGGCGGGACAGACAGCTTTGGGATAAGTGTGGTGGAGAGGGGCGCCGGGAG
Organism: Mirounga leonina; assembly: GCF_011800145.1. Taxonomy (NCBI): domain Eukaryota; kingdom Metazoa; phylum Chordata; class Mammalia; order Carnivora; family Phocidae; genus Mirounga; species Mirounga leonina. Next base: position 676,935 of record NW_023270717.1, on the reverse strand, counting down.
CAGGACGGTGCCAGGAGCTGGCCCTGTGCAGACCCCAGGCCCAAGAAAGTGCAGATGCTCTCTGCAGAGTGGGAGCAGGGCCTTGGGCAGAGTGACCGAGGAGTGACCAGTGGGGACTCCTAGAGGAGAGACAGACAGGGCAGGGCCACTGAAGGATGGTGGCAACTGCCCAGACATGGGAGGAGGAGGCCTGTTGTGGGCATGGACAGGGGGACACCGAGAAGTCGTGGGCATGGACAGCAAGACACTGAGAAGCAACCAGACCAGGCTTTGAAAGCACAGGCCTGGTGTGGGGATACCTGGGGGTAACGGGAGGGCAACGGCCTCTGCCTGCCCAGGGAGACCCCCATGCACGCAGGGGAGGCCCAAGTCACAGGCTCTTCAGGCCAGAACAGCACTCCCCGGAGAGGTGTGACTCACTCTGGCCCTCTGACAAACACGCACACAAGCCTTGCACCAAGAGACAAGACGCCTTCGATACTCTACCAGGCACCCCCGCACTGTCATCATCTGCATTTGGGACGACCTTGGGCAGAAAGTGGAACTTCTTCTCCACCCAGCCCTTTCTTCGAAGGGTGGCCCGTATCACTGGGTAGTGCCCGTAGATGGAGAAAATCTTCTTTTCCTCAAATTGCAAGAGCATATTTTAAATTAAAGAATGAAAGACAAGGTGGTTGATTGTCTGTGAGGGGAGCCTTCAAGGCAGAGTGAGACAGATTGTGCCAGTGGGTGGGATGACACTCAGGTCCCGCTCCAAGGAAAACACGCGGAAACATCCAAGAACGCACACAGGCACGGAGCAGGGCCCTCCTCTGTGGCGCGTGCTCATTCTTTGTGGGCCTTGCACACGTGGGTGTCACTCCCACGAAGGCTAGGAGGCCCCGCACAACCAGGACCACGGGCGCGTGCCCAGCTCAGGGCAGGTCCTGGTCTGGAAGGTGGGGCTGAGGCCAGAGGCCATGCACTCTAAGGCTTTCTTTTCTCTACAAAGGTGACAGTCTCTCGGGCTGGGGGCGAGGGGACAGGTGCCTACGGCTCGAGGAGGAGTGAGAGGGAAGAGCCGTTCAACCACCCAAGAAGGGCCAGAGGGACAAGAGTGCTAAGAGCATGAGGCCAGCACCAAGGAAGCTGGGGACTCTGCCCGTGACTGTGGAAATGAACACAGACGCTGGGACCAGGCAGGGAGGTGGCAGTGGGTGGTGTGTACTGAGGCCTTCCCAGCTGAGGGATGGGAGACGGGACAGTGACGGTCATGCTGGGCCCTGGGCCCACGCTGCTGAGGTACGGCCTGCGCACCTTCACCTGGCAGGGGACAGAGGGGGACGGCCACATGGCAGGGTCAGCAGTTAGCTCAGTGCCTCACAAGTTTGTGGGGGCAGGCAGGGCAGGAGGGGAATGGCTCAAACTCATGGTGTCCCTAATTAGATGACTTTGAATGAATCAAAAGACAAGACTATACTGGGTGGGCCTGGCCTAATCAGGTGCACCTCTTAAAAAGAGGGTCCATGGGCGCCTGGGTGGCTCAGTTGATTGCGCGACTGCCTTTGGCTCAGGTCATGATCCTGGAGTCCCGGGATCGAGTCCCGCATCGGGCTCCCTGCTCAGCAGGGAGTCTGCCTCTCTCTCTGACCCTCCCCCCTCTCATGCTCTCTATCTCGTTCTCTGTCTCTCAAATAAATAAATAAAATCTTTAAAAAAAAAAAAAAAGAGGGTCCAGGGCATCCCTGAAGTTGGAGAGTCAAATCAGCAGAGACCTTCTCCCCAGTGCCGGCTCTGAAGAAACCAGCTCTACTGGAACAGGGGAACGAATCCTGCCAACCAGCCAACGGGGCCTGGAGGCAGATCTTTGCCCAGCTGAGCCTCCAGATGAGACCCCAGCCCAGCTGATGCCTCATTTCAGCCTCGAGAGATCCTGAGCAGAGGCCCCTGCAGAAGCTGTGAGATAATAAATGTTTAAGCGTTTAAGTAGCTAAGCTCATGGTGGTTTGTCACACAATGTTGGTAGCAGACATATCCTATAGTTCCCACAAGGAGGACCTGCGCCCCACACCCAGGAACACATACAAGAAAGTTTGTGTTGGGCCAGACGCTGTGAGTTCCAGTTCTAGCACCCACAGGAAAGACCCAGCAGGTCAGAGGACCTCTCTGAGCCTCCTTCTACACAGAAAACCTGTCCAAAGCTGCCCTCGTCCCCCACGGGGCTGTGCACCAGGACAGAGGGATGGGATGAACTTGGCCACAGAGCGGCTGCCACGTGCAGAGACAGGCAGGAAACCTGACCCCCAGCAAGGACGCCCACCTTTTACAGTCAAACCGAACAACTTCAGAAAAGCTGATTATTTTAATCAACAGGATAAAAATCCTCAGGGAACTACAAAAGGAAGAAAAACGGAGTATAAGACTTGTAACGTACAAGAGAGGGGAAATGGAATTTAAAATGTAATCAGTCCACACAGAGCCACAAAATGAGCAGACAGGGCAGACTGAACGAGGGAAGGAGGCAGGGACACATGGGGACGCCCGAGGCCCCCAGGGGTGCAGTCAAAGATAAACCCACCAAAGGCTCCAGGTAAAAGGTGAAGAGTGCCAGGCTGGATTTCTAAAATCTCAATCTATGATGTTTACAAGAGAAAATCAAAAGCACAAGCGTTTAGATAGGTAGAACATAAGAGGATCTAAATATGAGACAAAACAGCCTTTGTGACAAAATAAACCCCTCAAGTAAAGAAAATCATGCCATAATTTACAAAAAGATTCAATTCGCCAGGAAGATGCTTTTGTATGCTCCTAGTAAGAGGGCTATAAATTATATAAAGCAAAATTTGACAACTACAAAGTGAGGGAATCCACACTGATAAAAGGGTATTTAACATGCTTCTCTCAGTCAGTGACAGAACCCACAGACCAGAGATTTCCATCAGCCTCAAAGACTTGAACAACGCAAATAACCAGCTCTGTCCTGATGTCTATGAGTGGGGTACCCCACATCAACTTTCACATAAACGCACAAAATGCTGGGCGTAAAGCAAGTCTGAACACACTTCAATGGAATAACATTATGCAGATTACATTTTCAACCACATGCAACCAAGCTAGAAATCAGTAACAAAATAAATAGAAAAAAAAAAAAAAACCAATCATTTATCCAAAGGATACAAACATAGTGATCCGAAGGGGCACCTGCACCCCAGTGTTCATAGCAGCAATGTCCACAATAGCCAAACTGTGGAAAGAGCCAAGATGTCCATCGACAGATGACTGGATAAAGAAGATGTGGTGTATATATATACAATGGAATATTATGCAGCCATCAAAAGGAATGAGATCTTGCCACTTGCAAAGACATGGATGGAGCTAAAGGGTATTATGCTAAATGAAATAAGTCAACCAGAGAAAGACAATTATCATCTGATTTCATTCTTATGTGGAGTTTAAGAAACAAAACAGAGGAGCATAAAGGAAGGGAGGGAAAAATAAGACAGAATCAGAGAGGGAGAAAAACCGTAAGAGACTCTACCATGGGAAACAAACTGAGGGTTGCTGGAGGGGAGAGAGGGGACAGGGTAACTGGATGATGGGCATTAAGAAGGGCACGCAATGTAATGAGCACTGGGTGTTATATGCAGCTGATGAATCACTAAATTCTACCCCTGAAACTAACGATACAGTATATGTTAATTAAATTGAATTTAAATAAAAAGTTAAAAATTAATAATAAAATAAAATGAGAAAATCTTGTATACATGAAAAAAATAGAAAAAAAAACCCCAGAAGTATAGACAAGAACTCTACTTTTAAGTAACCCACAATCAATGAAAAGTAGTAATATGAATTATAAAATACTTTGAACTACATCTCAACTAAAGTACTATAAAAATAAAAGCTTGCGAAAGCAGCTAACGAATGCTTAGAGGGATGCTTATAGCCCTAAATGTTCACCTGTTTTTAGGCTTCAGTAGAAAACCTGAGAATTAACGAGCTGGTATGGCTCATTGGTATGAAATCCCAGAGAGCACACACAGCCACCAGGATCAGGCAGGTGACACGCTCCCACTCCCCAGGACAGCGCACCTGGTGCACCCAGCCCGTCCCATGGCGACCGGGGTTCACGACCCGTGCTCTGCAGGTGCACAAAGAGCCTCAGGAGCATGTCCCCGTGGATGATGTGCTGGACTTCCCGAGCCCTTCACGCCCAGCCTTCTGAGCAAGGGCCGGCAACGCAGGGCAAAGCCGGAGAATACCACCTTTCCCCAGCGAAGGCTCCTGGTGCTCTCAGGACAGCAGATGGACCCTGCTGCCCCGTAAACAACAGGACGTACCCCCGCTCCCCTCCCCCTGGGGCCCAGCACTGGGGTCCAGGGCCAACCCAGGCTGGCGGACTGAGGGCAGCTGGGAGCTCAGCACTCAAAGGCAACCCACTCGCTCTCCAAATTCCAAAATAAGTTTCCACGTTTAAAAAGTGCCCCCCCCCACCTTGGGGTGCCTGGCTGGCTCAGTCTGAATAGCACGGGACTCTTGATCTCCGAGTCATGAGTTCGAGCCCCACGTGGGGTGAAGAAATTACAGAAATAAATAAAACTTTAAAAAAGTACACCCCCCAGCCCCAAAAGACATTTACCTTGATGGCTTTTTCTGTTAATTGTCTTGCTATTTTGTATCTGTCTAATTTGGGGGAAGAAGTCAAGTCTTGGGAAATTCCTTGTTTTAATTCTGCAGAAGAGAAACAGACATCCAGGCTAAGGTAAAAGTGCATGGGGGATGCTTAGAAAGGAAGCCCAGCCCACCCGCACCCCATCACCTTCCGCCCAGCCCACCTCCGGCCCTCAGACCCTCCTCCTGCAAGCCCTAAGCCCCCTCCCCAGGCTGCGCCATCCCCTGGCCGTGTCCTCTCTCTGCCCCCCGCCCACCTCCCCTACAGCTCTGGCTTGGGCACCCTCTCTCCTTGCTGTGCTCCCCACCCACTTTGTGGCCACACCACGCCATGACCACCCCCCTCAGGCTCTGTCAGGGCCAGCCCTCCCCGCTCTTCCCCCTGACTATGGCCACCAGACTGCCAGCAGCACATACCTTAAAAACTAAATGAAAACCCTCCTCTCTGTACCCCACACCTCTCCACACTCCTGCCTTCCACCTCTCTCCACACCCCTGTCTGCTGGACTCCACCGTGGACACCACTCATGCTGAAGTCATACATACGCAAGCCGATCCCTTGTCACTCCCTTAGGCCCTGGCTCCTGGGAGCACCGGACACGTGGCTGGCCAGCCCTGCTCCCCTTGGCCCCCCTTCTCCTCCTCACTGCAGCCCTTTTTCTCTCTCTATGCCCTAACCTTGGAAGTGCCCAGGCCTGGATCTCAGACTCCATGCTTCCTGTCCACACCCACTCACTGGAATTTTCAATTCCACCATGCCCAGACTCCTGAATGTACACCTTCCACCCACACTGCCAGACCTCCTGACACCTCCAGGACCCCTGGTGCCTGGATGTCCAGGGAACATCGCAGGCGGGACAGGCCAGCAGCAGACACTCCTCCACCCACCCGCTGTCTTCCTCCCCCTGTGGGCCCCAGAGACCCACAACTGCACAGCCAATCAATACAGACAGAAGCAGCAAAGCCCTTCAGTGGGGATGGTGTTCTGACAACTGCATGTTCACATGCAGAAAACAAATCGAACCCCAGCTGACAACACACAACAGTTCATCTGACGTGGACCCCTGGCCTCCATGTGAAAGCTAGACACACAAAGCTTCTGGCAGAAAGCACAGACGTGGATCAGGCAAAAAGCACCAGCAAAGTTGGCAAAATGACACGTTCTGCTCTGTTAAGAAAAAGAAAATGTAAAGCACCGACTGAGAAAAAAATATTCTCAATGTAAATGTCCCATGAAGCCCAGCACAGAAGGAATCACAGTGAGTGGTTTCATCCATGTGGGGTCCATGGGGACAAAAACCAGAACAGAGGGAGGGTGGGAGGGGCTGGGGGGCACAAGGAGACGGCCCCCGGCACCCCCGGTCCGAGAGCATGGCCTTAGAGCGAGCAAAGCCAGCGTTAGCAGAATGATGGGACAAGACACGGAAGCCACAGACATGTGCCGTGCATGTGGGGCTGCCAGGAACCGAGCAAGCCACGAGTTGAAGGAATTGAGATGGAAAGTACCGCATATTTCTTAGCTAAACGATAATTAAAATACCGAATATCAAATCTTTGGGCTGTAGTTAAGTTGTATTTATAAAGAGATTTTTAGCTGTAGATGCATATATTTGAAAATAGCAGAGGCTAAAAACAGTGAGTTAAGCATCCGTCTCAAGATGTTAGGAAGAACGGTAAATTTAAACCCGAAGAAATACAAGAAAATTAACAGAAAGGAGACATTGATGAAATATTTTTAAAAATCCAATAGAGGATTAGTCAAGCCAAAGGTTTATGACTAACAAAATTAATAAACAATTGGTGAGACCAACTAATAAAAAAGAAAAGAAGCATAAAAATGTCATTTAAAACCTTCCCATCAGTAAAACTCCAGGGCTAATGGCTTCTTGGGTGAATGGTATGGAACATCTATAATCTTGTACAATTCATTTCGAGAGTAGAAAAGGCATGGCCACACCTAACTCGTTGTATGAGGCCAGCACGTTCCAGGGAAGGAAGGTCACAGGCCGGTGTGACTCCCACACAGAGGACAGAATCGTACATGCCACCGCTGCCTTGTGTTATTCCAAGGCTGGATTAGAAAAGCAAACATTGTAAGAGAGTCAGGAAAAGTCGTAAATCCCATGTCAACAGATGCAGAAAGTCTTAATGAGCCCTAATTTCCATTCAGGCTGAAAACTCTTGGTGAACTGAGACACCCATAAACAGCCTGGCAACAACCCTCCGTGGCACCCGGCCTTTGGTTTCTAAGCACGGCTGCCCTGACTGGAGGGATCTGAGCTCTCCCTCTCCCCAGGTGATCTCAGGGCATCTTGAGGCACTTACAGACTGGGATGGGGGACAGCAAAAAGATGCAGAAGCAGCGTGCAGAGGTGGGAGGGCTGAGTGTAGACCACTGGAGTGTCACAAAATATGATGGTCACTGGCCAGACCCAGTCCAGTCGTCCAGGAAGACTCTCGAGAGTGAGAGAGCAGTGCAAACACAATCCTCACCCAAGGCCATCAGAGACACCTGCGTGCCAACACCTTCCCTGGAAGCCCGTAACTGCCGGGCAGAAATAAGCACCTGGGCACACCTTCTGGAAGGAATGGAACTTCACGGAGGCTGAGGAGGCCCGCCGGGGAGGACAACGCTCCTTAAAGAGTGCAGCTCCTCATCTGTTCTTTGTGGAGAACCGGCCATTCAAACAAGGGCCTCCCAGGGCAGCTGGCCCCCTGGGGAGAGTGAGGGGCGGGTGAGTGGGTGCAGGGGTGGTGGTGTGTCCGGAGCGGGGCTGAGGTTGCTGCAGCCTACAATGACATCCCCTTGCCCAGGCCTGTGTTCCTCACTGATCCAGAAGTACTTTCCCGTCAACCTCCAGCACCACCTCCTGCCCAACCTCCTGTCCCATCTCAGAGAGATTCTCTGGGGAAGCCCCCACCCCCACTCAGGGGCCTTGGGTAGTCATCAAGTGCCACAGCTCCACTCCTCAGGTGGCCGCGGAAACACGACCCTACCCTGGAGGGGTCTGGCCAGCACTGGTCCAGAGACGGGCTGCAGCACTGGGAACCAGCACGGCCAGACTCTGCGGGCAAATTAGGGGCACAGCACCACCTCCGAGGAGTCTTGGCAAAACACTCAACCCAAATCTCATCAGGTCTCCAGAGTTCATCTCCAGATCACAAGGCTCAGAGAAGGGGCAGAGGAGGAGAGTACAGATCACAAGGCTCAGAGAAGGGGCAGAGGAGGACAGTAAACCACCCCAAGGCCAACAGCTAGACAAGTCCCAAAGGTAGGACTTTCTCCAGAACAAGAGGTTGTCCTCATCAAGTCTAGATCCTGAAAACACAAGGCAAGAGGGGTGGCCACTCCAGATCAAAAGATAGCGAAGAGAAAGGACAGCCTGATGCAATATGTGGTCCTTGACCAGATCATGATCTGAACAAACCAACTCTGGGACTTAATGGGGAAATATGAATATATTCTGGGTGTTGGATTTTAGTAAGGAATTATTGTTCATCTTATCAAATGTGAAAAAAGAGTTTAGTTATTTAGAAAATGTCACTTTTAGAGATACTTAGTAAATAATTACATACTAATATTTACTTATAAATATTAACAGAACTTTAATAAAATAATTATTAAAGACAAAAGAGAGATAGTCCATAATATTAAAAGGATCAATTTGTCAGGGAGATATAAAAATTCCAAATGTGTATGAACGTAATTATATATAAAAATACAAGTTGACAGGGTGCCTGGGTGGCTCAGTCGTTAAGCATCTGCCTTCAGCTCAGGTCATGATCCCAGGGTCCTGGGATCGAGTCCCACATCGGGCTCCCTCCTCAAGGGGAAGTCTGCTTCTCCCTCTTCCACTCCCCCTGCTTGTGTTCCCTCTCTTACTGTGTCTCTCTCTGTCAAATAAATAAATAAAATCTTTAAAAAAAATACAATTTGACAAAGCTAAAAAACAAAAAAAGAAAATCCACAATCATATTGAGATATTTAACCTACTTCTCTCAGTAAATGAAAGATTAAACAAAGGGGGCACCTGGGTGGCTCAGTCCATTAAGCGTCTGCCTTCTCCTCAGGTCATGATCCCTGACCTTTCTTTGTTGGGAAGAAAAAAAGATGTCCACTATATCACTTCTATTCAACATTATACTGAAAGTAGTAGCCAATGCAATAATGCAGGAAAAGGAAATAAAAGGTATAAAAACTGAAAAGATTTGCAGATGATTGTGTACATAAGAAATCTAAATGAATCTACTAGCTATTAGAATTAGTTAGCAAAGTCACCAAATGCCAAGTCAGTACAATAAAATTAATTATACTTTTATATACTGGGAATAATTAGAAAATGAAACTCAACGTTATCTCTAAAAAACATCAAATATCTAGGAGTAAATCTAACAAAAGAGGTCTTCCGTACCTGTACTCTGAAAACTACAAAACACTGTTGATAAGAATCAAAGAACTAAATGTTCCTGGGTTGAAAGACTCAATGTTGATAAAATGTTAGGTTTCACCCAAATTGCTATATAGATTCAATGTAACCAAAATTAAAATCCCAGCAGGACTTGTGTGTGTGGGTGTGTGTTAAATTAACAATTTGATTCTAAAATTTATATGGTAATGCAAAAGTCTAAGAAAATGTAAACAAATCTTGAAGGATAAAGTCAGAAGACTTACACTACAAAATATTAAGACTTATTATAAAGCTACTGGAATTAAAACAGGGTAGAATGGACTCGGGATAGGCAGAGAAATTAATAAAACAGAATGGAAAACAAAAAATAGGCCTAGGCCTGATATTCCACAAAGGTGACATTGCAGGGCCCACGTGGGTCAATTAGATATTCACATGGGGGAAGAGTGAACATTTGCCCACTGACCCCTACCTCACTCCATACAAAATAGTCAATCCCTGTGAACTGTGGAGGTGAATGGGAAATGTTACATTATAAAGTTTCTAAAGGAAAACATAGGATACCGTTTTCTGGACAATGGGGTAGATATAGATTTCCTAGTAAGACTCAAAAAGCATTAACTATAGAAGAAAAGATTGACTATTAAACTTCCTTACAACTAAGAAGTTGATTTTCAAAAGGAATCATTAAGTGGCTGAAAACACCAGCCATGGACCAGAGGTATTTATAATACATCTAACTGACAAAGAACTGGTATCCGACCAGAAGAGACGAAGAATTCCCACCACTTAATAAGGAAGAACCCACAACCCAGTTTAATAACGGCCAAAAGACTGGGACAGATACTCCACAAAGAGCCCCAGAAGGGAAAGTAAAATGGAAACCACAGGGAGGCGGCCCCCACACCCACCCAATGCCCAGAATGAACAGGACGACGCCCACTGTTGGCCTGGACGTGGAGCAGCTGAGGCGCTTCCCCCGCGCCGTAACATAAAGCTGAACAGGAGCCCACCCTGGACCCAGTGAGTTCGCTCTTAGGTATTTACCAAAGAGAATGAGCGCCCTGGCAAAAAGGCGAGTGCACGGGTTTACTCAGATCTAGGAAGGGGCTCGCCAGGACTTCTCCCGGACAGCGCCCTAACGCGAGCATCTGACTTCGCACCACTTTGCCAAGTTGAGCTCCGAAGTCGACCGGCTTGGCGGGCAGAGAGGTGGAGGGCAGGGGCCTGGAGGATGCGGGGGGGGGGGGGGGGTCCGGGGAAGAGCGGCCCAAGCACAAGCTCCGCGGCCAGGGTCCCCCGACCGCCCCGGCGGGCCTTCACGCCCCTGGACGGCCTGAGTCATCCCGGGCCCCGCGCCTCGCGTCTGAGCCGCTCGCCCCCACCCCGTTCGCGCCTCGACCGCGAGCGGCCGGAAGGTGGGCGAAGAGACTGACTGTTCTCTTCTCTCGGGTCTCCTTCCAGCGAAGCGGACGAGAGCCTCTTCCTTCCTCCCGGCTCCATTCCGGCCTCCGGCAGCTCACCCCTCCTCGCGCCTGCTTGCGCCCCTGCCAGGAGACGGGGCGTCGGCGAGGGCTCGCGGCCGGAGGTCATCCCTGCGGGGCGGGGCAGGTCGGCGCCGGGGCTCCGAGGCCAGGTTGAGGGGAGGGCAGGTGTAGGGTCTCGGGGCAGGTCTGGGGGGAGAGGGCAAGTCTAGGTCGGCGGGTGGGCAAGGCTGGAGCGCCAACGGGAGCGGGAGGCGGGCGGAGCGGGTGGGACTAAGGTCGGGGCTCCCGGCAGCAGCGTGGAGAGGTGAAGGGGGAGCGTTCCGAGGAAGAGCGGTTCTGGGGTTCCGAGCAGGACGTCTAGAACCCTGGGGCGAGGGGAGGGGGTCTGGAGCCCCGGGACGGGGGCGGGCGCGTCAGGGATTCCCGAGGGCTCAAGCAGGGCCGGGCACAGGTCCTGTCTGGCATCCGCAGGGGCGCAGGTCCGGGGTTCCGAGGCGCGGGGCCAGGGCTCACCCGGGATCGGCCCCGTGGCGCGCGCTGCGCCCCCGCCCCCCGCCGCGCCGCCGGGTGTCCAGCGGTTGCCCGGGCCAACGGGCCGGGGCTGCGCGGCGCATTGCGCAAGCCCCTCCCGCGGGGGGCGCGGGGCGCGGGGCCTAGGGGCCGCGGCGCGCCGGCCAACGCGGGGCGTGGGG
>NW_023270717.1:587259-665297 GCF_011800145.1 Mirounga leonina | reverse complement strand
GGGAGCGGCTGCGGCGGGGCCGGCGGCGCGCGTGGGGCGCGGATCCCCGGGGGCCGCCGTCGGTGGTGGCAGCGCTGGGCCCGGGGCCGGGGCCGCCGTCCGAGGCGCGGGGGCCGGGGCGCTGGGCCATGGCGTCCTCGGGAAGGAGTGGGCGCGTCGCCTCCGCCCGGGGTCACGCGGTCACCAGGCCCAGGGCTGTTGGGGGCCACACAGACCCACCCTGGCAGTCAGAGGCCCCCAAGTCATAAAGAGCCAAGAGTCACAATCGGCCCCGACCCCACCCCGGGCCTCCCTCCGACCCTCACTCCTGGTGCCTCCCAGCGCCGGGCTAGGGGAGCAGAGACGGAGAGCGCAGTCCCCGGGGTGGTGATGCCAGGCGGGAGCTGTGCACTGGGTGTCCCCTCGTGGGCCGTGGGCCATCGGGGCGAGCGGGGCAGCTTTACCGTCCCACGGAGGAACCCGACGTGGCCTTGGTGTCTCCGGGGTCCTTCATGGGGGCCTGTGCCAGCACCCCGCGAGTTCCAGGTGCACCCAGGGTCCCACGCCAGCCAAAGTCCCTGAGCCCTTTGCGTCCTTCTTCCTCCCTGCCTCTTTGTGGAGGGAGGGGAGTGTGGGAAAGACCCACCCATCCTATTAATGTCTTTGCTCCCAGTAAATTTCGGAAACCTATTATCTTTATTTGGTTTTAAATCATCTTTATTTTGCATTTAACTTCCCAAGATAACCCAAAAGTGAGGTTCTGCTCTCACTCTGCATTAGCTGTGGGGGGGGACGGGGCAGTTCCCCTGGGCAGGGAGGGGTCTTTATGCCCCTTTCCAGTCTTCACTAGCAAGCGCTCACCAGTCCCCACCTCCACGTGGCCTCACATAAATCACAAAATAAAGGATGGCCCTCACCTCCACCAGCCCTCCTGTGCTTTACCTCTCTTTTTCAGAACCTGGGCAAAGAGATCCCTGAGAGACCCAAAATGAAAGAGGCCGCATTTACATGTTAGCGTTTATTGCGCAGGAGATACTAAACAACATCAGACGAAAGTGAAAGTGGACAGACAGAATTATAAATGTCTAAAACCCCACTTGCCTGGGTTTCTCAAGCTCTCAGAAATAAAGTACAAGCCGGTGCTAAGCCCCCAGGCGTCTAATTCCGTCTCTAAGACTCAGACTTTCTGTCCCCAGGACATCAGCATGGCCTACGCTACTTCTCTGGCTCCTGTCCCAGGCTGCTGAGCAGATCCCCCTGGCCTCCCAGCGTGGAGGCCGCAGGAAGGGGAGGGGACCTGGACTGCGGCAAGGGGCGCGCACATGTGCGTGAACAGGCTATCGCTGCCATTCGGAGGACAGTCCCCCTCTCCTGTGTCTCACCTGCTTCCCTCCTGTTTCAAAATGACCCAGCTCGTCATGAGTGCTCGTGAATACGGGCAGCCAGTCACTTGGGCTCAGAAATGAGAAACCAGGGAGGACCCTGGAATCCACACCTAGGTCTACACCCAGCCAGCCCCAGGCAGCCCTCACTAATGGGCTACCTCAGCTCAGCAAAGAGCAAATGTCGGCACCTTTCAGCAGCGCAGAGCGCTGCCCGCTCCTTCTACGGGGAGAAGAGGTGGGTAGCCTTGTGAATGAAAGCACGGCCCCAAGACAGTTCCTGGAACACTTTCAGAAGGTGCTCCCAGCTCACTGGGGATTTATCAGCGCCCGTATCAATTGGGAAAAGCTAACTGTGCTTCCCGAAATTCGGGTATACTCGGGGACGAGGAGATGGCACACAAACTAATTTTGGGCCATGACTTTAACTAAAGCAGATGTTATTCTCACACCCACCCTGTCTCTGCTGTTGGGCGGGGGCAGTGACAGACGGGAGGAGACCCCCGGCCTGGGCCTGACCTCAGGTGAGTAAGGTTAGGAAATGGACTGGGCTGGAGCCTGCATGGAGACGACCCTGTGAGGGTTCCAGGGGCATCCGTCTGGTATCTTGAACATGGTAATGGGAGTGGAGGCAGAACCCATGACAGGAGGGAGGGACCCACCGCACCCGCATCACCAAGGCCAATGGGACCGGGAAATGGAGCCCAGCTTTTCCAAGCCTTGGACGTGGCCCCACCACAAAGAACACTGAGCTATAGCAGTGGCTAGGGCCACGCCTAGTGTAGAAAGCCCCTGGTGCAAGTGCAGACGGCCAGTGCTGACGTGGGTCTCTGCACACCGGGCAGGACAGGCACCAGCGCCACGGAGCAGGCAGGGTCCTTCCGGAATGACCGGGTCAGGTACAGAGAGAGGGCAGGCATCTGGGCACGTGGGCTTCACAGAGGGACAGCTGTGGGTGTGGGGCTGCCGTGTGCCCACAGCCCTGGGGCGAGGGGCCCCCTGGCTGCGGGGACACGACAGGAACATACAGCTGTGCTCTCTCGTCAGAAGCAGTGCTGGGCTCTGGTCCAGGCGCATCTCAGGAGAGAAACCCCGTAAGACCTGTGTGGGGCTGCGCACAGCACATACGCGGTCTGCTCAACGGGAACAGGCCAGGGAAGCCGGCCAGGGGCCGGAGGAGCAGAAGGGGGCTGTCCGCACATCCGAGCCCACGTATCAGCCCGAGAGGGTCTGGTTCCACACGAGCCCGGCCTCACCTGCAGGCCCCACTGCTTGCGAGGTGGTGCCTCGGGAGCCAGGAACCGACAGACTGGTGGTAGGCAGAATTAAACTACTCTATGAAAACGCCACCTTGCAGCCTGGCCTGGTTGGACGGTGGTAGCCAGGCCGGGCCCTGCTTCTGCCTCGGTCTCCCTGCCCCACGCTCACTGGGCCATCTGCACCACGACAGCCCTCCACGCTTTCTCCTTGTCGAACTCCTTCAGGGGGCTTCTGGACACCTGTGGCCAAACAGGCAGAGTGTCATTTCTCCTGCCCCCACCCCCACCCCGCGGCAGCAGGCAGGCGGGAACCTGTTACCTTGAGAGCTTTTCTCAGCCTGTGACAGCACAGGAAACAGCCCTGGACTCCTGGGAGGGGGCACACGGACGTCCCTGACCCTCTGCCACCCACGTCCCCCCAGGAATGCAGCCTGGACAGGGGTGGGCTCTGGGGTGGGTCGGGGGGCCACCACGAGCCTCTGCCTGACCGCTGAGGACATGGGGGCTGCATCCCAGCAGCAGACAGAGAAGCATCTGCATACAGCAGGTGCCCAATAAATACTCCCTGACGGGGCAAGGATAGACACCACGGGGCGGGGTGAGGGCCTCCAAGCTCTTCCTGGGGGCAGGGGACCAGCGCCCCCACACAGAGGGGGCCTGTCAGCCAGGGAAGGAGAAGGCTTGAGGCTGAGGTCCCCATACAGGAACGGGGAGGCCAGCTGCTGGGCCCTGAGCCTCTGGACCTGCTCTTCTGGAACCCGGAGGGAGGTCTCATTCACCAGACTCAGCGCGTTGCTGTCCCCACCCAGAACCAGGTGGGTCTGTTCCAGGGCCTGGGGGCAACGCCAACCCGCGGGAGACCAGCCGTCACCGGTAAAAACAAGGAGAGGACACCGTCTGCAGATCTCAGGGAAGGAAGGCAGGCACGGGACAGGATGGAGAGGCCGGGGTTGCTGAGCAAGGGCCGATGGCGGGAGCAGGGTCGCGCTCGCACAAAGGCCCTGGAGGACCCTGCAGCACCGGGGCCTCCCTAGTCCACAGTTGTGAACACCTCTGGGGGGCAGCTCATGGGGAGCACACTGACCCCCAGCCTTCCAGCTGTGGGGGGCAGAGTACGGTCCAGGTGGCCTTGAGCCCGACAGACAGGCTGACCAGAGGTCACTGATGCCACACCTGTAGAGGGCTGGGTGGGGCCCCCCCCCCCCACCGAGAGGGGCCAGGGAAGGAACTTCTGTGGCCTGTGTGGGTCCTGAGCAACTTCTTGTCCACGTCTGTAGGAGTGAAACTGAAGGCATTCGGTCCATAATCCTTTCAGGGGTGGATCTGTATGTGGGGCCACCCCGCCAGCGCAGGGCGGTCAGGGCGCCCAAGGCCACTCACCTCCCCCACCGGGCGCTCCTGCCGGCCGGTCTGCGTGGCGTCCCAGGACGCGCCCAGCTTGAAGCGTACACACTGGATGACCGTGCCAGTGTTAAGACTGGCCTGCAGCAGCAGCTCCAGCATGAGCAGCAGAGGGAGCACGTCGTAGGACTGCTGGCGAGAAACGGGTGGTGAGCCGGGCAGCCTGCCGGGCCTTCAGCCGCCGGGCCGCGTGGGACGGGCCGCGCCCTCCAGCCAAGGGACGCGAAGGGACGCGACGCAGGCAGCGCCCCGGGCCCCGCAGCCTTCCGAGAGAACTCGGCTGAGTTGTGTGAATCGATGCCGGCTACGCGCACGTCCGCTCGTAGTCGAGGGAGTGGAGAAAATCGATTCTGCTCTAAGTTCTGTTGTCCTGGGTTTAACAGATGACATGAAAACGGCCCGAAACAACCACCAACAGAGCCCCGTGTGGTGACAGAGGGTGTCCACGTGGGGTGAAGCGACCAGGCGCGTGTGAGCAGTCTGCCCCGCGGCCCCTGGGCAGAAGCACGCGGACGGCAGCAGCAGATTCTCCCGAAGCGGAGGCTGGTGGCTGCTGGAGGGAAGGCGTCTGGGGAGTGCCTGGCACCCGCGGGGGTGATGGGAAAGCAGGCGGAGCCCCCTCCCCTTCGGCTGAGACACAAAGCAACCAAATGTTAACACAAAACTCCAGCTCCGTACAGCGTCACTGTGGAAAGAGCTCTCCTCAAGTTAAGGTACAAATTTAACCACAAGCCCAGTTTAAGGAAAAAAGTGCTTTCTGCCACCAGGCAACCTGAAAACGTACACAGAAAAACAAACATGCAACAAAAGTGAGGTAGCCCTGAGAAGCAGTGACGGGTAATTGGGCAAGCAGTGGCCAGCTGGTGAAGCCGGCCGGCAAACGTCCACGACCAGAACAGGGCGGCACCAGACTACGTGAGAGACGTCGGGCGCAGAAATGGGCCCCGACAGGGACAGAAGCTCAGCTGTCATCAGGGCAGCATCTCAGACGGGGGCGGAGGAGGTGGGCGTTCCAGTCAACGGAAAGGCCGGCTGCCTCGTGCTCTGGGGCAAACTCCTGCCGGACACAAGCACTAGCCTTTCCCATCGCCAGGGAAAATCCAGAAGCAATCAAGCAAGATACTGACAAACTTAACGACATAAACAAACAGAAACTTCCTCGGGACAAAAATCACAGCTGCCCCGCGGAGGCCTCCCAAATCCTGGTCGAGCTCCAAGCCCCTGGAAAGTGGGCAGGGCACAGAAGCGAGTCCACCGGGAACGAGGGGTCAGCACCGCCAGGCGCAGTCCACGGCCACTCGTGTCCAGAGAGACGCCACGGCAGCCACACTGGGTGCGCGGCCTTGCCCGCATGACAAAACCGTGTGGCAAGCCTCCGTGCCAGGCTGTGGACGAGGCCAGCGCTGGGCGGGAACACGGGACCTCCTGTGAGGGGGACTCGTCACCATCTAACAGAACTACAGTCGTGTCCACCGTCTGACCGGCAGTCCCTCTCCGAGCTCACGTCCTAACGACGCACCGCACAGACCCAAAACCTCCCGTGAGCCTTGAGCTGTTCCTCTCAGCAGATGGCTGGGAGCGGCCCATCCCCGCCCCGACGTCATCGTGCGCACGCGTCATGAAGACACGGGAGGGCTCCCAGCCTGGGTGGTACAGACAGAAAAGGTTACATTTGAGCACTTTTCCAACACACAGCCACGCCCAGAGAAGGGGTTACTCTATCGAGCAAGCGAGGCCACCTCCTGAGTGGGGTCCGAGGAGGCTGCAGACTTTCTCGGCAGGGGTGCTGCCGCTGGTGGCCCTGGTGATGGGCTTGCGAACATTTTACGTGCATTATAAGATAAAACAGTAAACACGTTCAACGTTATCAGGAAACAAGATTTTTGGAGAAAGAGAAAAGGGATACAAATATAAAATAACACAAGTTAACAAAACCCAAGTACATACATTTTGAATTCAGGATCTTTAAAATCTAGATTTCTCAGCTCTGTCCACTGAAGAGGCTTAGAAGCAATGATGCCCCAGCATGAATGAGCGCACAGAGCCCCCAGGTCCTGACTTGTGTGTCCGGTCCCCTCTGACGGGGCCTGGGATCGCCAGGAGCAGGGGGCAGGACGAGGTGACTGCGAGCAGGGGCTCCCTCTGGCCATGGCTGGGCTAGCTTGGGCACCGGAGAAAAATGGCTGCAGCACCGTTCAAATAATGAAAGCCCGTGTGTCCTCGGTGGTGCTCAGAAGGAAAGGGCACCACCGGTCACACCGCATGCCAGCTCATCGGGGACGCGGGACACGAGAGCCAGGCATCCGTCACCTTTCTTCACCCCTCAGTGTAAAACAGCGGCTCGGGCAAGGCCAGCCGCCAGGGCCAAGCCCATGCGAGGTGCTGGGACGCGGCATCTGCAGGTCACACGGCCGTCACGGTCATTTCCTTCCTGCGAGAGCCCCCTCCCCCCCAGCACGCCGGCAGCTGCTGCCAAACCAGGCGGGAGGTGACCACACGTGGTCCTGACCCCGCTCCCACTGGCACCACGGGAAACAGATCCACACGTGGGACCTTCTCCCAGACACGTGGCCTGGACCCCAAAACGTCAGTGTCATGGGGGAAGAGGCGGGGACTGTGCAGAGTCGAGAGACTTGAGGGCAAGTTGTGGCCCTCGGCTGGGCCCTGCTCCCAAAGCTTCGGCCGTGAGGCACGCCCTTGGGACGGTCCGCGCGCACGGCTGAAGGCGACGCTGCGTGGGGCTGTGGGGAGCGGAAGCAGCCCCCTGGGAAACGCTGAAGTGTTTACGGGGAAGGGTCCCGTGGTCGGACACCTGCCACTGCCTTTCAGAGGCTTTCCAGAAGCGACACGCGTGTGTGCTCCCAGCCGTCAGTGTAAACACGCGTGTACAAACGACACGTAAACTGCTGGGGAATCTTGGTGTTTACTGCAGGATTCTTTCCGTTTTTCTGTATATTTGAAACTTCTCATGATAAACATTTGGGAGCAAATACCACACATACGGGTAACAAGGCAAGGTATCTAAGCGATAAGCCTAGTGCCGTGTCTGAGCCCGCGGAGAGACTCTAGAAAAGTCCTAGTTATAGGCGTGTTCATATGTGAAAAGGCTCTCAATTCTCCTCAAATTTATCTATAAACCTAACAGGATTCCAACAGAAATCCCAGCAAGGTTGTCATACGCCTAGATAAAGAGTGGATTCTACAGCGAGCCTGGAGGCCCCACGAGCACCGAGAGGAAGGGTGTCCAGGCGGGCTGTGAGACCGGGCAGAATAGCCCACGCTTAGAAAAAGAGGCAGCCTGCGCGGAGCAGGGCTGGGGCGGCACGGGCAAGAGAGCGGAGCACAGACCCCTGGCTGTCAGAGGGAAGGAGTGAGGTGCAGCTGAGGCCGCAGGCGGGAGCGGCTCCGGCAGGTCGGACGCTCGGCCAGGCCACCCGTCCTGGGCGACTCCTCCCCCGGGCAGCGACACCACGTCCGCACGGAGTTCCCAGGACACATACCTCGATGGCCGGCGGGTAATCTTTGAAGAGCTCCAGGATTCTCATGATGCTGAATGACAGGTACCCAGAGGCAGTGAACAGCAGCGGGGACGTGAGGCTGCAGATGGCGATCAGCACCTCCACCTGATGGAAGCAGACGCGAGCTCCGTTCCAGCTGGCCCACCGGGCCTGGCAGCCGCGGCCTCACCGCCGCCGCTCCACATCTGCGTCTGGGTTCTGCCTGAGGCTCCCGTGAACCCCAGGCGCGGCTTGTGTCCCGCGAGTTCCCCAACTTCTACACAAGCATCCCCTCCGTGGGGAGGGTGACGCGCGCAGATGGCCTCTCCCCGCGCCCTCGCCAAACCCCGCGCCCGTCAGACAATGATGCCGGCTGCTCCAGGGCACACGGCACATGGGTGCTACAGAGTACGAATGCAGGGCGATCGGGCTGACTGAGCAGCTGTCCCTGACGCGGGGACGCAGGCTGAGGCTGGCGGGCCGCGTCCCCCTCCCTTTGCTGCGTCCCAGGACTCCCCTGACTCTCCACCTGTTTCCACAGGCAGTCCGCCCTCGTTTAACGGCTGTGGCCGGGGGCGCGAGCCCGTCACGTGGCAGCCGGGAAGGGGGCCGGGCACCTGGGGACAGGGCCTCACTCACCAGGCACTTGCTGGGACACTCGGCTGTGACGTGACTGGCAATGGCACTCGGAAAACACTAGGAGGAAAGAAAACACGCCTCAGAGGGGATGGCTGAGGAGGTCGGCTCCCACACGGGCTCTCCTCTTTCGAGGGGCGGCATCCTCGGGGCTGGCGGGGCCAGGCCGGGTCGGGCGGAAGCGGGGTGGCCTCCCCGAGGCTGCAGAGAAGCTGGAGGAGCCGCCCCAGGATCGCTCCACCGGCCGAGACGGGCCGCCTGCCCTCCGCAGCTGTGCGCGCGCCGGCTGAGACGGAGGCGTTCTCCGGGACCCCTCAACCAGCACCCACCGGGGAACTTTCACACGGATTCCACAGTGCGGCCCGTGTCCAGAGCCCCCCGATTGTCATAGGCGCTCTTTGTTCCCGGCTCGGGACGCAATCAGTGACCCTGCTTTGCGTTTAGAGTCTCCTTGACCAGAGACCCTCGTCCTCCGGCCGACGCGGGGGTTTCTGAAGAGCACAGCAGCGGGCTGCAGAGTGGCCTCGGCCGGGTCGACTCAGGGAGCCCCGGGACCAGCCACCACGCTGACCCTGCCCCACTGCACAGCACCCCTGCCCCTTTGCAGCTGATACAGGTCTGCTGCGTCTTACTGGACGGGACTGGTTTACTCTCACGCAATCCCGGTCACGCAATCCCAGAACAGGGAAGCACGGCAGGACGCGTCCTTCCCGAGGAGCCCGGTGCCGGCCCGCTCAGCCCGCTGAACCCGCGGCCCCAAGTGTGTCCAAGCTCTACTTGCCCAGCCACGTGCCCACACAGGAAACAGCCATGCCCTGCGTGGGAGCGGCTCGGACCCCTGGACGCTGGGAGGGCTCGGGCTGAGGCTGAGCGGGACACGGTAGGCTCCGCCGCAGGAGGACTGAGAGGGGAGCAGCACTCTGAGGGTGCCGGCATGGGCACGACAGGGGAGCCCCGTGGGGCCGGGGTGTGGGCATGGCTGCAGGGGTGGGTGGGCCGGGCCACCAGCCTGCTCCTCTAAGGAGCGTAGGGGCGAAGGTGTTCCAACAAGCTCTCTGGCTGGAAGCAGGGGGCACTGTGGGTGCGGAGCGGACAGTTAGGAAGAGACTCGGTGGCCCCAACAAGCCAAGAGCGGGGCTCAGATTTGCTGGATGGCTCCTCCAGCCCCAGGCCCCGGCCTGGCAGGAGACCACACACACAGCCCGCCCAGGGATGCTGCAGGGACAGGCTCTCAGCCAGGCCCCAAGCCCTGGGCCCCTGCCTGGTCTATGACTGGCCTCTCCCATTCCCAGACCACCCCTGGATCCTTTCCTCTCCACGCGCCCCCCCCCCCCGCCCCTGGCCAGTTCTTCCACAGCTGGGGAGAAGGCCCAGGGAGGCCGGTCTGGGGGCGACAGCCACGTCCTCTGTGATGTGTGGTCACCAAGCATGTCAACGGGGCTGCTCAGGCGAGTCTCTTCTCCACCACAGTTAGGGGAGTGTTAGGTCTCTATGCTCAGTAGCCCGAGGCTGTAATCCCGGGTCCTCCCAGGTTACACACGCAGCTGTGCTCGCAGGCGCGGGCAGACCCGAGGCACGCTCTCTTCTCCGCAAGCCCCACTATGCAGTAGCAGCCAGTGGCCAGGTGCGTGGCTCCAGCCATGTCCTCTCTCCCCCCAGGCTCCAGTCCTCGGGGGGCACGGCAGCTGGTTCCCAGGGCTCGGCGAGGTTGGGCACAGGTGCCCACGGTGTTGCTCTGAGCCCTGGGACGCAGCAGGAGTCCAGCCCCGGCGTCTGGAGGAGACACCAGTCCCGGCCTTCCTGCGGTTGAATGCACAGGCCGTCGGGGAGCACGAGGACAAGGCCAGGGATGCTCACTGCGTCCTGTCCGCTCACACGGGATGGCCCTGGACAGCAGCGTGGGACAAACCAGCCCCTCCTGCAGGGACGCGCTGAGCAGCCCTGGGGTGACCACGCCTGGGAGCACGGGGCCTGTCACATGACGGTGCGACTGCGGGCGTGCAGGGTCGATCTCAACTGTTCCACGTGGTGGTGAGGAGCCCACACCTGCCAAGGCTGCCTGTGGCCATGAATGGGAAGCGCTGGGCATTTCAGTTCAACACTGAGCAACGTTAACTTCGGTAAGCGACGACAGAATTGCTCATCAGACAATGAGGCCCCCAGGGTGTACTCACGGCCACTAAGATCCAAAAGAACGTCACTGAGAGGTGCGGCCCCGAGACAGCGTCATCCACGTTCAGAGCGATGACCCCACCCAGGACGGCAGAGACACCGGCAATCACCTCGATGACCTGGGGGGCAAAGCACACAGGCGGGGTCACCCAGGGAAAGTGTGTCATGTGCGGCAGGTGGACAGGGGGCGTGAAGAGGGCAAAGGAGCCAGCATGTTGAAATGCTGATGATAACCTCTAAGAGAACATCGAAAAATGCCTAGTTTCCAATTCAAAATTAGTGGGAAAAGGAAAAAAGCAGAAGGAGGGACGACGCTCCCACCAATTCAAAGACAGGCGGGAAAGGCGGCAGAAGGCAAAGAAGCCAGAAAACAGAGAGGTGGCAAAACTCAGTATAAACGTGGCAGTGCGGTGACGCAGGCCCCACGTGAGGATCTGCGTCCACGAGGCCACACAGAGGGTGGCAGCCCCGGGCTGCTGACAGAAGCGCCCCCAAACACAAGGGGAGCTGAGCGTCGGGGCAGGAAGACACAGCCCGCGGGGCCAACCGCTGACCCAGTCAACACAGACTTTACGGCCAGCACCTGCAGCAGATGCAGGGTCGCTAAGCGACGCGAGAAGGAAACTTGTACGTGTCTGGGGACACGGTTCCAAACCCCAGCCAGAAGCTCCAGAGCCAAAGCAGAAACGAGGAACGCCACGCTCAGAGCGGGGGGTTATCAGAACAAGTCTGGGAACACAGGCAAGCAGAGAGGGTGGCCACGTCACCTACCCTTCCAACCAGGACCCTCCTGGCAGGAAGAGGGTGAACTTAAGGACTCCCTGGGGACACAGGGTCACTCAGGACGCTGTGTCATCACGGACCTCCCCCACGTAAAGGAAAACAACAGGCAGAGAGGAAAGATTATCTTACTGAGTAGGACTTCAGGACCCGGGCAGGAAATGCCACTTCATACAGAATGTTGGTGCTCTCCAGCATGGGACCCTGAAAGGAAACAACACGTTTGGTCTGGTGACTTCGCAGGTGCTGCGGGGGGGCGGGGGGTGCACCCCAGGTGAGCTGCCGCCCCTGCTCTCGGCACCGGCTGGCTGTGCTCTGAGTTCAGGTGTTCTCCCTGCCTGTGAAAACGGGATTAACCGCTGCAGTCCTGGTGCTCAAGGTGACCTGCTCAGCGGACTTGGTCTCTCCACGGGAAACGCTGGGCTCTGGACCAGAATCACACGATGGGGAGGTCGTGTTGCATCTTCCACTTTGCCTCCCTGAGGCCATGAGCCTCGTGACTCCCTGGAGATGTGGGGCTGCATGGGGCGTCCTGGGGCAGCCTACCCTCCCACGGACCCGTGCTCTGGGGAGCCAGGCGTGTGCCCTGCGCAGCGCAGGGCTGGACCCACCTTCTGCTTACAGAGCATCTCGCTCGATCGTGCTGAGATGATCACCGTGGCCGCCATGAAAAGCTCCAACAGAAGGAGCAGAATCAGATTAAAATTTATCTGCCAAAAGAGAACACATATGTCTATGAAACAGGCTCTTTTCACTTTTATTCTGTAAATGTAGACAATCCCGCGGACAGGTTTAGAAGTCTGTTCAAAGCTCCAGGCAGCTTTTCCTGTCAAAGGCCAGATGCTAGGCCCGGGGGCCTCACACCCCCTCTGACTCTGAGTCTCTCTCTCTAAACCATTCTTAGCCCAAAGGCTGGCTTTGGCCATTGAGCTGTAGTCTGCTGATCCCTGATCTAAACCTTCCTTAGTGGTTTGCCCCTCCTGGGTATTTAAAGATACAAAACTTAAGTTCATATCAGCGAGCCTTTACACAGCTCTATGTATAATTGCCAAAAACTGAAGAGACCGGGGCCTTGGGGGTGGTAGAACTGTCCCATATCTTGATTGTGTTGGCAATTATAGAAATCTATACCTCTGTTAATAACCATAGAACAAAATGCTAAAAGAAAGAAAAAAAAAAGTTAATTTAACTGTAGGGTATGCAAACCAGCCGACCCAGAGCCCCGGCCCACCACCCCCTCTGTGGGGCTCCCACCCTCGGCGCCTCCCTCACCTGCTCCCACCACCCAGGGCAGGTGCCCGACAACCAGGGGAGCCCGGGAACCCGTGGTCGGTATTCACGCAGGCCAGTCCTAAGCCTGTTCACCTGCCTTGTCCGTTCCTTCCTGCGGAAACCACAGGAATGGCTCCTGCCCTCGTCCCCCTCCCGCTCTGCCTGCTGGTGCTTCCCCCAGCGGCCCCCAGCCTGGGCACGGCGTGCCCCCTCCTCCTGGGGGCTGTGAGTGATAAGCTATCTTCCCGATGGCGGCTGTCTCCTGGTCGCAGGCCTCAGCACACCTGAGTGATAATAAAAACCTACGTTTAAAATCAGATGAAATTAATATGTTTGATCTACAGAACCCTACATGCAAAATAAAAGAGAACGTTTGTTCTTTTATAGTATTTGGTGGAACGCTAACAAAAAACAGACCATCTATTAAGCCACAAAATAAAGCTTGGTAAATTCCAAAGAAACTACACTACAGGCTTGCGCGTTCTGACCATAACAGTAACATCAGAAAACATCAACAAATGGAAGACTTTAAAAAATAATCCCATGGACTGTTTCATCAGGTTCCTGGCAAGAAGCCCAGGGACAGCCACGAGGAGGGACTGGAGGAAGTTCAACCAGAGGAGCCGGAACCACGGGAAACCTACCAGGGTGGTGCGACCAGTGAGTACCTGGGAGGGAGGGAGTGGCCGTGAGAGGGACCCAGCCCCCATCCCACCACACTGCGGAGGGCTCGGACACACTAACCACTTGCTAACGTCCTGTCTCCCTCTCTCACAGGCACACATGCCACCTCCCTGGCACAGACAGGGAGGCAGTGCGTGGGAAGTGGGTCTGGAGGGGCAAAGCAGGAAACGTGCAAACACCTAGAACCAAACAAGGATGAAATGCTACGTGTCAAATCTGGGATGCAGCTAAGCCGGAGATGCAGCTAATCTGGGCTGCCAGCTCACCACGGACACAGCACACCGAGCCCCCCGCCAGCCGACCCAGAAGCAGCCCTGGAGACACGGGAATGACGGCCACCAGTAAACAGAATGGCAGCCACGAACAAACCAAAGAAGAGCTCGTTCTTTGCGAAGATTAATAAGGTAGCTATAATAAAGACATAAACGGAATTCTGGAACGAAAACGAGAAATTATAGATAGCACACATAAAATAGTGAGCAATTTACAAGCTACTACATGCTCATAATTTTGAAAAACTGCATGATATGGAAAAATTTTTGATCAAAAGAGAAAAGCCAAACTTTGGCACAAGAAGAAACAGAACTTCGATGCTAATAATGACGTCCTCCCTCGGCAACAGCTCTGGGGGGAGACTGTACAGGTAAGTTCTACCCAACCTTCAAGAAGCCGTTCGCCCTATCGCGTTGTTCCTCAACATGGAAGAGATCAGTGCTGCCTAGTTTACTTTATGGCCCAGTGGCAGAAGGAAACCTAGGCCCATCTCACCAGGTGATGCAGAAATCCTAAACACAGTACCAGCTATATATCTGAATATCTACAAAAACACCGTTGTCATCAGGGGAGGTTTATTCCAGGAAAGAAAGGCTCAACACCAGAAAAATCTATCCATCTAATAAATAAACTAAGCGAGGAAAGATCATCTTACATATGCAAAATTAAACTATTAAACTTCAACTCCTGTTTATATTTTTAAAATGGAAAAACTCACGGTAAACCAGCACTTAAAGAGAACATTATTAACTTGGCAAGAGTTACACATCAAAACTATAACAGAGACTCTTTGGATGCAACTCATGTGGGGACAGGAATAAGACAGAGACGCCCCACTCTTTCCTGCCACAGCTCCACAGAAAGAGCGAGCCAGCCGGCGGGAGGACTGAGGGGATGCTCGCAGGTGATGTGCTCACCTGCACAGAAAAACCCATACAACCCACAAAAACTGTGAAGAATAAGAGAGTTCAGCAAAGTTTCCAGACATGAAATCAACTGATGAAAGACCCTTCTTATTTAAAAACTGGTACCATTTGGCTCAGTCGTTAAGCGTCTGCCTTCGGCTCAGGTCATGATCCCAGGGTCCTGGGATCGAGCCCCGCATCGGGCTCTCTGCTCCGCGGGAGGCCTGCTTCTCCCTCTCCCACTCCCCCTGCTTGTGTTCCCTCTCTCACTGTCTCTCTCTCTGTCAAATAAATAAATAAAATCTTTAAAAAATAAAAACTGGTACTGTTTGAACATTCACCTAAGTGAATATTCAGCAGCAAAGGTCAATCTCTTGGCTGATTATGTGGGACGCTGTTGCTTGGGGAACCTGGGGAGGGGCACACGGGAACTCTCCTACTATTTGTGCAAATTATTTTGAGTCTTAAAATATTTCAAAATAAAGAAAAAAATTAAATCAATCCCGTTTCTATACTCCAATAATCCATCTGAAAATATCATTTAAGAAATAAGATACCCTACTAGCAACAAAATCTGTAAATGATGTAGGGATTACTTGACCAAGAATACACAAAACACTGAGGCCCTAAGAAAGGACCCAGAAGATGACCTGAATACATGGAGGGACCACGGAGGCTCTTGCCCAGGATGATTAACATAACAAAGATGTTACTTGTCACAAAATTATTTTATAAACTTAAAATGATCATAATGCAATCCCAGGTGCAGCTGTGGAGGAACTCGATAAACCTGTTGTGAAGTATTCTTGAAGTCCGAGAGCTTGGCTTTGAAGGACGGGGAGGGGAGCGTGCCCCACGGACAGACAGGGCAGGGTGCAAGTCCCGGGCTCGAGGAGAGAAGGACAACCTCAATTTACCGATTTCCCAGTGGGCCGAGGGCGAGACCGGGCAGCTATCGGGGCAGGAAGCTCAGGAGGTCAGCAGAGAACCAGGTGCTCAGGAGCAGCGGGGATGAGACCAGGGAAGAGAAGTAACAAGCAGCTGCCACTGGGGTGCTCCCTGGGGCACAGCAGACCGTTGGTGATGCCAGACGCAGGGCAGCTTGTGGGATCTGAGAAGCCTGAGCAGGCAGGGAGGGCAAGAGCCGGGCCGCTCCTGTGCGTGTACAGGCAGAGTGTGCTCCTTGGAGTAGGAGACCCCGCAGAAACACGTGGACATGCCCCACTCACGGCAGCTGAGCCACCTGGATCCACCCCCGAAGAATGCTGGGGAGACGGTGCCCCACTGAGGACATGGCACAGACTCACAGGGAGCTGGATGGGGGACGGCGGGGAACAGATGGGCTCTCCTGCGTACACCGTGTGGGGACATCAAGATGTGCTCACCCAGGGCCCGGCGCAGCAGGGATGAGGCGTGTGGGAGCCCCAGACATCATGTCCCTCCCGTGGCTTCCTATTTCCGCGTGTGTCTGTGTGTGCCCGTGTGCATGCATACACGTGTGTGCGTGCGTGTGTGTGCCCTGTGCGTGCAAACATGTGCATGTGCGCACGTGTGTTTGCGAGTGCATGACTTGTGTGTGCACGTGTTGTGTGTGCGTGCACGTGTGTGCGCATGCACGTGTGTGCGCATGCACATGTATGTGTGCGTGCATCTGTGTGTGCCATGTGCGTGTGTACGTGTTTGCGTGTGCGTGCACTTGTGTGTGCGTGTGTGCGCATGCACGTGTATGTGTGTGCATGCATGAGTGCGTATTCACACACACACGCATCCCCAGACACTGACGGTTCAGGCGTTAGAGCACGTGTCCTCAGTACCACAAACAGCACTTGCAGTGCGCTGTGGCTTGACCCTCACGTGCCAGGAGCCCCCCGAGGGCCTGGTTACCCATGATTCCTGTGCGCTGGCCGGGGTGGGGCAGCGACTGGAGTTCCAGCTCCAGGACGGGCGGCGTCGCAGCCACTGGCCATGCTGGAGCAGAAGGCTGGGTGGCGTGGGGCTCTCCGCCTCCATCTACCCAGTCTGTGTATTGGGGGGCACTGTCCAGGGAATGGACACCAAGTGTCTGTTTAGGTTCGGGGTTTTGGGCCCCAGACCCACGGCTGCCAGAGCCACGCTTCCTGGCCGAGTGTGCACGTTTCCCTGGGGTCTGCACTGTTGGGGGGTTGTGCACGGAGTCCCCGTGTGTGTGTTCCTCAACGTACCAGCAGACGCCAGACTGTTTCCAAAGGGCATGAGAGTCGTCCCAGATGGGAGGCAGGCTCCTTCTGCCTTCCATGGCTTCTGCCCTGCGATGCTGGAGACGGCATCTCCCTGTGGTTTCCTTGACCCCCTCTGACTGCAGCGAGGCTAAGTGCCTCCAGCCACCCGGGGCACTGTGCTTTCCTCCTTCGCCCATGGATCCACAGCGGGAGCACCCCACATGCCCTGGGAGGGGTTCCCCTTGCAGCATGAGCTCCTGTGTCTGTCCTGGCCGGGCTCCAGCAGCACCAGCAAGTCCCACATCCAGGGCTGCAGTCTGCACGTGTGGGGCTGGTCCGGGCCGGCCCGGGCGGCGGGGGCTCCCCTGCCTTCTGGGGACGGCTGTTTAAGAAGTCCTGGTTATGGGGTGAGTCCCCAGGTGCTGTCCAGGGGGCTGCCGTCCCTGGCCCTTGGTCACGATACGCGCTGGGTCCTGCCAGCATCGAGAGGCGCCCCCACACACACCTGGTGGGACTGATTTAACGAAGACGCCCTGGTTCTCAGTAAGACTTTATGATTATGATTCTCGACAGATCAGCCTCGCAAACCTTCTGATTTATTCCCAGGAACTTCATGCGTATCTCTGTAAAATGATTTCTGTATTTAAATTACTTTTCCAAAATGTTCTGCTGCTGGCCCATTTGTTGTACGCTGATTTTCATGCCCAGCGACCTTGCTACGTGCACTGAATTTAAGGTAAAGTCAGCGGGAATGCCCTCGTCTGCAGATAATGGTGACAGGAGTGTCCCTCCCAAGTCCAGGGGAGCGTGTTCATGTTTCTGCCTCAGGGGCCTGGCTGACACTTCCTCAGGGCCACCCCATCCTCTTCCTGACCTTGAGAGAAAGGAGTTCAACATTTCCCATAAAACAAGGCTTTTCTGTTTGTTTTTTTGAGGTATCTCTGATGAGTCCTCTTTCGTAGGAGACTCTTCTCTTCTGGTATCATTGCTTAAATGGGAAGGTTTTTCCACTTTTCTTAACTGTACACAAAGTGACTGTACCATCCAATCAACAGCATCACAGATTTGATGAAATACGTGGTAAAAAAGACATTCAAGATGTTATCGACAAATCCATCCACTGGAATTGATGCAACAATCAAAGACCACTCTCAAAAGCATAAATAAAATTCTCAAAACTTGCTGGACTCCAGAGCTAGGACGCTCGTGTACCTACCGTGTGACTACTGCACATTTCCAACCCAGCGACAGCACCCTCTCAGGCCCAGACTCAGCGGGACCAGAGCCCCCGGCACCCATGGCAGCAGGAAGACCCACGGCCCCACCTGGGGACTCACGTCTATGGCTGAGGGGTTCACCACCAGTTTGCACCCAAACCAGATCAAGCAGGTAGTGGTGATGGCGAACGTGGACACAAACAGGATCTGAAAGTTAGGGATCTGGAAAACAAGACAGGGGTCACTCTTTTTTGCATAACTAAAAAATTAAAGGTATCGTTGAACCAAATTCCAGGTCATTAATTTAAAAATCCCAAGAATATGACGCATAAGAATGTGCAGTGGGCAGGGGGGGGCGCCTGGGTGGTTCAGTAGTAGAGCATCTGACTCTTGATTTCGGCTCAGGTCGTGATCTCAGGGTCATGGGATCAAGCCCCACACTCAGCGGGGAGTCTGCTTGAGATCCTCCCTCGCCCTCTGCCCCTCCACCCTCCCATGCTTGCACTCTCTCTCTCTCCGTAAAATAAATAAATAAAACTTTAAAAACAACAACACAACTAGCCAGGGAGGATGCCCTGCAGCCCCTCAGGGTCAGGGGAGGGTACAGGAAGCCCTGTTGTGGGGGGCACGGGGGCTGCCAGCAGCAGAGGTGCACCCTTCAATGCGCGTGTGCGCAAACACACACGTGCACACACATGTACACGCACATACACGCTCTCACGCACATTCACACGCGCACACATGTACATGCACATACACTCACACATGCACACGTGCACACTCACATGCACATGTGCACACATGTACACGCATATACACAATCACACATACACGCACGCACACATGAGTATGCACACACATGCATGCGTGCACACGTGTACACGCACACACGTGTACACGCACATACACTCACGTGCACATGTGTACATGCACATACACACTCACACATGCACGCGCGCACATGTACATGCGCACACGCACACATGTACATGCACATACACACATTCACACGTGCACGCATGTGCATGCACATACACATGCACACGTACACATGCACACGCGCACACATGTACATGCGCACACATGTGCATGCACATACACACGCGCACACGTGTACATGCACACACTCACACATGCGCACTATGTACATACACACACGTACATGCACATACACATACATGCACACGCGCACACGTGTACATGCACGTACACACACGCACACATGTACATGCATATACACACATGCACGCGCACACATGTACATGCACATACACACTCACACATGCGCATGTGTGCGCACACATGTACACACACGCTCTCACACACATGTCCATGCACATACACACCCACATGTATGCACATGTACGTGCACATACATGCGCTCACACATGCACACGCGCACACGCACGCACGGGTGGGTGCCCGTCAGCCCCGCAGCGGCCTGGCCTGCTTCCCCAGCCCACGGCCTGGCTCATCCTGCCCTCGGAGGCTCCCCCATAGCCGTGCTGCGGCCCCCACACCTGCAGAGACTGCACGGAGGCTGGGACTCACCACACTGATGTTTCTCCGTGAAACAGCGAAGCTCACGATTGCTGAGGGAAGGCACTGAAAGGAAACCAGAGCTCCGTGAGCCAGCGGCGAGCCACCTGGTGTCCCTACCTGCAGTGCTTACGCTTCCGGAATGACCCAAGACCTGCTGGCCAAACGAGGCCACCCGCCGGCAGGCACAGGGCTGCTACCAGCAATGGAAGGTCTCATGCCTTTCAAAATGATTTATTCTGGAAAAACTTTAATTTTTCTGAAAAGATGAAACGGGCTGAACGCACTTAGAGCCGGACTGTCGCCTCTACCGACTGCGTAAGAGTGAGTTTGTCTTAGCTTGAGAATTACCCCAAGAGGGAAACGCATCTGTGTGTGAATAAGTGGAAATGTTCTGGAGTCCCAGAGCCCCGAGGAGGTTCTTGTTGGAGACCCTGCAGCTGATCCCCACAGAAGTGGAGGACGAGGAAGAAGGCAAGAGTGAGGGCAAGCGTGGGGTGTCAGGGCAGTGGGGAGGTGGAGGGAAGGGCACCAGCCTGGGCATCGTGGGCCGTGCCAGGTGTCGCCCCTGTGGGCACCAGGACCCCCACAGACCCCTCGAGCTATGGGGACAGAGCCTGCAAGGGTGGAGGGGAACCGGTGGGGCACGTGGCTTGCCTCCCCGGCCTGTCACTTGGAGGGTGAAGAGCACCACCGAGGATTTTGCTGAAATGTCCAGCCTAGGTCAGTGCTGCCCGGGAGCATCTGGGCCAGACATCACTGGGACCCCCAAGAAGGGCCACTCCAGTGGTGACAAAGGGCCACCTAGAAGGCTCCAGAGAGAACAGCAGGGGATGGGTCAAATTCTTTCAAGGAGCTTTGTCCTAAGGGAGCAGAGACCAGGCGCCCTGCCAGCTCACGGGCAGCACGCAGCTGCTGGAAACTCAAGGGCCGTTTCCCAAGCGGGAGTCTGTGGCGAGAGACTCAGACGTGCATCAAATCTTACCTGAAACTAAAGTCAGCAAGTGATAGCAACACGCAAATCTCAGAGCAAAGAACTCAAATGCACAACCTCAAATCCCGGTACTGAAAGGTGCAACCGAGGAGCGATGCTTACCGACCCCGCGGCACAGCGTAAGTAATCCATTTCCGAGGGAAACACGTTTCCCAAATAGAGCGAAAACCCTGAAGTCACAAGCAGACAGCTCTGCAAAACAGCAACACAGTTCAGGTGACCACTCGGGCATGCCGGGACATCAGGCGCTCAACGAGTCCTCTGACTACCACGTAACAGAACGATGCCAACGTGGACACCGAGATCCCGCCACACCTGACTCCCCCCACTCTTTCCCCCGCAGGGTCAGACTAAGGGCCTCCACATGTATTTGGGGGAGGGAGGGAGAGGCCTCTGTGGAAAGTTCAAGCAAGAAATGGCGCTTCTCCCCAGAACACACCCTCACCCCAACACGTGCAATTTCAGGAGCCTTAGCATCCCCACCCTCAGGGCCAGGCTCGGAGGCTGGGAGACAACTCCGTCCTGTGCTCTCTGCAAAGCTAATCCAAGCGGACGGCCGGGAAATGACTGCAGGGCCAAGGGCCTCCCGGCTGTGAGGGGCGCCCAGGCCTCACGTCAGGCCTGGGATGTGGGAACACTGTCGAGGGCGAGGCTCTGGGTCTGGGCCGGGGGTCGTGTGTGCCCCCCTGTGTTGGGAGCACAGGGGCCGGAGGCCTGGGGAACAAGGGAGACCATGAGACACACCCACATGAGGCGGGGATGAGCAGCATTACGCGCCTTGGCCACCGGTGGCTGTGGCCAGTGCACAGAGTCCAGGGCCCGGGGGCCGGGAGGAGGGGCTTCCTCTGCACCCCGGGCCGCTGGGGGTTCCAGTCTCAGTGGGACGGGGTCACAGCTCAAGGGAAGCCCAGTGTGGAGGGAGGGCCCTACCTGGATCCTAGCTTCAGCCCTGGCCACACAGAGCCCTGGGGTCCGGCCTAGAGAGAGGTGTGTCCAGTGGCCCAGCCCCAGGTGAGCCTGCTCTCGGGCCAAAATGACTCCTTCAGTGGCCAGGTGCCCACCCAGGCACGTCTGAAGGGAAAGGTCCCCGACCCCAAGCCTGCGTCCTCGGCCCGGGGGCTTCCTCCTGCTGCGGGCCCCGGCTTCCCGCCTCGGAGACCCTGACCCACTCTCCAGTCTGCCCGAGGCCTGCCCTCAGGGCACAGCCCCTCCTCCCATCTGTGCAGCGCAACTCCAGACCCCCAGGGGCACAACCCATGACCCCGCAGAGGGGCAGCATGGGTCCTGGGCAGTCCCAAGCCTGGTGGAACACGGAGAAGCCCCGAGGCTGCGGTAGAGACTCCTGAGCTGAATCCCGAGCACACGCGCCAAGTAAACAGAAGCAGAAGCAGCCCCGGAGCTGCGCTCTCCCAGGCCGCGTGGATTCCCAGGGCCGGCTCGCCGTGGACGATGCCGCCCTGGTCCTGGCCAGGAGCTACTCACCCCCATCAACACGGAGAGGACCCACGTCCTGTGGCTGAGGCACGGGGGCAGCCTCGTGGTCAGCTGAAGGTCGCTGGGCTTGGCGTCGGGGGCGTAGCTCCCGGCCTCCGGCCTGCCCCGCTCCAGGGTGGGCATCCGGTCGTAGCCGAGCTCCTCCCCGCACTGCTCATCCCGCGTCATGGCGCTCGGGCCGTAGACACTGGCATCAGAGGCCCGGGGACAGCAACACCTGCGGCCTGGGGTCCCCTCGGCTGCCACTACGCACCAGCAATGAAATAATGGTTCACTTGGGACCACCCTGAGACGAGTCTAGTTAACGGAAGTTGTCTTCGGAAAAAGAAATACCATCCATACCCAGTGCAGTGAACCTGAAGGGAACAAGCAGCACCTGAGTCCTCTCCCAGCAACACAGAGCCGAGCAGCGTCGGCGCCTGGGCCACGCGCCCCGGCGCCCCCCGGCGCCCGCCACAGCCGCCTCGCTCCCGGCCCCCCGCCTGCTCGGATCCGGGCGCGAACGCAGCCCCAGAGCGCAAGCGGCCACACGCCGGCGGTGCAGCCCGCGCGCTTACCTCGGCGGCGGCGGCCCGAGCGCCCGCGTCTGCGCTGCTCGGACTCAGCCGGCTCCGGGCTTCCAGCCGCGGCTGCTCGGAGAGGAACAAAAGCCCGGCAGAGCCGCGCTGGCGCCGGGCGAGGAGCGCCGCTTCCCGAATTTCAATGAGGCCCAGAGGTTCTGGGGCGGTTGTGCAAGCGCGGGCGCCCCCGCCCCGGCCCAGCTCCGCTCGGGGCCGCGCGGGCCGGCCGGTCTCGCCCGGCGGGCCTCACGGCAGGGCAGCGTCCCTCCCCGAGCTCGGAACCGGGGGCGGGGCGCTTGAAACAAGCAGCTTCTTATTCCCGACCTCGTAACACACGCTCTCCGGCGGCTGACCCCCTGCGCTGGGGCCCCAGACGAGGACCCCTTCACGAGGGCGCACACACACTTGCGCATTCCACGCGGCGCGCGCGGCCCTTGACCTGCTCGGAACTGGGCCTCCCTGGTTCCCGTGGGCAGCCCGGCACTCCTGCGGGGCCTCTTAGTTCTGCTCCCTGAGCAAAGACAAAGGACGGGAGCATACTTGGCCCGGAGACACTGCGCCCCGACGGTTACCGCGACGGAGTCTTTGTGCACATGGAAGCCGCAAGATGGCTCGAATCCAAGCATCCTGAACAAGCAGCTCCTCAAACTGCAAATCCACATAAAGCTTAAGCAAGGCAGCGGTTTTGAATAACGAACTCTGTTGTCTTAGTTTCTCCACCAAGCAGAGATGAGAATTCTCACAAACCACAACCTGGGAAGTCAAGAAGGGGTTTTGAACAGATGGGAAAACCTCCCAAACTTCCTCACTGACTGTTTTTTGGTGAGAGATGGAGGGAGGGGCAGAGGGAGAAGGAGGGCGAATCTCCTCTTCTTATTGGAGCCCGATGCAGGGCTCCATCCCACGACCCTGAGATCATGACCTGAGCCGAAACCAAGAGTCGGACGCTTAACCGACTGCGCCACCCAGGTGCCCCTTACTGACTGTCTTCTGAATAACTGAATTAGTAGGAATCAGTCTGACCAGATTGAACCCTTCATGTTTTCGTTTGAAAAAGTCAAGCAGATTCCACCATTGCCGCGCCTTCCCAAGGCTGTTCTATAAGAAGAAATACAAACAGGCTGCCTCGAATCAGAGATGGTGGAGCAAACTCCCCGAGGCTCTGGAGTCACAGGCCCTGGAGAAGTGCTTCCTTGTTTCTGTTGGCAATACCAGTTTGCAAAACAAATCCTGTTTTCTCCCACCAACTATTGTTCCTAAAATGCCCTTCCTCCCTTTTCTGCCTGCTGAGATCCCACTCATGTTTTAACATCTTCACTGCTATTCAGCAAATGTTTACAGAGTGCAGACCAGTCCTTCCCACGCAGAGTTTACATGCTAATGGGTGCACCGGAGTTTGTGTGCTCTGTGCTGGGAAGTAAGTCGGTGAGTCAGGGCAGCCTCAATGAGAAGCAGGCGTTTTGAGCAGACACGCGCAACACCAGGAGAGGGGTCTCACAGAGAGCTGAACAGAGGTGCCACAGGTGCAAAGGTCCTGAGGTGGCCAGGCTGGAGGACAATGGG
The DNA here is from genome assembly GCF_011800145.1 of Mirounga leonina. Lineage (NCBI taxonomy): Eukaryota > Metazoa > Chordata > Mammalia > Carnivora > Phocidae > Mirounga > Mirounga leonina. The sequence continues at coordinate 641,492 of NW_023270717.1, read as the reverse complement.
CGTAGCCATCCCGTGAGGGACGAGGCCCCTGTGGCCGTGAACACAGCCTTGGCTCCACCCGCTGTGGACACAACACAGACTCCGAGGCGGACCCTCCGGAAGGTTCTGGCACAGGAGCGTCCGGCCGCTGGGTACAGAGCAGGCCATTGGCCAGGATGGCAGGGGAGCCCAGAGGTGGTGAGCCATTGGAAGTGCCCACGCAATGTGCAGTGAGGATGACATGGGGCGAGAGGGTCAGGAGTCCAGTGTGAGCAGTGCAGGTGCAGTGTGTCTCAGCCGACACAGAGGAGGCTGCGGTTTGCTTCTGAGGCCAAGGTGGACAGGTCTGTTGGGCATCCACATGGGCCAGCTGAAGAGCCAAGTTGAAGTGCCCAGAATGCAGGGCTGATGGATACAGGGGACGGTCTCATGGAGTGGACACTCCTGCTGCAAACCACCCTTGTCCAAGCCTCTTCTTGGCACCCTGGCAGGAAGCGCAACCGGGGCCAACAGCCTCTGCCTTGGGTACCTATTTCCTCCCCAACCCGGGAAAACCCTGGGACCTTCCCGCTCTGGGATGCATTCCCAGTGCTGATCTGAGATGTGGACTTCGTCGGGCTTCTGAGATGTTGGGGAAGGACGACCTTCACAGCTCTCCAAGGGGAATCATAACAACATGGCATGGATGGACGAGCGACGCTCAGGCTGCCCTCGGACCTACTAAAAGGACAGCACACAGGTCACACACACACACACACCCGGGGCCCCCAGGCTGATCTGAAGGACAGCACACAGGTCACACCGACCCCAGGGAGCCCCGGGCTAATCTACTAAAGGTCAGGGTGGGTCACACTGACCCCGGAGCCCCCAGGTTGATCTACTGAAGGTCAGGGTGGGTCACACCGACCCCGGGGGACCCCCGGGCTGACCTACTGAAGGTCAGGGTGGGTCACACAGACCCCGCGGCCCCCCGGGCTGATCTACTGAAGGTCAGGGTGGGTCACACCAACCCCGGGGGACCCCGGGCTGATCTACGGAAGGTCAGGGTGGGTCACACTGACCCCGGGGCCCCCAGGCTGATCTACTGAAGGTCAGGGTGGGTCACACCGACCCCGGGGAGCCCGGGCTGACAGAACGGGGGGAGCCGCGGGGTCCATCTGGAGCAGCTCCAGACACAGAGGCGGATGGGAGGGCTCGTCCACACTGCATTCTCCAACCAGGACGAAATCCAATTAGGAATTAGCCCAAAATCCCGGAAATCCCCCAATATGTACGAGTTTATTCCCCGTCCGTGCAAAATGGAGAAAATCCGTGCGCCACCGGAGTGACAACGGAAGTACCAGCCCGGGCGGTCCTACAGGGTGCAGCCGGACGCGAGCTCGAGCGAACTCATCTCATTCTCAGCCAAGGAGTTAGGAAAGCACGAGTTCAACAACAGGATTAAAGGCAGGAAAAAATAAGGAACAGACAAAAATCAATGAAAAGAGGTAGTTTTCGAAAAGATGCATAGAATCCCAGCCAGAGCACGCAGGCGGCGGCGGCGGAGGGGGGTCTGCGCCCGACGATCCGCACGGCGGGCCCCGCAGGCCGCAGGCGGGGACCAGGGATACGCCAGGGACAGCTGGGCGCCTCGGTCAGGGCACAAATGCCACCGCGGACACGACAGGAGCTCCCTGAGCAGAGCGGAACCCCCTCACCGCGCTCCTCCCAGCGCACGGCCGGGCGGCGCACCGACGGACACAGGACGCCCGCCCGCACGAGGCTCCACCCACAGCGCGACACCAGGTGCCCAGCACGACGTCTCGCCCACCGGCGCCTCGCCTCATTGGGCGGCATGCTAACGGTCGCCAACCGCCAGCCGGCAGCTGCTAACGGCCGCGGCGCGTGCGGCGAGCCCATTGGCCGAGGGTGTGAGGCGCAGGCGCAGGCGCGAACGCGCCGACCCCATTGGCCGAGGCCGCGAAGCGCGGGCGCAGGCGCGGGCGCGCCGACCCCATTGGCCGAGGGCGGCGGGAACCGCGCGGCCGCGTGCGGACACCCGCAGGCGGCGGGCGGTGCGCGGTCTGGGCGGCGGCCGGGCCATGCTGCGACTCGCGACCAAGCTGGTTGCGTTCTTCTGGAGGAGAGCGGACGGCCCCAACGAGGACGCAGGGCCGCCGGGGTCCGAGCTCGCGGAAGGTGCCTCGCGGGGCGCGGCCGCGCTGCAGCCCGTGTCCGCACGCCGGGGCCCGGGGCGGGCGGGGAGGGAAGGCGGCCGGCGCGCGCTGCCGGCTGCGGACGCCCCGGGAGCGCGCCCCGCCCTGGACGGGCTCCCGTCCCGGCCTGACTTGAAGAGGCCTTCCGCGGGGGCGCCGTCGGTTGAGCAGCGACGCGCTGTCCGCTCGGGTGCTGATCTCCGGGTCGTGGGACCGGGCCCCGTGTTTGGCTCCACGCGCGGCGTGGCGCCTGCGGTTAGAAAAGCACCGCGCCTGCCTAGCACGCCTGTGTCGGGTCAGTGCGCCTGGCTTGGAGCCTGCGTGTGCGGCCGGCGACGGGCAACATGTGTGCGCACGTCCTCCCTGGGACTTGCGGTTCCGCGTCGAGGAGGCTCTGGATCGGCCAGCCCGCCTGGCCCAGCTGTGCTGCTCCCGGGGGAGGTTGTGTTTGAGCGCAGGGGAGCACGGTTCCGTTCTCCTCCCCGTGAGGATTGAGTTCGGGGGGTGAGTCTCGTGGTTTTCCCTAAGCTCTGAGAAAAGCAGCCTCCACGAGAGGCCAGAAGGGGCAGAGGTGGAGTTGGCCTGTTGCAGGCAGCATGCTAAGAGCCGTCTGCGCCCAGACTTGCTGACGCCTCCAGGGCCGGCCTTGTAGCCTGGAGCCGGTCCAGCGGCAGTCTGGGTCTTGTCTGTTAAATGCGGGCTTTCAGAAGCAGCTTGAGCTCAGCTCCGGGCTGCATTTGCATTCCGGTGAAGGCAGTGGAAGGAGCAGCCAGGGTGCACTGGGGACCCAGAGAGCCCTGGCTGCTGCAGGGGCCGGTGCTGGGGACAGTCACTGCTCCGATGAGGGCTTGCCCGGCCCGTAGGCCAGACGTAACTGCCAAGCCTGGAATCTCTTCTAGCGCCTTGCTTGGTGAGGTAATACAGAGTCTCCTGACACCATTGCTGATGTTCTTGGTGACAGAGGAAGGTCATGGGAGTGATGACAGCTCGTAGTAACGGCGCCCAGATGCACCCTAGCCTGTGCGCTGTGCGCTGGACTCGTTTCCCCAGACAGCCCCCTTGGGTAGAGACTGTGACTGTCTCTGCTTCACAACAGAGAACAAGCGCAGAGTGCTTGGTGGTTCAGGACCTAGCCCAGAGATGCACAAGTGGCAGTAGAAGAGCTGGGATTCGAACCCAGGTAGTCTGGCTCTGGAGTCCACCACGGTACTCCTTACAGGAGCCTGGGCCACCTGCCTCACAAACCCTGCTTTCTGAAGACTGTCCCCGCCCCGGGAGGGTTTTCCAGCTCAGAGAGCTCCAAACCACCTGGACCCTCCTGCACTCCACCTTTCTCTGTAACGTAGGCTTGCTTTGCTGTTAAGGTCTGTATGATCTCTTTGTTTATGCATCTCAGGTGACACCGAGTTGAAAACTGTCCAGGGTGTTGTGACAAGGTACTGCAGCGATTATGGCATGATTGATGATTTGATCTACTTCTCTAACGAAGCTGTGACCACCAAAGTGCTTCTCAGTGTTGGACAGGAAGTTATTGCCGTTGTGCAAGAAGATAAAGTGTCAAATGGACTGAAAGCAATTAGGGTAAGGCCTGAGTGGTTTGCAAAGTCTCTCTTCATGGTGGGGCTTCGTGTTTAGTTAACCTCTCAGAGACAACGTGGGCAAGGCAGAGTGGAATGTACCTGCCCGGGGCTGCTTTTTTTTTTAATAACGGTTTCTGTCTTAAAAAATCAATGGCGGTTATTGTATATTGTTCAAACAACATAGAAATTTATACTTCAGAATGTAAAGCTTGTCTAATTTTATGTCATGGCAAAGAATGCTTAACATTTTTATTCTAGTATTTCAAAAAATTGTTAAAAATTATAACCATTGGACCCCCCTTTTTTTTTTAGAAGAGAACAAATCTACACCCTTACGTATTTTTCAGTGAGTTTAAATCTTTGAGGGGCACAGCATCACACGGATTCTGTGGCCAGTGGCTTTAGCAGGAAGGTTGCTTCAGAATTTGGCCCAAACCATATCTCTGTTTCCAGGAGCACAAGTTACTTTTCCCCAGATTACTCTGATTTTGTTCAGTTTGCCACCGGGAGTCACTGTGTTGTTCTTTGCTTTGCACAAAGAAGCGCATCTTCTGCCTAGGATGGAATTCAGTTTCATCTGAGCATAACACCTCCAATTTTAAGAAGAGCTGTGTCCTCCTCTGGTTCCAGAGACCCCGCTTATAGCCAACAAAAATGGCCTAGACCACAGCCTTCCAAACATACTTGTCATTTTAGGAGTCCTGTTCCAGCAGACTCCACAGGCTCCAAGGTGGCAGAAAGAGTGGACCCTTGTAATGCAGTTAGCAAAGATAATTAGTAGATTCTATTCAGCAATTGTGTTCATTTAAAAATAGTATTTTTTGTGCTAGAAGTCTTAGAAGTGGAATTGTTAGTCAAAGCATATGCACATTTAACATTTCAATGGTTATCAGATTATCCTTTAATAAGGTACAAATTAATTTATACTCCCAGGAGCAAGATGAGAGACTGCCTGTTACCCAGAGTTGGCAAAGATGTGGATGTTATCAATCTCTGAAATCTTTGCCAATCTAATAAGTGAAAAGTGACTTCATAATTTTAATTTGCACTTAAGTCTTAAAGTAGATTAATTTTCACATTTTTTCTAGGAGTTATTTTCATATGCTTTATACTTTTTTTTGTTTAAAGTTTTTTTAAATTAAAGTTTCTATATTAGGGAAATTAGAGCTTTTTTCCTTTTTGTTAAGAGTTTTATTGAGACAGGGGCACCTGGGTGGCTCAATCAGTTAAGCATCTGCCTTCGGCTCAGGTCAAGATCCCAGGGTCCTGGGATCCAGTCCGCGTTGGGGCTCCCGGCTCAGCGGGGAGTCTGCTTCTCCCTCTCCCTATGCCCCTCCCCGCTGGCTGTCTGTATGTCTCTCTGTCTCTCAAATAAATAAATAAAATCTTCAAAAAGTTTTATTGATATATAATCTACATACTATACAGTTCACCCCTATGAAGGTATACAATTCAGTGTTTTAATATATTCAGAGTTATGCAGTCATCACCACAATCTGCTATAAGCTGTTAGAAATACAATAATTAAGAACTTTTTCTTCGGGGAAAATTCTCCTCTGCATAGCTTCTTTTTCAGGCATGATCTCAATATGTCAGCCTGTCCAAGCTTCATCTCTCCCTCTCCCCATTCTTGACTTGTTGGTCTTTTAGGAGGGACACTACAAGGGTTTAAAATTTCTCTGTGAAATGTCGTTTTCATTTAAAAAAAAAAATGTTTTTTTAAACTTAATCACCATCACCTTTTTCACCCATCCCCCCACCCATCTCCCCTCTGGTGACCATCAGTTTGTTCTGTATAGTTACAAGTCTGTTTCTTGGTTTGTTTCTCCTTTTTTTGCCCTTTGCTCATTTGTTTTGTTTCTTAAATTCCACATATGGGTGTAATCATATGGTATTTGTCTATTTCGTTTAGCATAATATTCTCTAGTTCTATCCATGTCATTGCAAATGGCAAGATTTTGTTCTTTTTGATGGCTGAGTAATATTCCATTGTATGTATATATACCACCTCTTTTTTTTTTAAGATTTTATTTATTTATTTGACAGAGAGAGAGAGAGTGAGAGCAGGAACACAAGCAGGTGGAGTGGGAGAGGGAGAAGCAGGCCTCCTGCCGAGCAGGGAGCCCGATGCGGGACTCCATCCCAGGACCCTGGGATCATGACCTGATCCGAAGGCAGACGCTTAACGACTGAGCCACCCAGGCGCCCTGTACCACCTCTTCTTTATCCATTCATCTGTTGATGGACACGTGGACTGCTTCCATAATTTGGCTATTATAAATGATGCTGCTGTAAGGATAGGTTGTATCCTATCTTTGTATCCTTTGAATTAGTCTTTTTGTGTTTTGTGTTTTGATTACTGGATCATAGCATAGTTCTATTTTTAACTTTTTTTTAAGATTAGGGTCCAGTTTCTTTTATTTTTTTTTAAGATTTTGTTTATTTGGGCGCCTGGGTGGCTCAGTTGGTTAAGCGACTGCCTTCGGCTCAGGTCATGATCCTGGAGTCCCAGGATCGAGTCCCGCATCGGGCTCACTGCTCGGCAGGGAGCCTGCTTCTGTCTCTGACCCTCCCCCTTCTCATGCTCTCTCTCATTTTCTCTGTCTCAAATAAATAAATAAACAAAATCTTTTAAAAAAAAAAGATTTTGTTTATTTGACAGAGAAAGAGAGTGCATGCGCATAAGTAGAGCAAACATCAGGGAGAGGGAGAAGCAGGCTCCCCGCTGAGCAGGGAGCCCAATGCGGGGCTCCATCCCAGGACCCTGCGATCATGACCTGGGCCAAAGGCAGACGCCTAACCAACTGAGCCACGCAGGTGCCCCCAATTTTAACTTTTTGAGGAACCTCCATACTGTTTTCCAGAGCGGCTGCACCAGCTTGCATTCCCACCAATAGTGCGGGAGGGTTCTGCTTCCTCCACATACTCGCCAACACCTGTCGTTTCCTGACTTGTTGATTTTAGCCAATGTGACAGGTGTGAGGTGGTATCTCATTGTGGTTGTGATTTGTATTTCCCTGATGATGAGTGATGTTGAATTCTTTTCATGTGTCTGTTGATCATCTGGATGTCGTCTTGGGAGAAATGTCTATTCATGTCTTCTGCCCATTTTTAATCAGATTACTTATTTTTTGAGTGTTGAGTTTTACCAATTCTTTATGCATTTTAGATAGTAACCCTTTATCAGAGCCTTTATGTCATTTACAAATATCTTCTCCCATTCAGTATGTTACTTTTTAGTTTCATTGACTGTTTCCTTCGCTGTGCAGAAGCTTTTTATTTTGATGAAGTTCCAATAGTTTATTTTTGCTTTTGTTTCCCTTGCCTCAGGAGACATCTAGAAAGATGTTGTTATGGGTGATGTCACATTACTGCCTGTGTTCTAAGATTTTTATGGTTTCAGGCCTCACATTTAGGTCTTTCATCCATTTTGAGTTTACTTTGTGTGTGGTGTAAGAACATGGTCTAGTTTCATTCCTTTACATGTTGCTGTCCAGTTTTCCCAACACCATTTGTTGAAGAGACTGCCTGTTTCCCATTGGATATTCATTCCTTTGTGGAAGATTAACTGACCATATAATTGTGGGTTTATTTCTGGGTTTTTTATCCTATTCCCTTGATCTTTGTGTCTGGACCATACTGTTGTAATTACTACCACTTTGTAATATAACTTGAAGTCTGGAATTGTGATGCCTCCAGTTTTGTTTTTCCTTTTCAGGATTGCTTTGGCTAGTCGAGGTCTTTTGTGGCTCCATACAAGTTTTAGGATTGTTCTAGTTCTGTGAAAAATGCTGTTGGTATTTTGAGAGGGATTGCATTAAATCTGTAGGTTGCTTTGAATAGTATAGACGTTTTAACAATATGTTTCTTCCAGTCCACGAGCATGGAATGTCTTTCCATTTCTTTGCAGCATCTTGAGTTTCTTTCATCCATGTTTTAGCGTTTTCAGTCACCTTTTGCTTAAGTTTATTCCTAAGTATTTTATTGTTTTTGGTACAATTGTAAATGGGGTTGTTTTCTTAATTTCACTATCTGCAGCTTCATTATTCGTGTATAGAATGCAACAGATGTCTGTACATTGATAAGTATCCTGCGACTTTACTGAATTCATGTATCAGTTCTGGTAGGTTTTGGTGGAGCCTTCAGGGTTTTCTGTATACAGTATCATGCCATCTGCATGTGGTAAATTTTACTTCTTCCTGACCAATTTGGATGTTTTTTATTTCTGTATGTTGTCTAATTGCTGTGGTTAGGACTTCCAGTACTATATCAAATAAAAGTGGGAAGAGTGGACATACTTGTCTTTTTGGGAAATTAGAGCTTTTTAAGGAAAATTATTATATGAAAGGGTTGTAGATATCTCCCCCAGGATTATGTTTTAACTTTTTTTTTAAAGTTTTGTTTTATGCAGTTAAATGTGTCTGTCTTTTCCATGTGGCTTTGGCCTCTAAGAATCCTTAAAGAGGCTTCTTCCACTCTTAGACATATGCACTCAAGTTTTCCTCTGAAAATTGTTTCTTGACATTTAAATATATTTTTTTAAGATTTTATTTATTTGAGAGAGAGAATGATATAGAGCATGAGAGGGGGGAGGGTCAGAGGGAGAAGCAGACCCCCTGCCGAGCAGGGAGCCTGATGCGGGACTCGATCCAGGGACTCCAGGATCATGACCTGAGCCGAAGGCAGTCGCTTAACCAACTGAGCCACCCAGGCGCCCTTGACATTTAAATATTTAATCTGCCTGGAATTTATATGCTATACAGACTGAAAGAGGGAACCAGACATTTCTTTTTCAGTAGCTGACCAGTCATCTCACTTTTTTTCCTTCTGAACAGGAATGTCCCTTTATCACACACCAGAACCCCATGTGCATGGGGCCCCCTTGGTCCCGATGCCTATGTGTGGGCCCTCGTGGCACTGTCTCATCCATGGGTGGTAGGCAGGTTTCCCTCCTCGATGTGGATGGAATTCTCCCACTCTCTGGTTATTCTGGATGAACATTAGAGTCATTCTTTTGTTTCTCCTACTCAGCTTAGAATCGCTTTGGACAACACTGAGTTTGTGGATCCATTTAGGCTAAGCAACATGTGGATCATATATAGACTTCTCCAAATACAATTTATCCAATTATTTAAGCTCTCCTTTATGTTCTTTTTACAGCTCAGTAGCTTTCTTTACTTAGGTTATGCAAATTTCTTGTTTATTTCCAAGAATTTTAATGTTTATGTTCCGTTATCAATATAACTTTGTTTTGTATTTTTATTTATTTTTTTAAGATTTATTTATTTTAGGGCACCTGGGTGGCTCAGTTGGTTAAGCGACTGCCTTTGGCTCGGGTCATGATCCTGGAGTCCCGGGATCGAGTCCCACATCGGGCTCCCTGCTCGGCAGGGGGTCTGCTTCTCCCTCTGCCCTCTTCCCTCTCATGCTCTCTGTCTCTCATTCTCTCGCTCTCAAATAAATAAATAAAATATTTAAAAAAAAAGATTTATTTATTTGAGAGCGAGAGAATGAGAGCATGAGCAGGAGGGGGAGAGGGAGAGAGGGAATCTCAAGTAGGGTCCATGCCCAGCGTGGAACCCAATGCAGGGCTCAATGCCACAACCCAGAGATCAGACCTGAGCCAAAACCAAGAGTTGGACACTCAACTTACTGTGCCACCCAGGTGCCTCCTATATTTTTAAATTAATGGTTTTCTTATGTAGGAAAGCTGCTGGGTTTTGTTATATAATTTGGTAGCTGGCAAACTTAGTGAGCTCAACTCCTTTTTAAAAATGGTTGAGATGAGGAGTACCTGGGTTAAGGCTAAGCATCTGACTCTTGATTTTGGCTCAGGTCGTGATCTCAGGGTTTTGGGATCGGCACCGTGTCGGGCTCCTTGCTCGACACTTTTTCTCTCTCAAATAAATAAAATCTTCTAAAAGATGTTCGAGATGTACTTTATTACTATTTTAGTTAATGCTTAATATTATCTTTTTAAATCTTAAAAATAGTACATTTAAGGGCGCCTGGGTGGCTCAGTCGTTAAGCGTCTGCCTTCAGCTCAGGTCATGATCCCAGGGTCCTGGGAGATCAAGCCCCGCGTCGGTCTCCCTGCTTGGCGGGAAGCCTGCTTCTCCCTCTCCCACTCCCCCTGCTTGTGTTCCCTCTCTCTGTCAAAAAAATAAATAAAATCTTAAAAAAAAAGAAAATAGTACATTTAAATACCAAATCTTAGAATTGCATCGTTCAATATGATAGCATCAGTCATGTGTAGCTATTTAAATTTAAATGTATTAAAAGTAAATAAAACTTAAAGTTGCTCAGCTTCACTAAGCACATTTCAAGTGCGAAATGCAGCTGGTGGCTACCAAATTGGGCAGCACAAACATAAACCGTCTCTTTCATTGCATAAAGTTCTAGTAGGTTGCTCTGGCCTACGGTGCTACCAAAAAAAAAAAATTTTTTTTTTGCATATACTCCAGCTGTGCTTTATTTCCTCAGACCCAGTGCTTTTCTTGGTTTCTGTTCTTAGCTTTTCAGTAGATTCCTGAATCACTTGAACAATATGCTTACACCTTTGCTTGATTTGCCAACATTAGGTAGTATTACTGATTTCATGAAAGATGTGGAATTCCTTGCTTATTTTTTACATAGCTTTACTGTGGTGAAATAGACATAAAATTTAACATTTTAACCATTTTTAGGTGTACAATCCAGTGACAAGTACATTCACATTGTTGTGCACCCATTACCACTATTTTCACAACTTTTTCATCATCATTAAAACAATAATTCACTGTTCTACTTTCTGTCTCTATGAATTTGACTGTTCTAGGTATCTCATACATGTGGAATCATGCAATATTTGTCCTTTTGTGTTTGCATTATTGGACTTAGCATATTTTCACGGTTTATCCATGTAACCCATCAGAATATTACTCCTTTTTATGGCTGAAGAATATTCCATTGTATATAGGCTACACTTTGTACACTCTGTTGATGGACACTTGGGATGTTTCTACCTTTTGGTTATTGTGAATAATGCTGCTTTGAACAAGTGTCTTTGAGTCCCTGTTTTCTTTTGGGTATATACCTTGGAGTGGAATTACAGAGGTCATATGGTCATTCTATGTTTAGCTCTTTGAGAAACCAGCAAACTCTTCCATAGTAGCTGCACCATTTTATATTCCCTCCAGCAATGCACAGGGATTCCAGTTTTTCTACATCTTCACCAACACGTTACTTTTCTTTTTTTTTGACAGTAACCATCCTAGTGGATATGAAGTGGTATCTTACTGCGGCTTTGATTTACCTTTCCCTAATAATCAGTGATGTTAAACATTTTTTCATGTGCTTATTGGTCATTTATATACCTTCTTTGGAGAAAGGTCTATTTAAGTTCTTTGCCCGTATCTTAACTGCCTTGTTTATTTTTGTCTTGACTTATAGAAATTCTTTATATATTCTGGATCTTAATCTTTTATCAGATACGTGGTTTACAAACATTTCTCCCATTCTGTGGGTTATCTTTTCAGTTTCTCTCTATAGTATTCTTTGATACACAGATGTTTTAAATTTTGATGAAGTGCAATTTATCCTTTTTTTTATTCTTTTTTTTTTTTTAATTTATTTATTCATTTGAGAGAGTGAGAATGAGAGAGAGTACATGAGAGGGGACAGGGTCAGAGGGAGAAGCAGGCTCCTTGCCGAGCAGGGAGCCCAATGCGGGACTCGATCCCGGGACTCCAGGATCATGACCTGAGCCGAAGGCAGTTGCTTAACCAACTGAGCCACCCAGGCGCCCATTTTATCCTTTTTTTAAGTTGCCTGTCCTTTTGATATCACAATGAAAAAGTCATTGATTGATCCAAGATCATGAAGATTTTCACCTTTGCTTGCTTCTAAAAGTTTTATAGTTCTAGCTCTTAAATTTAAGTCTTTGATCCATTTTGTGTTAATTTTTTAATATGATGTTGGGTAAGGGTTTGCCTTCATTCATTTGCATGTTGATACCCAATTTTCCCAGCACCATTTTTTTTTTAAAGATTTTATTTGACAGACAGCGAGAGAGGGAACACAAGCAGGGGGAGTGGGAGAGGGAGGAGCAGGCGTCCCACGGAGCAGGGAGCCCGACGCGGGGCTCGATCCCAGGACCCTGAGATCATGACCTGAGCCGAAGGCAGACACTTAATGACTGAGCCACCCAGGTGCCCCTTCCTAGCACCATTTTTTGAGAGGACTGCACAATGGGTTAAACCTTTTCCCCCTTGAGTGGTCTCCCCACCCTTGTTGAAAATCACTGGACCATATCCTATTCCATCGGTCTTAAGTTTGTCTTTACGGCACTACCACACTCTTGGTTACTGTAGCTTTGTAGCATGTTTTGAAATCCTCTAACTTTGTTTTCCTTTTCAAGATTGTTTTGGCTCTTTGGGGTCCCTTGAGAGTCCAGGTGAATTTTAGGATGGGGTTTTTCTATTTCTATTGAAAATGTCATTGGGATTTTGAGAGGGATTACATTGAATCTGTAAATCACATTGGATAGTATTGATATATCCATATTAGGTCTTCTCGTCCATGAATACTTTGTCTTTCCATTTATTTGTGTCTTTTTTTTTACTTCTTTTATCACATTTTGTAGTTTTTAGTGTATGTATTTCATCTTTTGGCTTAACTTTATTCCTAAGTGTTTTATTCTTTTTGATGGTATTGTAAATGGAATTGTTTTCTAAATTTCTGTTTTTGGACAGTTTATTGTAAGTGCACAAGATGCGACTGATTTTTGTGTGTTGATTTTGTATGCTACAAGTTTGCTGACTTTATTGGCTGTAACAGATTTTTTATGGAATATTTATTCCTATAAAAAATATATTTCAACATATAAGATCATGCCATTGCAAACAAATATTTTTTCTTTCTAGTTTGGATGCCTTTATTTCTTTTTCTTGCCCAGTTGCTCTGGTTAGGGCCTCAATACTTTTTTTGAACAAAAGTAGCAAAATCCTTGCCTAGTTCCTTATTCTAAGGGAAAAACTTTCAATCTTTCCATCATTGAGTGTGATGTTAGCTGTGGGTTTTTCATACATGGGATTTATCACTTTGAAGAAGTCTCCTTCAATTCCTGGTTGGAGTGTTCTCTCATGAAAGGGTGTCGTTTTATCAAACGTCTTCTCTACATTAGCTGAGAATTTCTTGTGTTTTTTTCCTTTGTTCTACCAATGTGTTGTGTATTATATTGATTAATTTTCATATGTTGAACCATCTTTGCATTCTGGGTAAACTGGCCTTGACTGCAGTGTGTAACCCTATTAATGCACTGTCATATTTGGTTTCCTAGTATTTTGTTGAGGGTTTTTTTTTTTTTTAAGATTATTTATTTATTTATTTATTAGAGAGTGAGCAGGAGAGAAACAGCATGAGAGGGGAGAGGGTCAGAGGGAGAAGCAGGCTCCCCGCCGAGCCGGGAGCCCGATGTGGGACTCGATCCCAGGACCCTGGGATCATGACCTGAGCCGAAGGCAGTCACTTAACTGACTGAGCCACCCAGGCGCCCCGCTTGTTGAGGATTTTTAATATCTGTATTCATGAGAGATACTTGCCTGTAGTTTGCTTCTCTTGTAGTCCTTTTATTATAGTTTGAATAGCGGTTTGTCTTGCAGGTGGAGGCTGTCTCTGATAAGTGGGAAGACGACAGCAAAAACCATGGCAGAGGGCTGTCCGACTCCAGCCCCCGAGTGCTGATTGGCTGTGTGACTTCGCTGATGGAGGGTGCTGGCTACATCAGTCAGACCACATACTTCTCTCTGGAGAGTGTTTGCGAAGGTATGTTAGATGGGTTTCTGCTCACATTTGAGGTGAGGTTTTGTGTATTTTTTTTAATTTTATGAATTAGCTTTGAGATGGTTACACACATTGAAAGGGCCAAATTTGAGCATGCTTTGTTTTTTGAGAAGGTTTCGGACTAGAATGCCTTCACCAGGTGTTGGCTCCAAGCAGTAGACGGTGTAGACTGCTGTGGTTCGTTTTGTGTCATTCGTTGAAGGGAGTCACTAATTTCTGGGTAATTGTTCCTTTTATGTAAGTATTGTTACTGATCTAAGTCAACAGTGTCACAGATGTGTAAGGCAACTGCTGTTTTTACAGTACTTCAAATGTTTTAAAAGAGGACTTGGGGATAACTTTGTCCTTCCCACGAATGTATATCCGTTTTTTATTGCGTTTGTTTTTAGCTATCTAAAATTTTGTTTTTATGCCTAAATATATAATTTGTTAATGCCATTCTTGAGTTTAACTCAACAACCATTTGTTGTGTACCTGCTGTCTACAGTGATGGGTAGGGAGCTAGGTAGTAGGAGACCAAGATGAGTAAGACCCTAGATCTTCCTCCCAAGGAGAAACAGACCTGTACTTGCCTTGGAATCGGGCAGGATTGGAAAAGCTGCATGGGTGAGGTACTTCTTGAGCTGAATTCCAGCTGCTCACCCTGCCAGCCACACGTGGGCGGGGGAGCCGCAATTCTCTCCCACCTTGGCTGCCAGGGAGCCCAGTGCAGGAGGGCGATTAGCTCAGCCCACCCGGCCACTTGCTGTTCTACGTTTCTTAGATGTAAAAGCCAGGACTCTGACCTTGATTGCTAACCCTGGAAGTTTCCAGAATGAAATTGACAGGTGGCTGGGATTTTAAAAACTCCGTTCTGTCAGAAAACTCTCAATTCTGGAAAAACTGATCGTGCAGTTGCTCCAAAGGGAATCCCTTGGTCCCTGTAACTGCTGACAGGAAGTGACTCCCAGACAGGGACATGGTTTGTGCCGCAGACACTGCTGAGGTGCAGAAGTAGTTGACCGTGAGGACTGGTACCTGAACACAGGTGGAGGATTTCCAGCACAGTCTCAAGTCTTCTTGAGCTGAGAGGGTCCAGATAGCTGCAGCCTGACATCCACAGCAAAAAGAACATTCTTGAAAGAGAAAACACGGTGTGGAAAAAGGTAACGGGAGTCCAAAACGAAGGCCACCGACCTTTTCTGAGACAGGCCAGATTGTAAAGCTTGTGGGGCCCGTGGTCTCTCGCAGCTCTTTAACCTCTGGGCTGGTGGTAGCGTGAGCACAGCCATCAGTGGCAGCGAAGCAGAGAGGTGTGGCTGTGTCCCTGTCAGGCTGTATGTACAGAGACAGGCGGCAGGGTACCATTGCACGTCTCTGACTGGAAGATGAGAAGAGGAAGAACTGGGCTAGATGTTTCATTTACTTCAGGGAGAGCCAGACCGCGTTTCTTTCTTGGCATCGATTCAGCAAATACTGGAAGGCCTTGCCCGGGGCCTGTCGCTGTCTTGTAGGATGTGCTCTAATGGGAGGGAGAGCGGCAGGCCAGGGTCTTCTGCTGTGCGGGAACAGTGCAATGTGGCACGGCGGGAGGTGGGCCAGTCGGGGGTTCCTCTGGGGCTGGTAAGGCCCAGTCTCCCTGCATGCAGGCGGACCAAGGGCTCTGTGAGGAGGTCCAGGTGAAGCACAGATTGTGTTCTGACCCTTCCAGGGTGACCCGCGTGAGTCTGGCTCAGCTGTGCATGGGAGGTGAGCAAGCTCTGACTGTTTTAGGAAGGGGTGGAGAGGAGACAGCCACTGTCAGAACACGAGGTGGGGGCGTGACCCTGACCTCTCTCCCCTCTCTTCTGCCAATCGGTGGGTGCTCTCCTGAGGCTAATCCCAACCAGAAGCCAGAGGGCAAGGCTGGGTGGTCCATACTGGGCAGGCCTGGGGGCAGAGTGGGGCGGTTGTAGAAAGGCATCAGAGACCGTCCAGTTCCAAAGGCTGAAGAACTCCGGCAACGGGACAGGGTGTCAGAGGGCTGGGCTTCGACCCGGGAAGGAGGGACCAGCTGCTGGGTAGAGGTTTTCAGACAGAAAATCTGCGGACCTCAGGGATGCAGGCAGAGGAAGAGCAGGGCCTGAAGTGGCCCCCTGATCACTAAGGCGCACCCCGACACAGGGCACAGCACTCTGTCCCGGAAGTGGCACAGGTTCTTGGCCTGGTGAAAGGGCTCAGGGAAGATCCACGACACCTGCTCTTTATCTCACAGGTGGGTCCATAAACCAGTTTCATCTGCTAAGAAGGAAATAACCTGACTTGTGACCCAGGCTGGGAGCGCGGGCCACACTGGTTACGTGGATGTGTAGATGCTACAGAGCTATCCACGGCTTACCCTGGAAAGAAAGAGGAAAGAAGCAAGTTCGTCGTACACTCGGACTCTAGACCCCGCTCTTAGGCCAGTGATTCCTACCCAGGGCCATTCTGTCTCCCAAGCCATGTTTGCAGACGTTCTGGGTTCTCTCAGCTGGGGGATGGGATGGCAGTTAGTGGGTAGAGGTCAGGGATGCTGCTAAACACACCCCACAGTCCACAGGGCAGCTACCACAATGGGATGGGCAGCCTCAGATGTCACAGGGCAGAGCACGAGAAAGCCTGCTTTAGGCTGAATGCCCAGTTCCATTTTAGCAGCCTTGGCCAGAACGGTTAAGGAATCACTGGATATTCACGTGTAGAACAGCTTGGGCTCTGCTACTGATGTTAAGAATTCTCATGAGTAGGGAGGAGGGCGCCTGACTGGCTCAGCGGGTAGACATGTGACTCTTGATCTTGGGGTTGTGAGTTCAAGCCCCATGCTGGGGACTGGGGGTAGAGTTTATTTAAAAAACAAAACAAAACAAACCCCCCCCCCAAAAAACAAACAAAACAAAACTTGAAAATCAGAAAAAGAATTCCCATGAGTGTTATTTGTGGGCCTGGATCTGAAGTGTCATCCACAGAACTGGGCTGATGGCCACCACTGCCTCTACAGTCCGAGACTGAGGGGACTCTGTGATCCTGAGACCTCACCTCCCACCTTCACACTCTTCAATATTCACAGGCTCACGGCAGTCCCTGGTGACACCCCTCCTCCTGGTCCCTCCTTCCCAGGTCGAAGCCCAGCCCTCTGACACCCTGTCCCGTTGCCGGAGTTCTTCAGCCTTTGGAACTGGACGGTCTCTGATGCCTTTCTACAACCGCCCCACTCTGCCCCCAGGCCTGCCCAGTATGGACCACCCAGCCTTGCCCTCTGGCTTCTGGTTGGGATTAGCCTTAGGAGAGCACCCACCGATTGGCAGAAGAGAGGGGAGAGAGGTCAGGGTCACACCCCCACCTCGTGTTCTGACAGTGGCTGTCTCCTCTCCCATGGCCAGAGCTATAGCCAGGTGACCCTGTCAGTGTCCAGACTGGTACACACTGAGAAGTGGGAAGGGGTGTGAAAATGGATTAAGTCATTTTTTAAACACTTGCATATCGATGAACAAATTGATTTTACTGTATTGGCGGACCTTTAAAGTAGCGTTATTCAGAAACTGTTTGCAAAACAGTTTTTTTTTTTTAGAAAAAGAATACTTGGACCCATTAAAACAACTTAATATTATTCAGTCATTATATTCTTGACACATAATAACATATTTTAATTTTTCAGTATTTCTAATAGCATGTCACTGGTATTCTAAAAAACATACATTGGGGTTCATGCGTGGCTCAGTTGGTTAAGCGTCCAACTTGATTTCGGCTCAGTTCATGATCTCAGGGTTGTGAGATCCAGCCCTGCTTAACTGGGCTCCACACTCAGCTCAGTGGGGAGTCTGGTTGAGATTTTCTCTCTCCCTTTCCCTCTGCCCCAACCCCCCGCCATGTGCATGCCTTCTCTCTTTTGCTCTCTCTCAAACCAGTAAATAAATAAAACCTTAATATTTAAAAAAATTAAATTAAAACAAATTTTTTAGATCTTAATTTCATTTTTTTTAATACAGTGGCTTGGAATCTTCTTCAAAGCTGCATATTTTATGGTTGATGAATTTGAAACTGAAACTTTTGATTGGCTCTCCTTGTAGGCTATAACATTTTTAATTGAGGAAATATTAGTAAGCTCAGAGCAAATTCTACTAAATTCTTAAGTCCAGTATTTTTCTTTTTTTTTTTTTTTTAAAGATTTTATTTATTTATTTGAGACAGAGAGAATGAGAAAGAGAGAGCACATGAGAGGGGGGGAGGGTCAGAGGCAGAAGCAGGCTCCCTGCCAAGCAGGGAGCCCGATGCGGGACTCGATCCTGGGACTCCAGGATCATGACCTGAGCCGAAGGCAGTCGTTTAACCAACTGAGCCACCCAGGCGCCCTCTTTTTTTTTAAAGATTTTATTTGACAGAGACAACGAGAGAGGGAACACAAGCAGGGCGAGTGGGAGAGGGAGAAGCAGGCTTCCCGCCGAGCAGGGACCCCGATGCGGGGCTCGATCCCAGGACCCTGGGACCATGACCTGAGCTGAAGGCAGATACTTAATGGCTGAGCCACCCAGGTGCCCCAAGTCCGGTATTCTTCTATTGAGACATGTAACTATGTCAGCCCAAATGTTTTTACAGGTACTATTTGTTTGCCTCTATGAGCGTAAAGGTGATCAAATGCTATCATCAACTAAAACTTGTCAAATAAGTTGTCTTATTTTTTTTAATGTTACATCAATTGTGGATGCTGTAAATTTATGTCTGGTCCATTTCAATCATTCCATTACAGAATATCCGTTTATCCAATTAAATATCGAGGGCTTTGTTGGAAGACTTGGTGCAAGCTGGGATAGTGTGGGGTCCAGTCATACCACTTCAGCTTTAAGCCATGTGCGCCGTACAGGCCTCCTGGGGCCTCATGGCTTCGTTTCCTCTGTTGCTTTGGTGGAGAGCAGTGTCACTGTCTTCCTGTTTACAAGCTGTATATTCAGTGACTGCAATTTATTTTTTAAAGGTTTTATTTCTTTATTTGAGAGACAGAGAGCACGCACATGTGAGAGAGAGTAGGAGCAGGGGGGAGGGGCAGAGGGAGAAGCAGGCTCCCCACGGAGCAGGGAGCCCGACGCGGGGCTCGATCCCAGGACCCCGGGATCCTGACCTGAGCCGAAGGCAGACGCTTAACGACTGAGCACCCAGGCGCCCCTGAGTCCATGATACTGATGGGGAAAAAAAAATCAAACTATTATTTCAGTTTGCTTCACTGTTTTTCTCCTTGAAATAACTGTTTATACAACTAACACATTGCTTCATTTTTCACGTGTATCTGAAGAGATTTGGACTAAAAAATTAGCAGAATTAATGTTAAATATTTGATAAAGTCATGGTTTTTAAGTCAACATACAAATGTGTCCTACAGCCTGTTGAATTGTGCTTCCGGGCCTGTCCTCTTAAAATGCCACCTTACCCAGAAGTCGGTGCTCCAGCAGGTTTGTCTCTTCTGGATTCACACCACTGGTGTGGTGGTACCACGGTGGCCCTCGTGCTGATCAGTAGCTGTCAGATGTTCGGGCTCTTAGGGGTTTATCACCAGCTTTCTTGAGAAGCAAACTCAGTTTTAAATTAAACGCTTTTGGGTTTTGTTTATTTATTTTTTTAAAATTTTATTAGAGTGCTTGTGTGCAGTGGGGAGGGGCAGAGTTTGGAAAGTGAGCGAGAATCCCAAGTCTGACTCGGGGCCTGAGATCATGGCTTGAGCTGAAATCAAGAGTCGGACACAACCGACTGAGCCGCCCAGGCGTCCCTGCACTTCTATTTTTGAACTGATTGCTGTCCAAAGTATTTGTTGCAAAATGACAAAAAGGTTATAACAGGTTTAGCGTCACGCCATGCGCCGTAGCAGATCCGCTCAGGCTGTGCTCCCTGTGTTACTAACGCATGGTCAAGCCACTGCGTGCCCTGAACCTGTCGTTGCCCAGCATTCCCGCCCACCCTGCCGTGGCGGCCCGGGGCACCTTGCATCCCGCGGGGGCCGCAGTACAGCTGCCTGGCACACCCGGGGTCCGGCAGGGGCACTGAGTGCTCCCCCACCTGGGCTGGCATAGACACCCCAGCTCTCAGGTCGGAGTGCACTGCGCTTTGCCACCAAGTACCCTGTGTGTTCCCGATAGGGAGGAGCACTCACTGTTCCTGCAAAGAGTTGACAGAGAGGAGTGCCCATGTATTAGAGAAACTGTCCGCCACACTTGAGCCACATGCCCTAGAGGCTGGAGACTAAGAGATTTGCTGTTCAGCTTATTTGGCTGCAGTTAATAATAATACTTATGAAAAACATGGGGAACATTTGAAACCAGAGGGGATCCTGAAACTGTGCAAACCAGGTGTATGACCATGCAGGCTGCAGTCCTCCTGGCTCCCTGCCTTTGCCTGGGGGGCAGGAGAGGGTAAGGCTGCAGAAAGGTGGGTCTGTAACATCCTCTGCTCCATTCAACTGGGGAAACCCAGGAGAGAGCTAAGATTGAAAACGGGTTTCTTAGGTAGAACAGAAATGGTTTCAGTGTATCATAACTTCAGAATGAATTGTACACTTTGGTATAACCAACATTACCAAGTAAGCACCATGGTTTCCCTGCTTGGAGGTTTCGAGCCCTGCAAGGGAGACTGGGTGGAGGCGGAGTACTGGATCCGGCCGGGCACGTGGAACAGCGAGGCCATCTCAGTGAAGCCCCTGAGGTACAAGCGCGTGGACAGGGTAGGTGCTGGCCCTCGCTTGTCCTTGTCTTCCTGTCTTTTCACAGCCCAGGCTTCTCCTGGGTGCATTGGGAAGTCAAGCTGTTTCCTCGCTGAGAACGCTGGTTTTCTTAAGGAGATCATTGGAGATCGCCTGGCATGCTCGTACAATGCAATCCTAGGTGCTGTAGTTTAACAGAATGTGGAAACGTTCTCACTGCTGGGACGAGGGGGTGGGTGAAGGGCTGGAGCTCGCCTGTAAAGGCTGGTGCACTCTGGCGTTGGAGACTGGAGTTTTCACAGAGTGAGGGTGTGTGCTGGGCTGGGACGGAGACACGGGGAGTGAGCCCGGGCCACCGGACACGCTCTCACTCCACGACCTCAGCCTTGGCTCTGAGGGCCTTACACGTTCATGAAATCTTCGGGGCTTTGCTTCTCCAAGACCAGGGTCCCCGCTCCCCCTAGAGGTTGGACTTGGTCTGCAGTGGGGCCCAGGTGAGGTGCAGGCCAGCCCTCGTTGGGCTGGTTTGGAGAGGCCGGCCCCTGGTGCGGCACACATTTACACAGTCAATTACTGTGTTTGCAGGTCTGCATTTCTAGCCTCTGCGGGAGAAACGGGGTGATAGATGACAGCATCTTTTTCACCTTGGACTCTCTGAAACTTGCTGAAGGATACGTGCCTCGAAGACATGACGTGGTCAGTGCCGTGGTGGTGGAGAGCAGCCAGTCATGCTATGTCTGGAGAGCCCTATGCATAACCCCAGTGAAAAGACGGTAATGAGGAAACGGCTCTTCTTTGGGAAGGGAGAGGCCCAACTGAAGTGTGCTTTAAGAGTTGCTTTAATAAGCTCAAATAATAGCCTGTCCAAATCCTGAGCTGGGCAGTTAAAGGGAAAGTATCTTCTGGAAGGTTTTCGGTGATCTTCGTGGTTGATTAAAGTTCTAGTTAACAGTTCCTTCTTAATCCTTAATCTTATACTGGCAATTTTCACATTTTGATGGGGTTTTATAGCTTTTGTTCTTTTTTCACATGTTGGTATTTTTTAGAACATGTTGGACATAGTAGGTTCTTAATTTTTTTTTAAGATTTATTTATTTGGGGGGGGGGAGGGAGAGGGAAAGAGAGTCCCAAGCAGATTCCACACAGAGAGCGGAGCCTGATGCAAGGCTCAGTCTCATGACCCTGCGATCAGGACCTGAGCCAAAACCAAGAGTCAGACGTTTAACGGACTGAGCCACTCAGGCGCCCCTTAGAATCGTTGAGTCTCTCATATCCACATTCTTCATTCTGTGCCCCAGCAAACTCGCACCTTGTCCACACATGTTTATAAGGCACCACGGGGCCCTCCCTGAGCTTTCCATGTAAGTGGCAACCCTGCCCTGCCTCGGCTCCCTTCTGTGGCCTGCTTTGTCTCCTTAGCACGTCCCTCCAGTGAGCTTCCTGTACGTTCTCCTCGGTTATCCTCTATATCCTCGGATCACCTGGAATGCAGGTTCCGTGCAGGGAGTTTGTGTCCTGTGTCCCTGTACGCACTGAGCACTTGCCTTGGCGTCTTTCTTTGTGCCCCTGGGGGCGTGCCTGTGGGGAGCACCACTGGCGTATAGAAGACTCAAGAGGACGGAACGCCTGGCTCAAGGCTGTGGAGGTGGGCTGGGGAGCCATGCCCCTGTCCCAGCCAGCAGACGCCCTCATCCTTGGCCACTCAGTGCCCAGTTGCCCTGCCCCACAGGACCCTGCTTTGCTGTTGGAGAATGACTCTGTCCCATCTGTGGGGCAGTGAAGCCAGATACATGGCCCTTACCCCCTCTCACCACCCACGACGGTCTGGCAGGAACAGGAGGTCTGGTTTTAGCTCCATCTGATGGACGCGGTGGTATGAGCATGAGACAAGGCAGGAGCTCATTGCCCAGTGTCTGTGCTGCAGGAGTAGCATGGCTCCTCCCTGTGTCTGAACCAGGCTCTTGGGCGTCCCGCTCGTTCTGTCATCTTCCTGGTAGTGAGCAGCCAGAAGCCCTGGGACAGAAGCCGGGAGGCCCGCTTCCCACATTAGGCTTCATAGTCACTGGGAGCCACATGCCCAGTTTAAGGAAACCCCTATGCCAGGAAGACATGAGCTTCCTTGACTCTTCATACCCCGCAGTTACCTGCGCTCCTGATTGCCATGGGCACCGGAGGGTAGCGGCCAGTCCTGCCCCTCACTGACCATCAGAGAGAAACTAGTTGTCATTTCAGGCTTCAGGGCCAAGTGTATTCCTTGGAATGACTTATCGTTTGTCTCCAATTCTAGAGTCTTACTGTCTAGTCTGTTGTGTTTTATAAGCACTTTTTCACACGCTCTGTGGCTTTTCAGTTTGTTATGTCTTCGAGAGGAGTAGTGGCTCAGAGCAGATGTGGACCAGCATCTGTTGAATGGGTGGAGGCACAACCAGTGGGCTGTGGATGGTCAGTTTCTGGGGCGCCTCCTCAGGTGGCCCCTGGGCTGATGTAGGTCTGGGGTGGGGGGCTGATTCTCCTTGGGGAGGGGTCACTCCGATCCCAGGCACATTGCATGAAGCTTCTCCCTTGACTGCCTCCAGTAGTCATCTTCATAGGCAAGGGAAATTTTTCCACCTTCATCGCTGGATGCTGGCTGAGAGCCAGCCCCAAATCCTGTGACTTCAGAATTCCTCATAATGTCCTAATTAGAGTGGGGGATTAGAGGGTGAGTGGTGGATGAAGGGAATGTGCTGGGTCCCGGGGAACTCCCAGCCTGTGAGCGGTCAGTTCCCCTTTCCTGAATTTATAGTGGAAACGAATGTCCCGCCCTTCAGCAGAAGCCCAGCAGATGCCCTCTATGTGCCAAGCCCCGTTCTAGCCCGAGGAGTACTGCCTTGGACAAAGAAGAGCCATGTTTCTGCCCTGGGAGAGCTTATGTGCTGTCACCCCACTCAGGCTTCCTGATCCCTAAGGGGAGGCTGCAAGCGGCAGCTTGGGGCAGTGGGGCTCTGTCTGTGTGGGTTCCCTCCACGAGCTGGTCCACATTCCCCAGCATGAGCCCTGTGTGTATGCTCCACTCAGACCCACTGTCTGCGTGCCTGGTTGATGTCGGGAAAAGCACCAATTAACTGCGTGCGAAGCAGAGCTTCCACTCTCCTCCAGATGCAGCGTCTCCTGCCATCTTCCCCATCCCCATTCCCTGGGTGGCTTGAGCCAGAAACCTTCCAGTCATTCCTGACTCCCTTCCTTGCTCGTATTTCTCAACCCTCCATTAGCAGATGTTGGCTGTCTACAAGAACTGGGACTCTGCTTCCATGGCCCCCTGGGTCTGGGGTGAGGGCAGAGGAGGGACTGAGCTGTGGGAGGCACGGGAGGAGGAGTTAGCCGCTGTGGGAGGCATGTGTGGACGTGGCGGGGAGGAATGTGTGGACAGGAGGGGCTTGGGGGGCAGAAGCTGGCTGTGGAGGGGGCACTGGTGTGGTTGAGAATGTCACTGAGTTTGTGGCCGGAGCCCCATTTTCTGAATGGAGCTGCAGGCTGGGTGGGAAGGGGAGCGATGCCAGATTGCTGTCCAGACGAGCCCTGTGGGTCTGCAGTGAGGAGGACGGAGCTGCCTGCTTCCTGCCAGTGTCCACGGAATGAGGGGAATCGGAGGGTCTATAAAGGGAGGGTGCCTCCCCTCACGCCTCCTGGCAGCCCTAAGAGGAGAGGATTGAACGCTCCCTCCGCGGCATGTTCCCAGAATCAGGAACTCCTTCAAGAGGTCGCCACTGTGTTGCTTCCTTTTTTCTAGATCTTAGAGAATTTGTCATTTTCTTCTTCAAGATGTTTTGCTGTCCTTCTCCGAAATTCTAAGTATTGTAGGAACTCTGTATGTAGTTTTGTGGCCATACGTCCCTGGGGGACGTTGGCCCTGCAGTGGGTGCGGCGCATCTGGAAGGAGCATGGCCGTGGCCGGGAGGCGGGTGGTGGAGCTTCGGGATGCCTGCCACCGGATGCTGTTCTTTGGGTGCTCTCTGCAGGGACCCCGCTGCCTGTGAAGAGGCTGCCGATGAGTCCTGTGGAGCCCTTTTACTGAAAAACAAAGGTGATATTGAAGTCACGAGGATGACAAATTTTGGAACATTAAAAGAAGGAGGAAGTAAAAATATGGTGGTCTGGATAGAGTAAGTTTGTCACTTAAGTTATGTTAATGAGTTTTAAATTGTTAATTGTGATTTAAGAATTTCTGGGGGAAAAAAGAATTCTGTAGAACCAACTTTATTTTGGTTAATGAACTGTTCTGTTCATTTTTTCCTTTATGGAGATCTTTTAGAAGTTTTTCACCCTAAAACATCCTTTTTATTTCTATTCATAAAGGTATTTACAATCATTTTTCACTGATAAGATTGAATTCTGTGTTTTATGGTAGCTGATTATTTTAGCTTCAGCAATCTTGTCTGTATTCATGGCTTATTTTCTTTTTCCAGGAATAAAGGAGATATTCCTCAAAACTTAGTCAGCTGTAAACTAGCTGGCTGGGATAAAGCTAAACAATTCAGATTTCAAACACCGGATAAAACCCAGATGTGCCCAGTAGGGTCTCTTGTTCCTGTTTCTGAGAAGGAGAGGAATCTTTCGGATGAAAATATTAACTCACTAGATAGCTACCAAAAACACACAACCTGTCAGGCATCAGAGAGCAGTGCGGTGAACATCACAGAAGTCTCTCCAGGTAGACGTTTCTCCTGTTACCGCGTTAGGTCAGCCGGCCGTGAGCCCCGCGGGGTCTGCGCAACAGGGCGGCCGCTGCTCCCGGGGCCCTGGGCTGGGGCGGAGTGACCAGCGCACTCTAGCTGGTGCGCCCGTTTGTGCGCTGTTCTGGTTCTGGGCTCTTGTCTGATGTTTTGGGACTGAAGAGAAGATAAAAATAGCTTGACCGATACCCAGACGTGCTTTAGATGTGCTGCTTCCTGTGAGTGGCTCCAGACTCGGGAAGGGCTGCCTGCTGTCCACGGGTGTTTTTGTCACCTACTGTCTGGCGCTTTGTGTGTACGTGTGCGTTTCCACCAGCCTGCCACCACTGTCAGGGACCGCTTAGCTTCTGATCTAATTCTGGATTTCGTTTCCGTCTCCCAGACGACTGTGCTCGTGAAGGAGAAGATGGGGACAAAGAAGAGAGGAAGCCGGGGAAGCAGGTGACAGAGCTGGAGCCCGGAGGGTTCATCCCTCCCGGTGGAAGAGCCCCGATTGTGATTGTATGTGATGCAAAGTACGTGGCTGGAGGGCTGGGAGTGAGTTTATTTTGGGGCCATTTGTGTATTTGGATTTTTAGGCATCATGGGTGATTCTTCTAAGTTGGAGGTTCTAAATGTATTCCTAACTATTCTAATGAGACAAAACCGTAAGAAAAAGCACTGGTGGTGAGTTTACCAACCGGAGCATTGCCTCCCCAAGCCTGACAAGCTGCCCGCCCCCACCCGCTCACCCCAGCTTCTGACCCTCAGTCCTGTTGGAGTCCATCCACTCTCAGCCCCTTGGCCACGGCTCCTCACCTTCCCTCCGGCTCCCTCAGCTGAGGCCTTCCTGCCTCTTGTCTCCAGCTGGGCTGCTGGCTGGGTACAGGGGGCAGGGGGCTGAGACCTCCCTTCCTGGGCGGACCGCAGATAATCCCAAGCCGCCACCACCCCACCCACCCCGGCATCTGGGTGGCAGGCCTCTTCCTTTCTCAGCAGCTCTCTACAGTTGCTAATTCTTAATCTTTTCTAAAAATGGGACTCGGGGGCGCCTGGGTGGCTCAGTCGGTGAAGCATCTGCCTTCGGCTCAAGTCGTGATCCCGAAGTCCTGAGATCAAGTCCCGCATCAGGCTCCCTGCTCAGCGGGGAGCCTGCTTCTCCCTCTCCCAGTCCCCCTGCTTATATTCTCTCTCTCTCTCTCAATCTCTCTCAAATAAATAAAATACTTTTTTTAAAAATGTGACTCTGATTAAACCACCACCTGCTTCAAGCCCACAGCCGTCACAGCTGGGTCAACCATTCGCACAGACCGCTCTTTAGCCAGAGCTGTGTGGTGCCACCACCTTAAATGATCTTTTAAATGTGACAGCACAGAAATCAGTGAAAGGCAGTAGGTGAGCACAAAGTGTGGCGCCTCCGGGAGAGCCTGCCTTAGAGAAGCAGCAGGAAATTGGGCAGAAAGCAAAGTAAAAGCAGTCTATTTTTGGTAACATTACACAATTCTGATTGAAACTTGAGAACGCTGACGGTGTCTTTCCTATTCTTAAGTTTGAGAATCACAGAATAGTTGAGGTGGCTGATTTTATTGTGGGAAGACATTCTTATTTTAGAAAGCTCATTTTCTCCTCTGACGAGAATTATTAAAAACTAAGGGTGACTGTGGTTTCGTGGCCGACTTTCCATACACGTACAAAGGGGAATTCTGTTGGATCCGCTTGTCTTATTTAAAATTAAATTGCTTTTTGTTTTTTCAAGGAATTCCGGCCGCTGCAAGGAGCTCCTTCTACTCTGCTTCTCCAACTTTGTAATTGGGCGGTTCCTTGAAGTGAATGTCGTAAGTGGGGAGGAGTCGCTAATAGCTGTCCGAGAACCATTTTCTTGGAAAAAGGCTAAAAGTTCCACCACATTAACATCCACAAAAACTACAGTTGTTGTGACCACACAGAAAAGGTACCGTGAGCAGAAAAGACAATGAATCCAAATGCGTGCTTGAGGTGTGTGAGAGACGCGTGGGCCATGTCGCTGTTGAAGAGAGGCCAGCATCCTGGGATAAAGCTGGGGGCAGCTGGGCGGGCGCCTCTTCCTGTCTCCGTACTTGGGGGGAGAGGTGTGTTTTCATGCGACTCCTACAGTTCTGTCTCTGAGGAGGGCCCGGCTGTGTGAGTGTGAGGACAGAACAGTAGGCCACGGCCCTCTGGGCCACCACTCCGCCCTGGCTGCTCCTGCCATGTCTTGTGTTCCCAGCAGCGCAGACACCCTGCATCTCACACAGGCACCCAGAGGCACCAGTTGGCAAGGGGTCCATAAGATGTGGCCAGTAAGCGACCACCCACACAGGGTGGTCCATGTGTTCTGTCTGCAGCTGCTGAACTGAAAAATCTCTGAAAAGCAGAATTTTTTTTAAGATTTTATTTATTTATTTGTGAGGGAGTGAGAACAGGCAGAGGGAGAAGCAGGCTCCCCACTGAGCAGGGAGCCCGATGCGGGGCTCGTTCCCAGGACCCTGAGATCATGACCTGAGCCAAAGGCAGATACTTAACGAGTGAGCCACCCTGGCTTCCCTGGAATTTTTTTTTTAAGTTTGGTGCCAGAAAATCTGGCCTAGGGATGGGAGGATATTTCCTGACTTTACTCTGTGATGGGAAAGCTCAGCCCTCAGCTGTGGGAACTGACAGGTTTAACTTAGGTACTGCCCAGAATCCCCTGGGGTGGTAGGTATTTCTCTTCTAATACTGGAAAATCGCGAATTTGAAATCACATTTTTCCCCAGTAACAATTCAAGGTGAGGTGTTACGGATTTCTCTAATTTGCAGGCTAGAGAAGAAATCTGTTAGCAGAGTGTTAAGTGGTTGGCTTTGGGGTTAGATCACTGCTTGGAACCAGCACTACCGCTGTGTGACCTTGGGCCAGTGTCAGAGCCTTTCCGAGCCCTAGTCTCGTTTGTAAGACGGTAGTGTCCCTCACATGGTTACGAGCATTAAAAACGTCCTTTCTGACAATGGAGCGATCAGTAGTGATCAGTAAGTCGTAAGAGCCACTGCTCATGGAAAGGGCATGCCCTGGAGATGGACCCGAGAACACGGGAGCCAGCAGTGACCATGGAAAGTCCTAAATGATTGGGTTTTAGTTACCGGAGCTTATGAGACCGCTCGGTTGTCACGTAGTGGTGTACCAGGCAACTTTCTAGTTAAAGTTTGACTTACCTAGAAAGTGAACTAGACCAACAATCCCCTGATCAGCTGTTTCCCTATGTCACTGTGTGGGAGTACCTCTAAAACAGGAGATCTTGGTTTTCTGTTGTCAACTTAGTGACCCGGAGTGCCTGTCCCGGTCCGCTTGGGTCTCCTGGAGCTCCCGGCACCTGCTTCCTGCCCTGTCTTTGCCCCCTGCCCAGAACAGCGTTGTCTGTGTGTTTGCTTAGCCAGTCTCTTGAGGACCTCTTTGTGCCAGGACCTTCTCGGCTGAATCTCTGACTATTCTAAGCTAGAAACAGACATGTTTTGTTAACTCAGCATGGATTTTGAGACCATGCGGTAAGACTGTTCAGGCCGTTTACCCAAACGTGTGTGTAGTGATGATCCTGTCCCCTTTGTCGTGTTCATGTTAGTAATTAATACTTCACTGTCGTTTACTGAACGCTCTGCTTCCACACATACTTGACGTGTGTGCTTTGGTGGAGCCCGTGACTCAGGGGGGAGGTGTTGGGCCTTCCCGGTGCTGCTCGTGGTGGCTCTGGGGGCCTTTCTGCCACAGAACTTCTCTCTAAGCAGCCTTCCCATCCAGAGCTGAGCTACAGGGATATCCAGGTGAGGTGACTGTGGAGTAAGGGGGTCGGGGCTACGTGTCTCCCACCCCCTGCACTCAGTATGAGCTGGAAGCAGCAGCAGTTAGAATGAGGGAGGGGGGCCCGTCTTCAGCGTGTGCAGGTGCGTGTAATCAGAGGTTCCCTGGACCTCCCTGGGACACGTCGCTTCTCTTCCACTGTCTCTTCTCCCGCTGTTTCCTTTCCGGTCACTTCTTGTGCTGTATTAGACCTGCCCACAGCAGCAGGATGTTCTTCATCCTGACGGTGGCCAACTTTGGTGACTCCTCCCTACAGCCCTTTCTGGGGAAAGACAGAAGCCTGAGGGTGAAACCGAATTTCCCCGGAGAAACTCCAGGCTGAAAAGCAAGAAGGCAGGACCCAGACAGCAGCCTTTACCGAATGTGTTCTGCATTCCTGCGGGAGTGGTTCTGATGTTCTAGGCTCATAGCGGCAGTAGGAGTTAGCGGGTGGGAGTTCAGGAACAGTGCTTTTCAGACTCACTGGTTCTGCGGGATTCTTGGGCGCGGCAGCCCTGCCCACCTGTTGGAGGGCACAAGAGGGCCCTGTGAGAGCCGGTGTGGGGGAGGGATCCCAAAGCAGCTGAAGTAAGTTTGCAAGGTCCAGACTGACACTAGCAGTTCACATTTGTTTTTGGTTCTTGAAGGACCTTTAGTCTTTCCGAAGCGGGAAGGATGTCTGAGTAAAAATGGCTTGTATGAGACACGGGGTGATTAAGAATTTTGACTTGTGCAATTTTTTTTTTTTTTTAAGGAACTCAAGACGACAACTTCCAAGTTTTCTTCCACAGTATCCAATACCAGATAGACTTAAGAAATGTGTGGAACAAAAAATTGACATTCTGACTTTTCAGCCATTACTCGCAGAGGTAGGAAATACATCTGATGTGAAACATTCTTCACCACACTTGAGTGTTTCCTGATGAAATGAGGATGAACCCCGCTTGGGCTCAGACCTCGGACTGGTTTGTTTTTACCACAGGTAGCTGGGAATATCAGGTCAGTGAGAGAGAGGGACCACTGCTGTTGACGCTGCTTGGGGGGAACCCCACTGCCCCCCGCCCAGCCTGTCTGTGCTAGGCTGGCGGCCTGCCTCTGAATGGCTGGCTGTCCGGGATAAAACTCTGAGCCACTGAGAAGACAGGACGTGGGGTCTCAGTCCTCTTTAGTTAAGTTTAGCTAGGGAGCCACATGTGGAGAGTGGGGTTTGGGCAGCACAGGTGTGGGGCGTCACAGTCTGAGGGATGCTCTAACATGCCCAAGGGACAAGACCCCCACCGTGGCACCTTCCAGTTCTCTTTCCTTGGACTTTCTGCTGGTGTCATAAATTTGGCTTCTACATATGTTTCGAATTCCATGCTGCATTTTACCGTTTTTGCATTACATTCATGTAATCAGTTCTCTCTTAAAGGCATTTTAAAAGCTAAATCTTTTTTTTAAAGGCTTTATTTATTTGACAGACACAGTGAGAGAAGGAACACAAGCAGGGGGAGGGTCAGCGGGAGAAGCAGACTCCCCGCCGAGCAGGGAGCCTGATGCGGGACTCGATCCAGGGACTCCAGGATCATGACCTGAGCCGAAGGCAGTCGCTTAACCGACTGAGCCACCCAGGCACCCAAGCTGTCTTTTTTGACACCACGTAGTTAGCAACCTTGGTGCTGTGCCCGTCACTCCTTCGTGGGGACCCAGGCTCCCGTGGGGCCCTTGTGCTGAGCAGCGGGGGCCTCTGTGGTGCTTGGGTGCCAGCAGTCGGTTCTTTCAGCTCCTCTATGTCTGGGGAAGTATTCTGCCTCCGTTTTTGAAGGACATTTTGACTGGGTCTTGAATTCTAGGCTGGAATTTTATTTTATTTTATTATTTTTATTTTTTTGAAGATTTTATTTATTTGAGAGCGAGAATGAGAGACAGCATGAGAGGGAGGAGGGTCAGAGGGAGAAGCAGACTCCCCGCCGAGCAGGGAGCCCGATGCAGGACTTGATCCCGGGACTCCAGGATCATGACCTGAGCCGAAGGCAGAAGCTTAACCATCTGAGCCACCCGGGTGCCCTCTAGGCTGGAATTTTAAAGCTGCTGCCCCGCCATCTTCCGGCTTGCCGTGTTTTCAGTGAAACACCTGCTTTCCTTTAGCTTTTGTTCTTCTGCATATAACGTGTACTTTTTCCTAGCAGCTTCTAAGTTTTTTTCGTTATTACTATTTCTTAAAAAATGTAATTTGCAATTTGCTTTAGTGTAGTTTTCTTCTAATTTCTTGGCTTGGGGTTCTCTGAGCTTCATGGATATGTGGGCTTACAGTTGTCCTCAAATTTGGGTGGTTTCTGGCCGTTCTGTCTTCAGAGGCGCGCTCTGCCGAGCCCCTTCCTCAGATTCCCGTTGCTCGTGCATCGGCTGCTTGGAGCTGCTGCACAGCTCGCCGCCGCTCTGCTCACTCATTTGGGTTTTGGAAGCCTCCTGTGGCCAGTCCTCAAGTTCACTAGTGTCTTCCTCAGCAGTGTGCGGCCCCGTCCCGTGTGTTTTGATGGCACACGTGGTAGCTGTCAGCCACCGGTTCAGCGTGGTCTCTGCTTCCCGTGCTCAGTGCTTTCCTGCTCTTTGAGTAACAGCCGTTACAAGGTGCTCGTCTGCACATTCTGCCACGAGTCAGTTCTGGTTCCATGAGGGGTTTTCTCCCCGTTATGAGTTGTCGTTTCTGTTCCTAAGCCTCATAATCTTTGTCTGGGTGCCATACATTCTGGATTTTACCGTGTTGGCCGTTGGGGTATTTTTCTGTTCCTGAAAATATTCTGAGGTTTGTTCTGGGATGCAGTTAAGTTACTGTGAAACAGTCGGATACTTTCAAGCCTGGCTTTAAGGCTTTGTCAGGTGGGACCAGAATGGCGTTTGATTTAGGGCTAATACCCTTCTGAATACTCCGTCCAGTGTCTCGTCTATTACAAGTCTCTCCATTTGGGCTGGTGGGATTCACGCTGTTCTCGGCCCTGTGGGAGCTCTAGGAATTATTCCCTCTAATCCAGTGCTTCCCAACAGGTGACAGTTGCCCTCCCAGGAGACATTTTTGGTCGTCCTGGCCGGGGGTGGTAGTATCAGCAAATGAGTAGGGGCCAGGAACGCCGGTAAATACCCTACAATGCACAGGACGGCCCCCACCCCAGAAAAGAGTGCAGCCCAAGTATTGGTTGTGCCGGGGCTGAGGAACCTGCTCTTATACCATCAGGTGGGCGTCCCAGCAAGAAACATGGCTTCTTACACTGGTGCACTGACCAGTGCTCAGCTGACAGTTCGCGGGGGGCCCTCTGAAGCTCTGCAGACCTCTCTCGGTGCTGCTCTCGCTTCCTGGCACTCTGCCCCCTTGGCCTCCTTGGACCCCAGCTCCATCTCCTCAAGAGACCACACGGCTGCTGGGCTCTCTGCCTAGGTGGTAGCCGGGGCAGTTGCGGGCTCACTGACGTAGCCTCCCCAACCTCAGGGCCGCTGTCCTACGCTGCTTGCGGGTCAGTATTCAAAAGCCAGTCTCTCCCTGTTGGCTGAGTTTCAGCAGCCCGGACTTAGCCCCTCCAGCTAAGCTGCAGCTGCCTTCCTGGACCGCGGGGGTGTTGGACGGGTGACTCTGCTCTCACTCACTCGCTGGTTTTTTTTTTTTTCAGCTTTTGAACATGTCGAACTACAAGGAAAAGTTCTCGACTTTGCTCTGGCTTGAGGAGATTCATGCAGAAATAGAACTGAAAGAGTATAACATGAGTGGGGTCACCTTGAAAAGAAATGGTGACCTGCTGGTTCTGGAGGTCCCAGGATTGGCTGAAAGTAGGCCTTCTCTGTATGCAGGTGGGTTCGTTACGTGTCACATTTTACTAGAGGGACCAGCAGACGTTGAACCCCCGTCCGGGGAAGAATGTTTCTGTTGGCAACACTGCAGTCACGTCATCTCATTTCCTTTGCTTTGGGTTAGAATTTTCTGTAAAACTTGGTCAGCACGTTGAGGGCATCCAGCACCTCACTCTGGGCATACTGGTGCTGGTTTTAAGCAGCTCATTCCAGGGATGTTTATTTTACTTTTTCAAAGTGTTTGATTTTAGAGTTACAATGGCAGAATTGGGGGATTTTGTAGTTTTACATGTGGTTCTGTATTTTTTAACTAGGTGATAAGCTGATTTTAAAAACTCAGGAGTACAATGGACATGTCATCGAGTACATCGGCTATGTGATTGAGGTGAGAGGTGCTCCGGATCTGCTAGTGCGGGACCAGCCCTTCCAGCCGGCCAGCTTCCTGCCGGGGCTGGGGCAGGGTTGCTCCTTCAGCCTTTGACAGGATTTCAGAAAATTCAGGATAAAGTGAATATTTAAATAAATTTGATGTACAAAGAGAACTTAACAAAAAAAATCCCTATAATTTTCAATCATGAGAGCCATATTTACCTTTCATCACGTGTAAGTCGTGGTGTTTGCATTTAGCCCAATTTGGGCATTCTGAACATACTGCAGAAGAGAGAGCCTCTGAAGGAAAAATACACTTAAAAGTTTGCAGTTCTAAATGTTTTTGTGGGGAAGTTTTGCTGACTTCTCTCCCTCCCTCCTTCCCTCCCTCCCTCCCGGTGCACCGCATGCTTCTGATCCTCCGGCCGGTCTCTCCTGCTCCCACCCTGTGCAGAGCACCGCCTGCCACGTCTGGGTGAAGGGCCTGATGCCGAAAGCTACCTGAGGAAATGCCGAAGCCCTGCCCTGGGTTGGGGGGCGGTTGTAGGGACTCGAAGAGTCTGGGAAGGGTTCAAAGGAAGGGCGGCATCTGGCCTCTGTGGCCGTGTTTGCTGCGTTCTGCCCCGAAATACTGGGCACCAGCCCTTGCCAGTGCAGCTGGCCGTGAAACCAGTGCTAGGATGACTGGGGAGGGGCTGACCCTTGGGACCCCAGCAGCTGTCCCCCCACACTCTGCCCAGGCACGTGGCAGCCGCTTAGCCTGAGCTGGAGGGCCCACCAGCTCTGCCAGCCTTGACACACTTGAGCTGTTGACGAAGACGCCGGGTGACTCTCTTATCTTCCAAAGGGTAGATCCAGTTGTGCCCTCGGGGAAGATGCCCTGGGGACGAACACCCCAGAAGCAGCGGTGCCAGAGATGCCAGGTGTGGGGTCCTTGGTTCCTGAACACTGGTTGAGGGGTGGCCGGCGTCATACGCCGACAAATCCAATTTTAGGGTATGTGCTGCCGAAGCGAACACCATAGGCTGACAAATCCAGACCGAAGCTACGAGCACCCCAGCCTGGGGGGTGTTGGGCACCCTCCTGATCTTTGGTGGGATATTCCATGAGGTCAGCCGCTTCTGAGTGATGAAATTCATGGTCGACTTAGTAACTTCTACAGGTCTCCGCCCATTGCTTTTCTCGAGTCTCTGTAGTTTAGTTGTTGGCCAGGGCCGCGGTGTGGGAGACCATGATGGTACAGAAGGCCCTCAGGAGAGCCTCACAGATGGTGCGGTGGGCAGAAGACACACATCCAGGTGACACTCACTCCGTTGATGTCAAATTGGTGTTTCCACAACAGGTGGGCAGGCGGCCCAGTGCCATCAACCTGGCACGCGGTGCAGGGGGCGTCCCAGCGGGGCTGCTGCTGCACTCATGCTCGTCTGGGGGCCGTGGGACAGAAGGCTCCCCACCTCCACAGAGGGGCCTCTTGTCGCCAGGAGCACGTGTCTGGGAACAGATGTCGTCACTTCCTGTCATCCTGCTCCGTTATCTCAGCATGGTTTTCGTCTCCATGTGCTCTGCCTGATTCATTAAAGCTGCCCTGTTGTTTTTTCTATTGTCCTGCTTATGTTTTTCTTTCTGGGTTTTTTAAAAATTTCACACATAGTTTTTCAAGTTTCTGGAAATGACAGTGGCAGTATGTGATGTCCTTGGGGCCCAACTCTGTTGATGGCTGTGCTGACCCTCACGCTTGGTGATTTGCTTCTTTGTGTGCTTTAACCGGTGGTCTTTAACCGCAGGTTCATTTTTGCCAGTCTTGGCCCCCGGGACACCTGGGACCTGGGCTGGGCTTGCTCTCCTTTTGAGGGGATTGTGGCGGCTTCTGCTGCAGGGAGGGCCCTGCTCCCAGGGCAGCCCCCGTGTCCGTGTTCCCACCACCCGGCTCTGGTCGCCTGGCCCTTGGGAAGCCCATGCCACCTGGCACCGCCCTAGCTGCGGCTGGAGGGTCCCCGCTCTGCTGGAAGGGGAGTCCTTGGAATGACCTCTTCGTGGAGGCGCTGTGGCGGCAGGCACCCCTCGCTCTCTCGTTTGTGGGCTGGTCTCCTTCCGGGGCCTTGGCCTGTTTCCTTGAGCCCGGATCTCTGGAGCGTGGCCAGGGAGCAGCTCGGGGTGAGCTGGTGTGGGCGCCTGCAGGGGCCAGGTCCTCCCGGGTGGGTGATGTGACAACACCGTGATTTAATCCTGATGAGTTTGGCAAGGGTTTAAAACAGCAAATTTTAGCTCCAGTCTGTAAAGTGTTTCATGACGTGTTGCTAGATGAAGATTGTCCCAACAAATCAAATGTGAAGTATGGGAATTAAATCGTTATGTTTCCTTTTCAGATTCATGAAGAAGATGTAACTCTTAAACTTAACCCAGAATTTGAGCAGGCATATAACTTTGAACCTATGGATGTGGAATTCACATATAACAGGTAATGCTCTCGGTGGTTGTTCCTACAATGTGTCTTCATTCCTGGTGGGTAGCAGGCTTCCTCTCTGTCCGTCCCTGCGCATCTCAGCGCTGGTGTAAGAAATGCAGTGTGGGAGTGTCCCTGTTCCTGCTTCACTCCCAGACAGGTTTTAAGATAACAAAGTCACGAACATTTGCTGTTCATTCTTTAATGGGCCTTAAGTACACAGAGATGTGGTCATTTATGACGTTATGAGCGTGGGGCGGTGACCCTGCCAACCT
Organism: Mirounga leonina; assembly: GCF_011800145.1. Classification (NCBI taxonomy): domain Eukaryota; kingdom Metazoa; phylum Chordata; class Mammalia; order Carnivora; family Phocidae; genus Mirounga; species Mirounga leonina. Next base: position 605,820 of record NW_023270717.1, on the reverse strand, counting down.
ACCATTCCCTCCCTGTCATCCACTATGCCCCCAACTGTTTACTGGGATTTTGCATTTGTCTCTCCCTTGCTTTAAAAAAAAAAAAAAAAAAACAGCTGTGTGTCTTTGTACACACACAGAAAAATGTATTTTTTGGCTTTATTTTGAGCTGTCAGTCTCTGGTTTCCAGGAGGTTTTCACTGATCTGTTCCTAAGATTCTCCGTGTTGTGTGTCACTGTTCAGCGTCTTCACCACTGCCCACGCCCCAGCGTGAGTCCGCCACACTCCCTGTTCTGCGGATGGACATTCACCCCATCTCTACCCTGAAGGCACTGCTGTGAGCACCTTCTCCTTCCTTGTGCACAAATGCTCATGTCCTCTTGGCTGCACACTCGAGAGTGGGTCTGTGGCTTCAGCCATGGTGGCATCAGAGACCCCCAATACCAGCGTCTGTAACAACCTGTTAATCCACACCATCCCAGAACCTGGTTTTGTTAAACTTCTAAATTCGTGCCGACTTGGTAAATAGGTCATCTACCTCCTTAGGGTCTGGACGTGCATTTCTCTGACTGCATATAAGGTTGAGAATTTCCATGTTTATTGGCCATAAAACGTCTTCATCTATGAAGTGCTGGCTCATGTCTTTTCCTGAATAATTTGGGTTTTGTTCTCTGTAGGAGTCTTCTCTGTGTTCTTTGTGCTGGACTCTTCTTGGATAGGCAGGCTACAGATAACTTCTGTAACTTCTCCAGGTCTGTTGCTTGTTTCGCTCACTTTGTAGAGTGTCTTTTAGGAATCAGAAGGTGCTAACTTTAAGATTGATCATGGATGTTTAATTTTGTTTGAGAAATGTTTGGGTGTTGGGGCTGCTACCAGATCAAAGTGTGTTGAGTGTGAATGGGTTGTGGGTCAGTGGGGAGAGGCCGTTGTTTGGCCATGGAAGCTGAGCAGGCGGGATGGAGAGCGAGGTGAGGTCCAGGAAGGGGCCGTTTTTGCTGTTTGAAATGAGAGAAACTAGCTCAGCGGAGCCCCTGCGATAGCGGGTGACTGGGTCAAGAAAGTGTGTGCCGGAGGAGGTGGGTCTGGCCAGGTGGGGCCGGGGTCATCGGCAGAGGGTAAATATCCTCCTCAAGGTGGTCGGATGAAAGAGGTGAGAGCTGATTTGTATCTGGACATTCCTGACCGTGTGTTACTCTGGAACATGTGACAAGCCCAGTCAAAGAGGAGGAGGACTTTGGAGGAGGAGAGAGGAAGCATGGGATGAGGGTGGTGCAGGAGTGGACCTACCAAAGGAAGCAGGACACAGATGATAGGCGTGACAGGCCATGGGGTTGAGCCAGAGAGAAAGTGCCCAGGAAAAGCCAGAGGGTACCAGCAGTGAGGGGCTGTTGGAAAGACAGGGTGATGAGAGAGGACAGGACGTTGGGCTCAGTGATCTCAGACACGAGGCCCAGGTCTTGAGCAAGCATGTGTGCGGCCAGGTGGAGTGTCGGAGAGATGAGAGGCCGGGGTGTGGGAGCGGCGGGCTGCCACATTTGACACTCAGAGGCTTTGCTTGCCCCACGTTAAGTTTTTAGGTTGTTTACATTAAGTTACGAAAAACCAGGAGATTTCCCATTTAAAAAAAAAAAAATCTGTATTCCCCACTTGTTTTGAACCATTGGAAGATGGGGCAGGCCCGCAGTGCGGCAGGCCGGATGGCGCTGAGGGCAGAGAGGCTGCACTTCCTCGTGTTACCTGCTGGCTCCCTGTAGGTGTTTCCCCTTTTTTTAACAAACAGGTCTAGTGAGACAGAATGTAGGCTAACTATGCCTTATTAAAGTACACAGTCTGAGAGGACTTTGAAACCAACTCCACAGTCAAGAGAAGGAGAGTATCTGCCACCAGAGATGCTTCCTTCCTTCCCCACCCTCACCCGCACCCCCAGGCCCCAGCAGTGCTTTCTGTCGCTATAGATTAGTTTGCATTTTGTAAAATCTTACATAAGTGGAAATATACAAGACTTACTGGTTTTTGCCTGGCATCTCTCTCTGACTTAGCATAATTATTTTGAGATTCAACCTCACTGTTGCATGATTTCATTGCCTTTTTTATTGAATTATAGTTGACACACAATGTTATGTTAATTTCAGTTGTATAACAGGGATTCCCATTTTCTTCCCTTTTATGGCTGAGTAGTATTTCGTTATCAGTATCTACTACAGTCCATCTATCCAGTCACCTTGGCTAGAGACTGGGTTTTTTTTCCATATTTTGGCCATTACAGAGAGAACTGTGAAATCTGTGTACAAGTCTTTGTATGGACACGTGTTCCTTTTTCTTGGGTAAATGCCAAACAGTGTGATGGCTCGGTCCTATGGTGAGGGTGCACATAACTTTAAGAAAGTGCCAAGCTCTTTCCCAAAGCAGTTGTCCTCCGCATTTCCAGCAGCTTGGGTGAGGGTCCTGTTGCCCCACAGGCTCACAGCCCTGCTCTGGTCAGTCTTTCTAATTCTAATCTTTGGAATAGCCGTGAGGTGGTGTCTCACCGAGGTTTTGGTCTGCATCCCCTCACGGGTAGTTGTGCTGAACACCTCAGGTGCTTTCCCATGCATGCGTGTTCTTTGTTGATGGTGAGTCTTGGAATCAGGTAGTGTAAGGCCTCCACTTTGTCCATTGTTCGCAGAGTTGGTGTGGCTCTTCTGGGTCTCTGGTGTTCCTGTATGGATTTTAGCTTTCAGCTTGTTGGTTTCTACAAAAAACCCATAGAGATTTTGATGGGGACTACACTGAATTTTTAGATCCATTTAACAAGAATTGAGACCTTAATATTGAGTCTCCCAGCCCTTGAAAATGGTACCTCTCTCCATCTAGTTAGGTCTGTTTTTCATTTCTTTTAGCAGTGTCTGTAGAGGGCTCTACATATCTCCTGCCAGGTTGGTGTGACTCTTAAAAAAATGTAATGCTGTTGTAGACAGTAATCTTAACTTAAATTTCTAGTTGCTTCTAGCTAATGTTTATGAATGCCATTTATTTTTATATATTAATCTAGTATCCTAAGAGCTCGTCAAACACACTTCACGGTTCTAGTAGCTTTTTACAGGTTACGCAGGATTTTCTGCTTGTACGATCTTTTTTTTTTTTTTTTAAGATTTTATTTATTTATTTTTTTTTTTTTTTTAAAGATTTTATTTACTTACTTGACAGAGAGAGACACAGCAAGAGAGGGAACACAAGCAGGGGAAGTGGGAGAGGGAGAAGCAGGCTTCCCGCGGAGCCGGGAGCCCTATGCGGGGCTCAATCCCAGGACCCTGGGATCACGACCTGAGCCGAAGGCAGACGCTTAATGACTGAGCCACCCAGGCGCCCCTATTTATTTATTTGAGAGAGCGAGAAAGAGAGAGACAGAGAGAGAGCACATAGGAGGAGGAAGATCAGAGGGAGAAGCAGACTCCCCGCTGAGCAGGGAGCCCGATGCGGGACTCGATCCCAGGACTCCAGGATCATGACCTGAGCTGAAGGCAGTCGCTTAACCGACTGAGCCACCCAGGCGCCCTGCCTATACAATCTTTATGTTCAAATAAAGAGCTGTACTGCTTCCTTTCTTATCTGGATGCATTTTGTTTGTTTTTCCTTGCCTCACTTCTCTAGCCAGAGTAGCATGTCACAGAAATGGCCTTGTTTCCAACCTGAGGTTAGCGTTCGTTCAGTCTTGAACCGTTAAGCACAGTGTGAGCTGTATGTAAGTGGTTTGTATTCGGCCCCCTCCTGGTTGAGGAGCTGGACTCCACGTGTGCTCCAGTGTTCGGTCATGGCTGGGTGTGGGATTTGTTCAGATGGCTTTTTCCGTATCAAGGTGACCACGTGGTTTTCCTTTTTTAGTCTATTAAGATAGTCAGTTATACTGATTGGTTTTCTAATGTAAAATTGATGTGGTTTGAAGTGGTGGGGTTCAAAGCCAATGACGACCAAGAAAGAATTCTTGAGACATCTTCAGTGCAAAAAGGGGTTTTTTATTAAAAGCACGAGAACAGGACCCCCGGGCAGAAAGGGCTGCTGCCCTGGGATTATGAGGAGCAACTGATCATATACTATGGAGTTGGGGGAGGTGAAGACATAGGAAGTTCCCAAAAGGACTTTCATCTGCTAAAGAAGACTCCCAGGATCCTGGAGGCCAGGCTGTTGTCAAGCTCAGGTTGTTTTTCCCTCTCAAGGCATCAACATGAAGACAGTTGGGAGTTCCTGGAGGCACATTACACTCTGCCCACCTCAAGTATTTGTCAATGGGCTGCAGGTTCTAAGGACATTTCATTTTATCTACATTTCCTTCTGCCTTTGTTCCCCACATCAAAATCAACTTTGCATCCTTGGAATAAGCCCCACTTGGCCATAATGTAATTTCTTTTTATACATTGTTAGATCTGATTTGCTACAGTTTTACTAATTTTTGCATCTGTGTTCATGAGGTGTATTGATCTATAGTTTCTTGAAATTATCTTTTGTCTGCTTTTGGTATCGGGGTGATGCTGACTTCACAATGAGTTAAAAAGCATCACCTCCGGGGCGCCTGGGCGGCTCAGTCATTAAGCGTCTGCCTTCAGCTCAGGTCATGATCTCAGGGTCCTGGGATCGAGCCCCGCATCGGGCTCCCTGCTCGGCGGGAAGCCTGCGTCTCCCTCTCCCACTCCCCCTGCTTGTGTTCCCTCTCTCGCTGTGCCTCTTGTCAAATAAATAAATAAAATCTTTAAAAAAAAAAAAAAGGCATCACCTCCTCCTCTGTTTTCTGGGATAATTTACTGCAAATTTGATTTCTTTAGTAAATCAGTAAGCATTTAGGTTATCCATTTTGTGTGCAGTGAGCCTCAGTAGTGTGTATCTTTTAGGGAATTTGTGCATTTCATCCAAGTTATCTAACTGTTTGCATGGAATTATATTATTATTTCCTTAGTAGTAGCGTTCGCTGGATCTGTGTACCGATGTCACCCTCTCGACTCCCGACAGTGGGAATGTGTACCTTCTCTTCCTCTCATCAGTCTGGCGAGAGGTTTATCATCTCAGCCTTGTGAGGGAATCAACTTTTGACTTCATTCATCTTTTGTAGTGTCTCTCTTTTTTATTTCACTTATTTCTGCTCTGGTGTCTGTGATTTCCTCTCTTATGCTTACTTTGGGTTCCATTTGCTCCTCTTTATCTAGTTTCTAGTGGTGGAAGTCAAGGTCATTGATTTGAGACCTTCCTTCCTTTGTGATTTTGGTCTTTGGTGCTGGGTGCGTGCTGTCGGGTTCCCAGGTGTTTGCTGTTAGAAATAGTGAAGCAGTAAATATTCTTACTTCTCTCTACGGTGGTAGGAAAGTGGAGGGAGAATTGGCATCTTTGCTGCTTGGAATCTCCTTTTCAACAATAGTTTGTACTTAGGAGAGTTTTCTTCATTCTTTTCCTTCAAGTCTTTGTCCTCCTTTGGAATTCTTGCCTAGTGTTTGCTCCCCTCCATGTGTTTTATTTTTTCCCTCATGGTTTTCCATCTCTGTGATTTGTTTCGTATGTTAGTGCAAATACCTCTGGGATTTTACCATTTAGTATCTTGCTGTTCTTTAGGTTAATCAAATTAGAAAATTATTCATCAACTTTTGTTTTAAGCTATTAGACTCATTGCCTTTTTGGCATTTCTTGAGATTATTATCATCTTCAGCCTGTTTGTAAGATGAAGTGTTTCAATTGGATAACTTCAGATCAAACCTTTCTTGTATGTCTAGAATGAAAAACATAATGTTATTTTTATTTTGGTGAATTCCTCCTTTAATGTGCTTCTAGGATTTGTTAAGTACTATTCTATTTCTGTTTTTCATGCTACTGGGAAGTAAGGCAGTGATCTTCAGGCTGACACAGTTATCTTGTTGGCTTGGCCCAGGTCCCAGTCTTTGTTGTGCCTTTTAAAAGATTTCTTTTTAAGATTTATTTCTTTTAGAGGAGAGAGCAGTGGGGAGGGGCAGAGGGAGAAGGAGATTCTCAAGCAGACTCCACGCCCAGTGTGGAGCCTGACGCGGGGCTGGATCTCACAACCCTGAGATCATGACCTGAGCCAGAATTAAGAGTTGAATGCTTAACCAACTATGCCACCCAGGCGTCCCTGTGCCTTTTAAAAGATTTTGAAATCTTTCTTCCTTCCTTTCTGGAAGAGGTGAGATGGCCCCGGATCACCCAGGCACAGATGTTGGAAAGCCTCCCAGTGGAAGGGGAGCGAGGTGTTTAGTCGTTCCTCAGCTTCTTCCTCTTTAAGTGATCTGCTTTAGGTGCTGTTCTGGTTGTTACTCATCTTGGATGGATTTATTTTTTCCCAGGCAACTATTTGCCAAAGGTTATGTTGAAGGAACAGAGTGGGGCTGCCAGGAGCCTTCATGCCTGGGACCCTAAAGGGAGGGTCTCTGAAGGTTGGGCTTGTGCACTCAGTTTTTCCAGCTTCACACCCCCCCCAATTCCATACTGTGCAGATGGGTCCTGGGGGTGACCTCTCAGCGTGTGCTCTGCACCTCGCGATTCAGGTGAGAAACGATTGTTTGGTCTTTGGGCTCCTGAGTCTGAACTGTCCAGACACCTGTATGTGGCCCGCATTCTGAGTCGGTGTGCAGCGCTTGTGTACCTCTGCTTGTTTGAGGCCCGATGCTCTTCATTGAACAGATACCCATCTGCACTTGGGCTTTGGAGCTTTGTCATCTTGCTTCATTGAAGATGAGGTTTTATTTTATGGTTTTTATTCTTTTTGTTGTGTTAAGAAGCAAAACAGCAGGCCCACAGCAGAGTAGCTTGTGCTAAGCCCCATGTCACCAAACCCAGAGGGAATTGCAGTTTGGGCTCCCTTGGAAACGGAATCGGAGGCCGGTCACCTGGCAACTGCCTGGTCAGGACTGGTGAGGTACTCGGCCTGGCAGACCCCTGCCCACCCCTGAAGGAAGGGAGCGTGCGATAACCAAGCCCCTGTTTTGCCTGGGATAATTTCCCTGTGCCCGCTCCCTTCTGGCTGTAAAAGTCCTTCATGTTGGACAGCTCCTCGGGGCCTCTTTCCATCTGCTGGCTGGGTGCAGCCTGGTTGGAATCAATTTTTGCCCAAACTCTTAAAATTATTAGTAGGCCTCAGTTTATCTTCTAACAGTTGTGAATTTCAAAAGTTTAAATCTTTACAGTCAAAATTACTTTGCTGTTGATGTAGTAATGTTAATATTTCCCTAATACCTCATAGGCTATGTTTATTTTTTTTTTCCTAGTTGTGCTCTTTATGTATTTAAAAGAGAAATATTCCCAGAAAGGAAAGAGTCCCTGCTGTCCTGATACATGGGATGTTTCTGTTTAAAGTTTTTCTGTAAAACTCCTAATGTTGTGTATAGATACACACTGTAAAGTGAGCCCTCGGAGCTCCAGGCTCCCCAGCAGGGCCTGTGAGAACGTCGGGAGCTCTGACTCTAATGTGGCCCCTTTGTAAGTACTGTGTAAAGGTTACATTAGCAGGTTGGCTCGGGTTATGTAATCAGATTTCCGTGACCAGGGCTAGGCTTAATGTTTCTACACTGGGGGTGAATTACTTCACGTTGTCCTCTCTCTGGCAGGACCACAAGCAGACGGTGTCACTTTGCTCTTGAACACGTCCTCCACTTAGGCGTTAAAGGTATTCTTTTTGTGGAATAATAGTGTTACTTCTTCCCAGAGTATTTTTAGAAGCTTCATGTAAAATATGGTGTGAAGCACAGTCTTTTCAATCATATGTTACAAGTAAAACTATGCAGTCCAAAGTTTTCTTCCCATTGGCAAGTTTCAGTATTTTCTTACTATTTCAACTGTATAAAAACAGCTTGCTTAAATTACTGAAAATGAAGTCATTGCAGTGTGCTTTTCCCCTCGGAATATAATTCACTTTTGTGGCTCCAGATGGGCCGATGGCTTCATTACGAACTATGCATGGTACTGGTGTTCCGCTGTAACCTAGAAACCATGTACAGAAGCCAAAAAGGAAAGGAAGGCATAGGTGTGAACTACTTAGGTGGCCTCTCTTCGTCTTTTAAGTTTTTCAGTAATACCTGCCTTCTTACTTGTTTTAAAAGTGTTGTTCCCAGAAGAAATCATTCTACAGTCTCCCCGAGTGACAGGGAATTGGAACCATGCTCAAGACACCAAAAACGATGGACAGTCCACCCTCAAGGTATTGATTTGATTCCTTTGAAATATTTAAATAGATAATATATTAGTTCTCAATTGCCTGGGGTGTTAGAGGACTATAGTTCACAAGTAACCCAAGATCACAGCTCAAATAAAACTAAGATATTCATACTGTGGATTTAGTGTAAAGTTTGCGTACAACATGTACGTAGGACTAAGGTGGCTGCCATAGATAAGTGGGGAAAACCAAGATATGAATCCGTTTGTATGAGCTTATCATTTTACTTTAAAATTATATTCTTTCTGTGTACATTCAGGCACACGTCTATGATTATATACTGCATAGAAAATGTCTGGGACGAATACACGTGCACCAAGTTGTTAACGTTTGTAATCTTTATGACCCTTACAAAGATAGTTGTTCTATGAATAGTAACGTAGCGCCTGTTAGGTGCCAGCTATTGTCTTAGGCTGTTCCATGTATTTTTGTGAGTAAAACAGAAGTGGCTTTATTTATCATTGTGTTTCCAGTGATGAGCAGAATTCTCCATGTCTGTGGGAGGTTTTAACCTTAGTTCTGTGCTGTTGGAATTTGCTTTTTTGAGCATGTTTTAAATTTATAATAATACAAATTTCTAATTATATCTAATATTTAGGAACTCTTTTACCATTTTATAGCTTCTCTCAAAAAGTACAATAATGAGAGTTTTGGAAGGCCTACGTATTCACAAAAAAATTCTATGAAGGAAAGAGAAAAATGTTTGCGTTAAAATCATCTTTATTTCTTACCTGATCTAAAAGTAGAAACAGGTCCTCATTGAACAGACACAGTGTCTTCTGCAAACTCTCTCCATCACCTCACTCCCTGGTCCACTCCATGGCCTGATTCTCAAGGAGGGTTTGGGATCCTGATGGGAGATGTGAGGTGGGGGAAGTGTTGCTGTTTGTGTGGATTACATTCCTGATTAGCTGAATCTTAATATTTTTAAATGCAGAACATTACCTTCTTATGGATTGGCTAGGTTGCACATAAACCCAAGGGCATTCCACACATCAACCAAGACGGAATCACAGAGACTGAATTTACCTTCCTACCTTAAATAATTAAAAATCAGACAAAACACATGGCACAACAGTTTCAGACATTTGCACATCAGATATCATAGGGCAGTGATTCCTGAGAGAGGAAGCATATTAGGTGACCCCTGTGATTGCCCCAGCTCACCGTCTTCAGAGTTCCCAGGCCAGGGAGCAGAAAGGGGGAGGCCTGTGGTCTGCAGAATTGAGGAGAGGCACCTGGCGGTGCAAGGACGAGGTGGATGGAGTGCACGGGGCAGACGGCTGGAGGAGAGCACAGGAAAGAGAGAGCTCTTGGGGTCTGCAACAGGACCCCTTGAGTTTTCAGCCCAGGACTCAGGAATGCATGCCGGTGAGGAAAAGACCTGAGCCCCGGAAAGCAGCCCTGAGAGCAGAGAGGAATCCTGAGTCCCCACAGTGCTGGGCGTGGTTTGTTCCTATAGCCAGAGAATTCACAGGGTAACAAGCAGAGTCCTCAGAGGATGTTGCGTGAAAAGTGGGAAGAGTCTGGTCCCACGCTGCCTGCCGCCCCATCCGTCTGACAGGCTCTCCAAGTAATGCAGCCACATCCCACAACAAAATTCACGGATAGTTGCAGGAATACAAAAATATACACCCATCAAGGTGTTAAATTCACAATGTCTGATATCTAATCCAGAAATAAACTGAAAAACACAACTCATTATAAGAAATTTCAATCAGGGGCGTCTGGGTGGCTCAGTCGTTAAGCGTCTGCCTTCGGCTCAGGTCATGATCCCGGGGTCCTGGGATCGAGCCCCGCATCGGGCTCCCTGCTCGGCGGGAGGCCTGCTTCTCCCTCTCCCACTCCCCCCTGCTTGTGTTCCTGCTCTCACTATGCCTCTCTCTGTCATATAAATAAATAAAATCTTTAAAAAAAAAAAAATTTCAATCAGTTGAAATCAACTCAGAAAAAAAAAATGTAGCAATTAGCAGACAAGGACATTAAAACAGTTACTATAACTATACTCCATATGCTCTTAAAGGAGAGGAACACACAAGCATGTTCAGTGGAGATACAACCAATAAAAGACAAATTTCTCTTCTAGAGACAAAAAATTCGATGTCTAAGATGAAAAATAGTTAACAGCAGACTAGACACTACAGTCAGAAAGAAACTCGACAAACGAAACAATAAAAAGATTTAAGGGGAAAATAAAGCTTTAAAATATACAGTGTATTAAAAAAAGAAAAGCCATTGGAGTCCCAGAGAGGGAAGTGTAAGAAATACTAGAAAAAATAGTGAGTGGAAACTACCCTGATTTGATGAAAACCATAAGCCCTACATATTCAGGAGACTTATTAACAGACCCGAAGTATAAGAAATCTGAAGAGGAATGCAGTGAGGCACATGACAATCAAATTCCTGAAAGTCCTTTATAAAGAGCAAATCCTAGAAACAAGGAAGGTCTCATTGCTGCCGAGGAGAAACGACAAGGCCAGCGGCAGACTTCGTGTTGGCAGCAGGGTGCGCCAGAAGACAGCGGGGCGGCTCTTGACCGTGCCGGCAGGAGAAACTGTCAGCCCAGAACTCTGCCCGACAAACGCTGTAGAAAGGAAGGAGAAGTGAAAACTACTCAGACAGGTTCAGGCTGAGAGCTGGGGGTCCATTACCTGCTGACCCGCACCACGGGACACAGGAATCCTTCAGCACACAGAAGTGATGCCAGGTGGGCAATGAGGGTCTGCCCAGAGGAGTGAGAAGGGCCAGAAATTATAAATAGGTACACACATTTAAATAGCTTTTTCTTAAAAAAAATTCTTTAAAAGATAATCGACTTTTTAAAAAGAAGGAAATCCTGTAAAATGTGATAATGTGGGTGGACCTGGAGGACACTGTACTCAGAGAAATAAGCCAGCCACGGAAGGACACATCCGGCTGGATCCCTTTCATTTGAGATCCCCAGAAAGTTCAGACTCCTGGAATCAAAAGAGTAGAATGCCAAGAGGGTAGATCTCAAGTGAAATCGTCTTTTTTTTAAGATCTTATTTATTTGACAGACAGCGAGCAAGGGAACACGAGCAGGGGGAGTGGGAGAGGGAGAAGCAGGGGGAGCGGGAGAGGGAGAGGCAGGCCTCCCGCCGAGCAGGGAGCCCAGTGGGGGGCTCGATCCCAGGACCCCGGGATCACGACCCCAGCCGAAGGCAGACGCTCAACGACTGAGCCACCCAGGCGCCCCTGAAGTGAAATCTTCTTAACCATGATAAAATTTCATAATTTTAAAAGATAATTGACTTTTAAAGCTGAAATAGTAACAATATATCACAGAGTTTGTAACATGTAGATCTAAAATATGCATAATAGCACCAGGGATAGGAGAAGAGAGTTTTATTTCTTACACCAGCTTATTATAATTCACTTGAAAGAAACTATGATCAATTAAAGATATATACTCTAAACCTTAGAGCAACTACTAAAATAACAATATAAAGAGCTAGGCCAACCAAGGAGGTAAAAGGGAATCACAAAAATAATTTGTTCAAAAGTCAGCAGAAAAAGAGGGACACACGGACAGCTGTGCCCTGACCTGACTGACTTCCTGCCCCCTGGTCCAGTGATTTATGTCGACGGGGTATTGGCGTCTCTGGCTCTGCTTGTGTAACTGGAGTAAGACAAGTAGCAAGGTGAGTGCGTCAGTCTAAGTGTATCAGTGGTCACATTGCGCGTGTGGGTCTAAACACAGATGGTCACACTGGATAAAAAGGAAAGACCCAACTATATGCTGCCTCTAAGAAACACGTTTTAAATATAAAGACATAAATATGTCAAAAGTAAAAGATGGGAAAAGATACAATCACAAGGAAGATGGAGTAGCTGTGTTGGTGTCAGAGTAGGTTTCAGAGCACAGGTAATCAGGATAAAGGTGGTGTCATAGTAACAGAGAAGATCATCATCAGGAATGCATAACAGTCCTAGACACATACGCACCTAGAAACAGCCTCAAAACACATGAAACGGAAACTGATAAAGCTGCGGAGAGAACCAGACAAATTCCCCATGACTGTCAGCGATGTCGGCACTCTTCCCTCCGTTAACGACGGAAAAGAAAGGCAGAAGATGGGGCGCCTGGGTGGCTCAGTCGTTAAGCGTCTGCCTTCGGCTCAGGTCATGATCCCAGGGTCCTGGGATCGAGTCCCACATCGGGCTCCCTGTTCTGCGGGAGGCCTGCTTCTCCCTCTCCCGCTCCCCCTGCTTGTGTTCCCTCTCTCGCTGTGTCTCTCTCTGTCAAATAAATAAGTGAAAATCTTTAAAAAAAAAAAAAAAAAGGCAGAAGATGGACACAGCAGAGTGACCTGTCAGCCACTGTGATCTAAGGGGTGTTCGTAGAGCACACCGTGCAGAAAGAGCTGGATGCATGCACTTGGTGTAGAAGTGCACACAGAACATTCACCATTGTAGACCTTATTTGGGGCCATAAAACAAGGCTCAAATTTAAAAGGATTAAAGTCCTACAAAATACATTCTCTAACCACGTAGAATCAAGTTAGAAATCAATTGCAGGAAGATCTCTGGAAAATCCCCAAATATTGAGAAACCGAAGACACACTTATATGTAACCCACAGATCACAGAAGAAATCAATAGAGAAATTGGAGTGTTTCTACCAAAATGAACGTGACACTGCAGCATACCAGAAACCGTAAGCTGCTGCTAGAGGGCTCTTCAGGGGGAGTTCATAACCCTGAATGCCTGAACTAAAGAAGGATAAAGGTTTCAACTCTGTGACCTCAGCCTCTTCCTTAGAAACTAGAAAAATAAGAACAAATGAAATAGAGCTAAGCAAAGGAAAGAAAATAATGAAACATTGGCAGAGAAATCAGTAATATAGAAAACAGAAGAACAATAGAGGGATCCATGAACCCAAAAGCTGGTTCTCAGAGATCAATGAAATTGTTAAACTTCAAACAAGACTGATGAGGGGAAAGTGTGAAGACACAAACTCCCAGAATCCAGGAGGAGAGAGAGATGTGACCTCACTATAGACTCTGCAAATGGGAAAGAAGCCGGGGTGGGTGGTCAGTGGGATGTGCCAGCTGGCCTGGGCCCTGGGCTTCTGTGGGACACCTGGTTAAATCTTGTTTCTGGGTGAGATTGGCATGTGGGTGGGTGCCCTGGTTGGGGCAGGGGGCATCCCTCCCGTGAGACCTGAACAGAGAGACAGTTTCACAGGGATTCCTCCTGCCCGACTCTCCTGAGTGGAACCGTCAGTCTCTCCCTGCCCTCTGTGTCCAGCTTGCCAGTGGCATACCTCACACTTCTCAGCCTCTGTAGTCACATAAGCCAATATCTTACAATAAATCTTTTTACCTACATATACATCCATCCTATTGATCGTTTTTCTAGAGAACTCCTATATGTATGTATGTATAGGTATATATATGAGAGAGACCAGGAAGGGTTCATCCCAGGAATGAGAGGCTGGTTTAACATTCCAAAATCGCAGTCAGTGATACTCATCATGTTAACAAACCGAATCTCCATAGACACAGAAAAAGCATCTGACAAAATCCAATATCCATTCCTGATCAAAAAGTTTAGCAAACTAGAAACGGAAGGGAACTGCCTTCACCTACAAAAAAACCTACACGGTGAGTGACAGAATGCACTTTTCCCATGAAAGTCAGGGCACTTCCAGTCCTGCCACTTACTTTCACCACTGTACAGAAGGTTGTAGATGAGCAACTCAGCAAGAAAAATAAGAGGCACCTGTGTTCATGTATAAAATCTGACAGACTCTAAAAAGAAGCCATTGGAACTAATAGATTAGCAAGCTTACAGGATACAGAAGTAAATTCTATATAGGCTAGCACAAACACCCAGAATTGCATTTAGAATACCATATAAAGTAGCATCCAAATGTTCCAAACATTAGAGACAAATTTGACAGAAGATGTACAAGACTACACTAGAGACCTCACGACACTGATGAGAGAAACTGCTGGTGTGTCCGAAGACCCAACCCAATCTATAAACTCAGTGCTGGTCCAGTCGAATCTTAGCAGACGTTTTTGTAGAAATTGACCAGCCAATTTCAAAATTATATGGAAATGCAAAAGGCCTAGAATTTTCAGAACAACTTTGAAAAAGAACAAGAAACTCAGAGAACTCACACTACCTGACTTGCAACTTTTCACAACGTTACAATAATCAAGACGGTGTCGCACTGTCATCGAGATAAACATGTACAAGTGGAATGAAATAGCCTAAAAACAGACCCATGGGAGTTTGGACAACTGACTTTCTACAAAGGTGCAAAGGCAGTCAGAGTGGGGAAAGGAGAGTGTCCTTAGCGAAAGGCACAAGGACAATGGGGTGTCTGTATCCAGGGGTGTGCGCCTGGATCTGTACCTCACTGCCTTCACAGAGATTAAATCAAAATGCATCGTAGCCCTAAATATAAAGCCTGAAACTAAAATTTCTAGGAAACATTAAAAAACCCTTTCATTTTTGAGAGAGTGCAAGTGGGGTGGGGGGCGATAGAACCTTATGCAGGCTCCACGCCCCTGCACAGAGCCCAGTGCGGGGCTCAATCCCACAACCCTGAGATCATGACTTGGGCTGAACCAAGAGTTGGACAGTTAACCGACTGAGCCACTCAGGCACCCCAAGAGAAAATCTTAATATCTTTAGGTAAGGCAGAGTTTTTAGATGTGATGCCAAAAATGTGATCTATAAAGAAAAAATTGATAAATCTGGACTCCAAGAAATTAAATATTTTGCTGTTCAAAAGACATGGTTAAGACAATGAAAAGCCAGCTCATCACTGGAGCATGAGACTCAACACTGAACCAAAGACATAAACAGAAGTAAATTATATATACTTTACCGAAGAATATACAGATCTTCCTTGGCTTACGGTGAACCCGGCATAAGTTGAAAATACCATCAGTTGAAAATGGATCTAATACACCTAACCTACCAGTCACCACGACTTAGCGCCGCTAACCTCAAACATGCTCAGAACAGTGGGGCAAAATCAGCTAGTGCAGAGCCTGTTTACGATCAAGTGCCGAATACCTCGTGTAAGGTACGGCCTACCGTCCTCAAAGAGAAACAGCATGGCTGCTGTCAGGGTATCGGCTGGTGATCGCGTGATCGCGGGCTGACTGGGGACTGTGGCCGCTGCCCAGCATCACAAGAGCATGGTACCACATACTGCCAGCCCAGGGAAAAGATCCAAATTCAAAATCCCAGGTACGGTTTCTGCAGAACGCGTAGCGCTTTCGCACCACCGTAAGACAAACCATCATCAGGGACTGTGTATGCAGACGGTAAGTAAGTCCCTGCAAAGACGTCCGGCATTAGTCTTAGGGAAACAGTACCACAGTGAGCTGCCACTACACACGCGTCAGAGTGACCGAAATTAAGTGAAGAGGACTGACCAGACTAAGGGTCATGAGCATGTGCTTTTGAGAAGAATTCCTTGGGAAAGCTCGGCCGCTTCCCTCCTGGCGTTGGCCCCAGAGACGAGAAAGCCCACGTCCGTCCACACGAGGGCTGGTGCGGAGACGTTCACGGCTGCGCTCTCAGCAATGGCCAGCACTGGACACAGCCCAGTGGCCGTCCACCTGGGGGTGGAGGGAGGGAGGGCAGTGCGCTGCTCTGGTGGAACCACACTCAGCGGTGACAATGGTGAGCTGTCGATGGCACGGGGCAGCGAAGGTGGGCCTCAGCGGTTGCTTACACGGTGGAAAGATGTCAGACAAAAAGTGCATAACCTCGACTTCCACATATGAAGCATTCTAGAAAACGTAACCATGCTCTTGGCAGCGGGGGTGCATTACAGGGAGGCGTCCTGTGGGCTCCGCAGGTGTTCAGCTCGTCCCTTGTGTCCATGTGTCACAACTTGTCGAGTTGTGCACTTTACTCGTGCACACGTTACTGTGTGTCAGTGATACTCTTGAACACTCCTGATCGCGGGGAGGGAAATTGCTGTGACCTTCTGGACTAAGTTTTGGTAATACGTATACCATTTTTAATGTGAAACTTTTAGTAACAATTTTACTTCTAGAATTTGTCCTGTGGAAGTAATCGTGTTAGACTGATGAATGGTTGAATAAAGCCAAGTAGATCTTAAAAAAAAAAAAAAAAGTAATCCTGTGATTTGCACAGAGATAAATGTGCAAAGCTGTTTATTACAGCATTGTTTGTAATAGGGGAAACTTGGAAACCAGTTTCCTCGGTCCAGGACAGATTCAGTTTGTTTAAACACCCACAGAACCGGTTCTTGGGCAGGATGCGGAGCGCAGTTGACCAGGAAGCTCTGCCAGCCCGTGGCAGCACCTGAGGCACGTGACGGTCCCCCCAGAGCTGGCTGGGCTCGCTCCCGCTGCGGAGGAAGGGGTTTGCCTGAGGGCCTCCAGGGGAGCAAGGGACCAGGATTTGCCTTCAGCCACTGCGGGTTTCCCTTTGTAGGTGAGCAGGAGAAGGATGCAGGAAGAGAAAAGACGCCTCGTCAGATAAATGTCACCCTTTGATCTGACATCACTACACAGAATTTAGTTCATTCGTGTTTATTTTTGTAAGGGAATTCAAAAAAGAAACAAACCTTTTTAGCAACTTTTTTGTCAGATATTCTGTATTTTTACTGTGTTTTGAAACATATGACCTGCAGTGCGTTCAAAGAGCTATTAAATAAAACACGTAGAACATTGGCAGGTGTTTGTGTTCACTCTTTAAACCTGTGTAAATTCAAAGCTTTTTTTAAGGCCATTTTTCTGCATGATTATTTCTAGAATAGGAAAGCCATGAAGGACCACACTAAGCACGCAGCCAAGGAGAGGCGGGCTGGTGCCCGGGACACGCCGGGGCCGGCGACCTTTGCTGAAAAGTCAACTAATCTGGGTGCGTATGGTGAGGGGCTGCCAGGGCAACCTCGGGAACCCTTACCTGGAAAATAGGCCCCTTGAGAAGCTCCCTTCTGCCCAAGGGAGACAGGTCGGGACGTGTGTGTGGTGTGGTTGCAGCCAGAGAGATGGATACTCTTGTCCCGACTGGAGACGGAGTGGAGACGTGAGGTTTCATGCTCGGTGCTTTAACGTGACCACAGGCTATTTCTGTTGGCCTTTTCCAGACCCCATCTCTGCCGTCTAGGTTAGGTGATGCTCCACCTATGAGGGGGAACAGTAAACTCAATGACTCTCAGAGAGCGAAGTTAACTTCCCTGACCCTGCCCAATGAAGTGGAGGTTATTGGAAAGCGTAGCTCAGCAGCGGGCTCCTGACCGGCTGGGTCGTGGCCGTCCTGGTGGCCCGTGCTGACCTGTGTTCCTGCCGTGCCAAGGTGACCTCTGCCTGACGCCGGTTCTCATTTTGAATACAGTAAACGAAGTTCAGATCCCCAAGGTGAGAGAGAAGGAATTTTTCAATCCCTTGCTCAACGAAAACCAGAAGTTAGCAGTTAGAAGAATCCTGAGTGGCGACTGCCGCCCGCTCCCGTATATTCTCTTCGGACCTCCTGGAACCGGGAAGACAGTGACCATTATAGAGACTGTCTTACAGGTAACCACAGGAAGTGAGTGGCTCGGCTACCCAGTGGTGTCGGCCGCGTGCCATGCTCATGTCGGCAGGAAGTGGAAATGAGCTTAACAAAAAATCCCAGTTATTTCATGTTTAGCCAAGTTTGTTTTACATTGTTTATGGGAATATGTAGGATTTTCAAAGCTTATTTCATAGGTTTAGAAATGACTGTTCTTAGTCTGGTCGACCATCGTGGAGCACCTGACTGCTCAGTGGGTGGAACACACAGTTCTTGATCTCAGGGTTGGGGGTTCGAGCCCCACATTGGTTGTAGAGATAACTTAAAAATAAAATCTTTAAAAAGAAAAAGAACGGTTGACCATTTGATCACATGAAATTTTGTTGCAGAAAAGAAGTTCCCTTTACAGTAGCTGAGCCACCATTCTGCAGAAGTTTCTGGTGTCTCCATCTTTAGAATGGCGCTAATAGAGCTAGTGTGCAGCATTTGTGTTGTTCAGGATTCAGATTAGCAACCACGTGCTGAGTGCCCAGTTGGCATGATCCTGCAAGCCACACACATAAGAACCAATATGACGCTGCCTCTGCCTTGGAGGGTGGGGGGTAGGTCAGGGTCCTGGAGGTCTGGGGAGGTAGGTCAGGGTCCTGGAGGTCTGGGGGTAGGTAGGTCAGGGTCCTGGAGGTCTGGGGAGGTAGGTCAGGGTCCTGGAGGTCTGGGGAGGTAGGTCAGGGTCCTGGAGGTCTGGTGGGGGTAGGTCAGGGTCCTGAGGTCTGGGGAGGTAGGTCAGGGTCCTAGAGGTCTGGAGGGGTAGGTCAGGGTCCTGAAGGTCTGGGGGTGGGTAGGTCAGGGTCCTGGAGGTCTGGGGAGGTAGGTCAGGGTCCTGG